>NW_027362762.1:48924994-49397494 GCF_046119375.1 Phyllobates terribilis
CATTACACACAGAGGGATCTATTATATAGAGTCATTACACACAGAGGGATCTATTATATAGAGTCATTACACACAGAGGGATCTATTATATAGAGTCATTACACACAGAGGGATCTATTATATAGAGTCTTTACACACAGAGTGATCTATTATATAGAGCCATTACACACAGAGGGATCTATTATATAGAGTCATTACACACAGAGTGATCTATTATATAGAGTCATTACACACAGAGGGATCTATTGTATAGAGTCATTACACACAGGGATCTATTATATAGAGTCATTACACACAGAGGGATCTATTATATAGAGTCATTACACGCAGAGGGATCTATTATAAAGAGTCATTACACACAGAGGGATCTATTATATAGAGTCATTACACGCAGAGGGATCTATTATATAGAGTCATTACACACAGAGGGATCTATTATATAGAGTCATTACACGCAGAGGGGTCTATTATATAGAGTCTTTACACACAGAGTGATCTATTATATAGAGCCATTACACACAGAGGGATCTATTATATAGAGTCATTACACACAGAGTGATCTATTATATAGAGTCATTACACACAGAGGGATCTATTATATAGAGTCATTTCACACAGAGGGATCTATTATATAGAGTCATTACACACAGAGGGATCTATTATATAGAGTCATTACACACAGAGTGATCTATTATAGAGAGTCATTACACACAGAGGGATCTATTATATAGAGTCATTACACACAGAGGGATCTATTATATAGTCATCACACACAGAGGGATCTATTATATAGAGTCATTACACACAGAGGGATCTATTATATAGAGTCATTACACGCAGAGGGATCTATTATATAGAGTCATTACACACAGAGGGATCTATTATATGGAGTCATTAAACACAGAGTGATCTATTATAGTCATTACACACAGAGGGATCTATTATATAGAGTCATTACACACAGAGGGATCTATTATATAGAGTCATTACACACAGAGGGATCTATTATATAGAGTCATTACACACAGAGGGATCTATTATATAGAGTCATTACACGCAGAGGGGTCTATTATATAGAGTCATTACACGCAGAGGGATCTATTATATAGAGTCTTTACACACAGAGTGATCTATTATATAGAGTCATTACACACAGAGGGATCTATTATATAGAGTCATTACACACAGAGGGATCTATTATATAGTCATCACACACAGAGGGATCTATTATATAGTGTCATTACACACAGAGTGATCTATTATATAGAGCCATTACACACAGAGGGATCTATTATATAGAGTCATTACACACAGAGTGATCTATTATATAGAGTCATTACACACAGAGGGATCTATTATATAGAGTCATTACACACAGAGGGATCTATTATATAGAGTCATTACACACAGAGGGATCTATTATAGAGTCATCACACACAGAGGGATCTATTATATAGAGTCATTACACACAGAGGGATCTATTATAGAGAGTCATTACACACAGAGGGATCTATTATATAGAGTCATTACACACAGAGTGATCTATTATAGAGAGTCATTACACACACAGGGATCTATTATATAGAGTCATTACACACAGAGGGATCTATTATATAGAGTCATTACACACAGAGGGATCTATTATATGGAGTCATTACACACAGAGTGATCTATTATAGTCATTACACACAGAGGGATCTATTATATAGAGTCATTACACGCAGAGTGATCTATTATATAGAGTCATTACACACAGAGGGATCTATTATATAGAGTCATTACACACAGAGGGATCTATTATATAGAGTCATTACACACAGAGGGATCTATTATATAGAGTCATTACACACAGAGGGGATCTATTATATAGAGTCATTACACACAGAGGGATCTATTATATAGAGTCATTACACACAGAGGGATCTATTATATAGAGTCATTACACACAGAGGGATCTATTATATAGAGTCATTACACACAGAGGGATCTATTATATAGAGTCATTACACACAGAGGGATCTATTATATAGAGTCATTACACGCAGAGTGATCTATTATATAGAGTCATTACACACAGAGGGATCTATTATATAGAGTCATTACACACAGAGGGATCTATTATATAGAGTCATTACACACAGAGGGATCTATTATATAGAGTCATTACACACAGAGGGGATCTATTATATAGAGTCATTACACGCAGAGTGATCTATTATATAGAGTCATTACACACAGAGGGATCTATTATATAGAGTGATTACACACAGAGGGATCTATTATATAGAGTCATTACACACAGAGGGATCTATTATATAGAGTCATTACACACAGAGGGATCTATTATATAGAGTCATTACACACAGAGGGATCTATTATATAGAGTCATTACACACAGAGGGATCTATTATATAGAGTCTTTACACACAGAGTGATCTATTATATAGAGCCATTACACACAGAGGGATCTATTATATAGAGTCATTACACACAGAGTGATCTATTATATAGAGTCATTACACACAGAGGGATCTATTGTATAGAGTCATTACACACAGAGGGATCTATTATATAGAGTCATTACACACAGAGGGATCTATTAATTAGAGTCATTACACGCAGAGGGATCTATTATAAAGAGTCATTACACACAGAGGGATCTATTATATAGAGTCATTACACGCAGAGGGATCTATTATATAGAGTCATTACACACAGAGGGATCTATTATATAGAGTCATTACACGCAGAGGGGTCTATTATATAGAGTCTTTACACACAGAGTGATCTATTATATAGAGCCATTACACACAGAGGGATCTATTATATAGAGTCATTACACACAGAGTGATCTATTATATAGAGTCATTACACACAGAGGGATCTATTATATAGAGTCATTTCACACAGAGGGATCTATTATATAGAGTCATTACACACAGAGGGATCTATTATATAGAGTCATTACACACAGAGTGATCTATTATAGAGAGTTATTACACACAGAGGGATCTATTATATAGTCATCACACACAGAGGGATCTATTATATAGAGTCATTACACACAGAGGGATCTATTATATAGAGTCATTACACGCAGAGGGATCTATTATATAGAGTCATTACACACAGAGGGATCTATTATATGGAGTCATTACACACAGAGTGATCTATTATAGTCATTACACACAGAGGGATCTATTATATAGAGTCATTACACGCAAAGTGATCTATTATATAGAGTCATTACACACAGAGGGATCTATTATATAGAGTCATTACACACAGAGGGATCTATTATATAGAGTCATTACACACAGAGGGGATCAATTATATAGTCATCACACACAGAGGGATCTATTATATAGAGTCATTACACACAGAGGGATCTATTATATAGAGTCATTACACGCAGAGGGATCTATTATATAGAGTCATTACACACAGAGGGATCTATTATATAGAGTCAATACACGCAGAGGGATCTATTATATAGAGTCATTACACACAGAGGGATCTATTATATAGAGTCATTACACGCAGAGGGGTCTATTATATAGAGTCTTTAAACACAGAGTGATCTATTATATAGAGCCATTACACACAGAGGGATCTATTATATAGAGTCATTACACACAGAGTGATCTATTATATAGAGTCATTACACACAGAGGGGTCTATTATATAGAGTCATTACACACAGAGGGATCTATTATATAGAGTCATTACACACAGAGGGATCTATTATATAGAGTCATTACACACAGAGGGATCTATTATATAGAGTCATTACACACAGAGGGATCTATTATATAGAGTCATTACACACAGAGGGATCTATTATATAGAGTCATTACACACAGAGGGATCTATTATGTAGAGCCATTACACACAGAGGGATCTATTATATAGAGTCATTACACACAGAGGGATCTATTATATAGAGTCATTACACACAGAGGGATCTATTATGTAGAGCCATTACACACAGAGGGATCTATTATATAGAGTCATTACACAAAGAGGGATCTATTATATAGAGTCATTACACACAGAGGGATCTATTATATAGAGTCATTACACACAGAGGGATCTATTATATAGAGTCATTACACGCAGAGGGATCTATTATATAGAGTCATTACACACAGAGCAATCTATTATATAGAGTCATTACACACAGAGGGATCTATTATATAGAGTCATTACACACAGAGGGATCTATTATATAGAGTCATTACACACACAGGGATCTATTATATAGAGTCATTACACACAGAGGGATCTATTATATAGAGTCATTACACGCAGAGGGGTCTATTATATAGAGTCTTTACACACAGAGTGATCTATTATATAGAGTCATTACACACAGAGGGATCTATTATATAGAGTCATTACACACAGAGGGATCTATTATATAGAGTCATTACACACAGAGGGATCTATTATATAGTGTCATTACACACAGAGGGATCTATTATATAGAGTTATTACACACAGAGGGATCTATTATATAGAGTCATTACACACAGAGTGATCTATTATAGAGAGTCATTACACACAGAGGGATCTATTATATAGAGTCATTACACACAGAGGGATCTATTATATAGTCATCACACACAGAGGGATCTATTATATAGAGTCATTACACACAGAGGGATCTATTATATAGAGTCATTACACACAGAGGGATCTATTATATAGAGTCATTACACACAGAGGGATCTATTATATAGAGTCATTACACGCAGAGGGGTCTATTATATAGAGTCATTACACGCAGAGGGATCTATTATATAGAGTTATTACACACAGAGGGATCTATTATATAGAGTCATTACACGCAGAGGGATCTATTATATAGAGTCTTTACACACAGAGTGATCTATTATATAGAGTCATTACACACAGAGGGATCTATTATATAGAGTCATTACACACAGAGTGATCTATTATATAGAGTCATTACACACAGAGGGATCTATTATATAGAGTCATTACACACAGAGGGATCTATTATATAGAGTCATTACACGCAGAGGGGTCTATTATATAGAGTCATTACACACAGAGGGATCTATTATATAGAGTCATTACACACAGAGGGATCTATTATATAGAGTCATTACACGCAGAGGGGTCTATTATATAGAGTCTTTACACACAGAGTGATCTATTATATAGAGTCATTACACACAGAGGGATCTATTATATAGAGTCATTACACACAGAGTGGTCTATTATATAGAGTCATTACACGCAGAGGGGTCTATTATATAGAGTCATTACACACAGAGGGATCTATTATATAGAGTCATTACACACAGAGGGATCTATTATATAGAGTCATTACACACAGAGGGATCTATTATATAGAGTCATTACACACAGAGGGATCTATTATATAGAGTCATTACACACAGAGGGATCTATTATATAGAGTCATTACACACAGAGGGATCTATTATGTAGAGCCATTACACACAGAGGGATCTATTATATAGAGTCATTACACACAGAGGGATCTATTATATAGAGTCATTACACACAGAGGGATCTATTATATAGAGTCATTACACGCAGAGGGATCTATTATATAGAGTCATTACACACAGAGGGATCTATTATATAGAGTCATTACACGCAGAGGGATCTATTATATAGAGTTATTACACACAGAGCGATCTATTCTATAGAGTCATTACACAGAGGGATCTATTATATAGAGTCATTACACACAGAGGGATCTATTATATAGAGTCATTACACACAGAGGGATCTATTATATAGAGTCAATACACACAGAGGGATCTATTATATAGAGTCATTACACACAGAGGGATCTATTATATAGAGTCATTACACGCAGAGGGATCTATTATATAGAGTCATTACACACAGAGGGATCTATTATATAAAGTCATTACACACCGAGGGATCTATTATATAGAGTCATTACACACAGAGTGATCTATTATATAGAGTCATTACACACAGAGGGATCTATTATATAGAGTCATTACACGCAGAGGGATCTATTATGTAGAGCCATTACACACAGAGGGATCTATTATATAGAGTCATTACACACAGAGGGATCTATTATATAGAGTCATTACACACAGAGCGATCTATTCTATAGAGACATTACACAGAGGGATCTATTATATAGAGTCATTACACACAGAGGGATCTATTATATAGAGTCATTACACACAGAGTGATCTATTATATAGAGTCATTACACACAGAGTGATCTATTATATAGAGTCATTACACACAGAGGGATCTATTATATAGAGTCATTACACACAGAGGGATCTATTATATAGAGTCATTACACGCAGAGGGGTCTATTATATAGAGTCATTACACACAGAGGGATCTATTATATAGAGTCATTACACACAGAGGGATGTATTATATAGAGTCATTACACACAGAGGGATCTATTATATAGAGTCATTACACACAGAGGGATCTATTATATAGAGTCATTACACACAGAGGGATCTATTATATAGAGTCATTACACACAGAGGGATCTATTATGTAGAGCCATTACACACAGAGGGATCTATTATATAGAGTCATTACACACAGAGGGATCTATTATATAGAGTCATTACACACAGAGGGATCTATTATATAGAGTCATTACACGCAGAGGGATCTATTATATAGAGTCATTACACACAGAGGGATCTATTATATAGAGTCATTACACGCAGAGGGATCTATTATATAGAGTTATTACACACAGAGCGATCTATTCTATAGAGTCATTACACAGAGGGATCTATTATATAGAGTCATTACACACAGAGGGATCTATTATATAGAGTCATTACACACAGAGGGATCTATTATATAGAGTCAATACACACAGAGGGATCTATTATATAGAGTCATTACACACAGAGCGATCTATTATATAGAGTCATTACACGCAGAGGGATCTATTATATAGAGTCATTACACACAGAGGGATCTATTATATAAAGTCATTACACGCCGAGGGATCTATTATATAGAGTCATTACACACAGAGTGATCTATTATATAGAGTCATTACACACAGAGGGATCTATTATATAGAGTCATTACACGCAGAGGGATCTATTATGTAGAGCCATTACACGCAGAGGGATCTATTATATAGAGTCATTACACACAGAGGGATCTATTATATAGAGTCATTACACACAGAGCGATCTATTTTATAGAGACATTACACAGAGGGATCTATTATATAGAGTCATTACACACAGAGGGATCTATTATATAGAGTCATTACACACAGAGTGATCTATTATATAGAGTCATTACACACAGAGTGATCTATTATATAGAGTCATTACACACAGAGGGATCTATTATATAGAGTCATTACACACAGAGGGATCTATTATATAGTCATCACACACAGAGGGATCTATTATATAGAGTCATTACACACAGAGGGATCTATTATATAGAGTCATTACACACAGAGGGATCTATTATATAGAGTCATTACACACAGAGGATCTATTATATAGAGTCATTACACGCAGAGGGGTCTATTATATAGAGTCATTACACGCAGAGGGATCTATTATATAGAGTTATTACACACAGAGGGATCTATTATATAGAGTCATTACACGCAGAGGGATCGATTATATAGAGTCTTTACACACAGAGTGATCTATTATATAGAGTCATTACACACAGAGGGATCTATTATATAGAGTCATTACACACAGAGTGATCTATTATATAGAGTCATTACACACAGAGGGATCTATTATATAGAGTCATTACACACAGAGGGATCTATTATATAGAGTCATTACACACAGAGGGGTCTATTATATAGAGTCATTACACACAGAGGGATCTATTATATAGAGTCATTACACACAGAGGGATCTATTATATAGAGTCATTACACGCAGAGGGGTCTATTATATAGAGTCTTTACACACAGAGTGATCTATTATATAGAGTCATTACACACAGAGGGATCTATTATATAGAGTCATTACACACAGAGTGGTCTATTATATAGAGTCATTACACGCAGAGGGGTCTATTATATAGAGTCATTACACACAGAGGGATCTATTATATAGAGTCATTACACACAGAGGGATCTATTATATAGAGTCATTACACACAGAGGGATCTATTATATAGAGTCATTACACACAGAGGGATCTATTATATAGAGTCATTACACACAGAGGGATCTATTATATAGAGTTATTACACACAGAGGGATCTATTATGTAGAGCCATTACACACAGAGGGATCTATTATATAGAGTCATTACACACAGAGGGATCTATTATATAGAGTCATTACACACAGAGGGATCTATTATATAGAGTCATTACACGCAGAGGGATCTATTATATAGAGTCATTACACACAGAGGGATCTATTATATAGAGTCATTACACGCAGAGGGATCTATTATATAGAGTCATTACACACAGAGCGATCTATTCTATAGAGTCATTACACAGAGGGATCTATTATATAGAGTCATTACACACAGAGGAATCTATTATATAGAGTCATTACACACAGAGGGATCTATTATATAGAGTCATTACACACAGAGGGATCTATTATATAGAGTCATTACACACAGAGGGATCTATTATATAGAGTCATTACACGCAGAGGGATCTATTATATAGAGTCATTACACACAGAGGGATCTATTATATAAAGTCATTACACGCCGAGGGATCTATTATATAGAGTCATTACACACAGAGCGATCTATTCTATAGAGACATTACACAGAGGGATCTATTATATAGAGTCATTACACACAGAGGGATCTATTATATAGAGTCATTACACACAGAGTGATCTATTATATAGAGTCATTACACACAGAGTGATCTATTATATAGAGTCATTACACACAGAGGGATCTATTATATAGAGTCATTACACGCAGAGGGATCTATTATGTAGAGCCATTACACACAGAGGGATCTATTATATAGAGTCATTACACACAGAGGGATCTATTATATAGAGTCATTACACACAGAGGGATCTATTATATAGAGTCATTACACACAGAGGGATCTATTATATAGAGTCATTACACGCAGAGGGATCTATTATATAGAGTCATTACACACAGAGGGATCTATTATATAGAGTCATTACACGCAGAGGGATCTATTATGTAGAGCCATTACACACAGAGGGATCTATTATATAGAGTCATTACACACAGAGGGATCTATTATATAGAGTCATTACACACAGAGGGATCTATTATATAGAGTCATTACACACAGAGGGATCTATTATATAGAGTCATTACACACAGAGTGATCTATTATATAGAGTCATTACACACAGAGGGATCTATTATATAGAGTCATTACACGCAGAGGGATCTATTATGTAGAGCCATTACACGCAGAGGGATCTATTATATAGAGTCATTACACACAGAGGGATCTATTATATAGAGTCATTACACACAGAGCGATCTATTTTATAGAGACATTACACAGAGGGATCTATTATATAGAGTCATTACACACAGAGGGATCTATTATATAGAGTCATTACACACAGAGTGATCTATTATATAGAGTCATTACACACAGAGTGATCTATTATATAGAGTCATTACACACAGAGGGATCTATTATATAGAGTCATTACACACAGAGGGATCTATTATATAGTCATCACACACAGAGGGATCTATTATATAGAGTCATTACACACAGAGGGATCTATTATATAGAGTCATTACACACAGAGGGATCTATTATATAGAGTCATTACACACAGAGGATCTATTATATAGAGTCATTACACGCAGAGGGGTCTATTATATAGAGTCATTACACGCAGAGGGATCTATTATATAGAGTTATTACACACAGAGGGATCTATTATATAGAGTCATTACACGCAGAGGGATCGATTATATAGAGTCTTTACACACAGAGTGATCTATTATATAGAGTCATTACACACAGAGGGATCTATTATATAGAGTCATTACACACAGAGTGATCTATTATATAGAGTCATTACACACAGAGGGATCTATTATATAGAGTCATTACACACAGAGGGATCTATTATATAGAGTCATTACACGCAGAGGGATCTATTATATAGAGTCATTACACACAGAGGGATCTATTATATAGAGTCATTACACGCAGAGGGATCTATTATGTAGAGCCATTACACACAGAGGGATCTATTATATAGAGTCATTACACACAGAGGGATCTATTATATAGAGTCATTACACACAGAGGGATCTATTATATAGAGTCATTACACACAGAGGGATCTATTATATAGAGTTATTACACACAGAGGGATCTATTATATAGAGTCATTACACGCAGAGGGATCGATTATATAGAGTCTTTACACACAGAGTGATCTATTATATAGAGTCATTACACACAGAGGGATCTATTATATAGAGTCATTACACACAGAGTGATCTATTATATAGAGTCATTACACACAGAGGGATCTATTATATAGAGTCATTACACACAGAGGGATCTATTATATAGAGTCATTACACGCAGAGGGATCTATTATATAGAGTCATTACACACAGAGGGATCTATTATATAGAGTCATTACACGCAGAGGGATCTATTATGTAGAGCCATTACACACAGAGGGATCTATTATATAGAGTCATTACACACAGAGGGATCTATTATATAGAGTCATTACACACAGAGGGATCTATTATATAGAGTCATTACACACAGAGGGATCTATTATATAGAGTCATTACACACAGAGTGATCTATTATATAGAGTCATTACACACAGAGGGATCTATTATATAGAGTCATTACACGCAGAGGGATCTATTATGTAGAGCCATTACACGCAGAGGGATCTATTATATAGAGTCATTACACACAGAGGGATCTATTATATAGAGTCATTACACACAGAGCGATCTATTTTATAGAGACATTACACAGAGGGATCTATTATATAGAGTCATTACACACAGAGGGATCTATTATATAGAGTCATTACACACAGAGTGATCTATTATATAGAGTCATTACACACAGAGTGATCTATTATATAGAGTCATTACACACAGAGGGATCTATTATATAGAGTCATTACACACAGAGGGATCTATTATATAGTCATCACACACAGAGGGATCTATTATATAGAGTCATTACACACAGAGGGATCTATTATATAGAGTCATTACACACAGAGGGATCTATTATATAGAGTCATTACACACAGAGGATCTATTATATAGAGTCATTACACGCAGAGGGGTCTATTATATAGAGTCATTACACGCAGAGGGATCTATTATATAGAGTTATTACACACAGAGGGATCTATTATATAGAGTCATTACACGCAGAGGGATCGATTATATAGAGTCTTTACACACAGAGTGATCTATTATATAGAGTCATTACACACAGAGGGATCTATTATATAGAGTCATTACACACAGAGTGATCTATTATATAGAGTCATTACACACAGAGGGATCTATTATATAGAGTCATTACACACAGAGGGATCTATTATATAGAGTCATTACACACAGAGGGGTCTATTATATAGAGTCATTACACACAGAGGGATCTATTATATAGAGTCATTACACACAGAGGGATCTATTATATAGAGTCATTACACGCAGAGGGGTCTATTATATAGAGTCTTTACACACAGAGTGATCTATTATATAGAGTCATTACACACAGAGGGATCTATTATATAGAGTCATTACACACAGAGTGGTCTATTATATAGAGTCATTACACGCAGAGGGGTCTATTATATAGAGTCATTACACACAGAGGGATCTATTATATAGAGTCATTACACACAGAGGGATCTATTATATAGAGTCATTACACACAGAGGGATCTATTATATAGAGTCATTACACACAGAGGGATCTATTATATAGAGTCATTACACACAGAGGGATCTATTATATAGAGTCATTACACACAGAGGGATCTATTATGTAGAGCCATTACACACAGAGGGATCTATTATATAGAGTCATTACACACAGAGGGATCTATTATATAGAGTCATTACACACAGAGGGATCTATTATATAGAGTCATTACACGCAGAGGGATCTATTATATAGAGTCATTACACACAGAGGGATCTATTATATAGAGTCATTACACGCAGAGGGATCTATTATATAGAGTCATTACACACAGAGCGATCTATTCTATAGAGTCATTACACAGAGGGATCTATTATATAGAGTCATTACACACAGAGGAATCTATTATATAGAGTCATTACACACAGAGGGATCTATTATATAGAGTCATTACACACAGAGGGATCTATTATATAGAGTCATTACACACAGAGGGATCTATTATATAGAGTCATTACACGCAGAGGGATCTATTATATAGAGTCATTACACACAGAGGGATCTATTATATAAAGTCATTACACGCCGAGGGATCTATTATATAGAGTCATTACACACAGAGCGATCTATTCTATAGAGACATTACACAGAGGGATCTATTATATAGAGTCATTACACACAGAGGGATCTATTATATAGAGTCACTACACACAGAGTGATCTATTATATAGAGTCATTACACACAGAGTGATCTATTATATAGAGTCATTACACACAGAGGGATCTATTATATAGAGTCATTACACGCAGAGGGATCTATTATGTAGAGCCATTACACACAGAGGGATCTATTATATAGAGTCATTACACACAGAGGGATCTATTATATAGAGTCATTACACACAGAGGGATCTATTATATAGAGTCATTACACACAGAGGGATCTATTATATAGAGTCATTACACGCAGAGGGATCTATTATATAGAGTCATTACACACAGAGGGATCTATTATATAGAGTCATTACACGCAGAGGGATCTATTATGTAGAGCCATTACACACAGAGGGATCTATTATATAGAGTCATTACACACAGAGGGATCTATTATATAGAGTCATTACACACAGAGGGATCTATTATATAGAGTCATTACACACAGAGGGATCTATTATATAGAGTCATTACACACAGAGGGATCTATTATATAGAGTCATTACACACAGAGCAATCTATTAAATAGAGTCATTACACACAGAGGGATCTATTATATAGAGTCATTACACACAGAGGGATCTATTATATAGAGTCATTACACGCAGAGGGATCTATTATATAGAGTCATTACACACAGAGCGATCTATTCTATAGAGTCATTACACAGAGGGATCTATTATATAGAGTCATTACACACAGAGGGATCTATTATATAGAGTCATTACACACAGAGGGATCTATTATATAGAGTCAATACACACAGAGGGATCTATTATATAGAGTCATTACACACAGAGGGATCTATTATATAGAGTCATTACACGCAGAGGGATCTATTATATAGAGTCATTACACACAGAGGGATCTATTATATAAAGTCATTACACGCCGAGGGATCTATTATATAGAGTCATTACACACAGAGGGATCTATTATATAGAGTCATTACACACAGAGGGATCTATTATATAGAGTCATTACACGCAGAGGGATCTATTATGTAGAGCCATTACACACAGAGGGATCTATTATATAGAGTCATTACACACAGAGGGATCTATTATATAGAGTCATTACACACAGAGCGATCTATTCTATAGAGACATTACACAGAGGGATCTATTATATAGAGTCATTACACACAGAGGGATCTATTATATAGAGTCATTACACACAGAGTGATCTATTATATAGAGTCATTACACACAGAGTGATCTATTATATAGAGTCATTACACACAGAGGGATCTATTATATAGAGTCATTACACACAGAGGGATCTATTATATAGTCATCACACACAGAGGGATCTATTATATAGAGTCATTACACACAGAGGGATCTATTATATAGAGTCATTACACACAGAGGGATCTATTATATAGAGTCATTACACACAGAGGGATCTATTATATAGAGTCATTACACGCAGAGGGGTCTATTATATAGAGTCATTACACGCAGAGGGATCTATTATATAGAGTTATTACACACAGAGGGATCTATTATATAGAGTCATTACACGCAGAGGGATCGATTATATAGAGTCTTTACACACAGAGTGATCTATTATATAGAGTCATTACACACAGAGGGATCTATTATATAGAGTCATTACACACAGAGTGATCTATTATATAGAGTCATTACACACAGAGGGATCTATTATATAGAGTCATTACACACAGAGGGATCTATTATATAGAGTCATTACACGCAGAGGGGTCTATTATATAGAGTCATTACACACAGAGGGATCTATTATATAGAGTCATTACACACAGAGGGATCTATTATATAGAGTCATTACACGCAGAGGGGTCTATTATATAGAGTCTTTACACACAGAGTGATCTATTATATAGAGTCATTACACACAGAGGGATCTATTATATAGAGTCATTACACACAGAGTGGTCTATTATATAGAGTCATTACACGCAGAGGGGTCTATTATATAGAGTCATTACACACAGAGGGATCTATTATATAGAGTCATTACACACAGAGGGATCTATTATATAGAGTCATTACACACAGAGGGATCTATTATATAGAGTCATTACACACAGAGGGATCTATTATATAGAGTCATTACACACAGAGGGATCTATTATATAGAGTCATTACACACAGAGGGATCTATTATATAGAGTCAATACACACAGAGGGATCTATTATATAGAGTCATTACACACAGAGGGATCTATTATATAGAGTCATTACACGCAGAGGGATCTATTATATAGAGTCATTACACACAGAGGGATCTATTATATAAAGTCATTACACGCCGAGGGATCTATTATATAGAGTCATTACACACAGAGGGATCTATTATATAGAGTCATTACACACAGAGGGATCTATTATATAGAGTCATTACACGCAGAGGGATCTATTATGTAGAGCCATTACACACAGAGGGATCTATTATATAGAGTCATTACACACAGAGGGATCTATTATATAGAGTCATTACACACAGAGCGATCTATTCTATAGAGACATTACACAGAGGGATCTATTATATAGAGTCATTACACACAGAGGGATCTATTATATAGAGTCATTACACACAGAGTGATCTATTATATAGAGTCATTACACACAGAGTGATCTATTATATAGAGTCATTACACACAGAGGGATCTATTATATAGAGTCATTACACACAGAGGGATCTATTATATAGTCATCACACACAGAGGGATCTATTATATAGAGTCATTACACACAGAGGGATCTATTATATAGAGTCATTACACACAGAGGGATCTATTATATAGAGTCATTACACACAGAGGGATCTATTATATAGAGTCATTACACGCAGAGGGGTCTATTATATAGAGTCATTACACGCAGAGGGATCTATTATATAGAGTTATTACACACAGAGGGATCTATTATATAGAGTCATTACACGCAGAGGGATCGATTATATAGAGTCTTTACACACAGAGTGATCTATTATATAGAGTCATTACACACAGAGGGATCTATTATATAGAGTCATTACACACAGAGTGATCTATTATATAGAGTCATTACACACAGAGGGATCTATTATATAGAGTCATTACACACAGAGGGATCTATTATATAGAGTCATTACACGCAGAGGGGTCTATTATATAGAGTCATTACACACAGAGGGATCTATTATATAGAGTCATTACACACAGAGGGATCTATTATATAGAGTCATTACACGCAGAGGGGTCTATTATATAGAGTCTTTACACACAGAGTGATCTATTATATAGAGTCATTACACACAGAGGGATCTATTATATAGAGTCATTACACACAGAGTGGTCTATTATATAGAGTCATTACACGCAGAGGGGTCTATTATATAGAGTCATTACACACAGAGGGATCTATTATATAGAGTCATTACACACAGAGGGATCTATTATATAGAGTCATTACACACAGAGGGATCTATTATATAGAGTCATTACACACAGAGGGATCTATTATATAGAGTCATTACACACAGAGGGATCTATTATATAGAGTCATTACACACAGAGGGATCTATTATGTAGAGCCATTACACACAGAGGGATCTATTATATAGAGTCATTACACACAGAGGGATCTATTATATAGAGTCATTACACACAGAGGGATCTATTATATAGAGTCATTACACGCAGAGGGATCTATTATATAGAGTCATTACACACAGAGGGATCTATTATATAGAGTCATTACACGCAGAGGGATCTATTATATAGAGTCATTACACACAGAGCGATCTATTCTATAGAGTCATTACACAGAGGGATCTATTATATAGAGTCATTACACACAGAGGGATCTATTATATAGAGTCATTACACACAGAGGGATCTATTATATAGAGTCATTACACACAGAGGGATCTATTATATAGAGTCATTACACACAGAGGGATCTATTATATAGAGTCATTACACGCAGAGGGATCTATTATATAGAGTCATTACACACAGAGGGATCTATTATATAAAGTCATTACACGCCGAGGGATCTATTATATAGAGTCATTACACACAGAGCGATCTATTCTATAGAGACATTACACAGAGGGATCTATTATATAGAGTCATTACACACAGAGGGATCTATTATATAGAGTCATTACACACAGAGTGATCTATTACATAGAGTCATTACACACAGAGTGATCTATTATATAGAGTCATTACACACAGAGGGATCTATTATATAGAGTCATTACACGCAGAGGGATCTATTATGTAGAGCCATTACACACAGAGGGATCTATTATATAGAGTCATTACACACAGAGGGATCTATTATATAGAGTCATTACACACAGAGGGATCTATTATATAGAGTCATTACACACAGAGGGATCTATTATATAGAGTCATTACACACAGAGGGATCTATTATATAGAGTCATTACACACAGAGCAATCTATTATATAGAGTCATTACACACAGAGGGATCTATTATATAGAGTCATTACACACAGAGTGATCTATTATATAGAGTCATTACACACAGAGGGATCTATTATATAGAGTCTTTACACACAAAGTGATCTATTATATAGAGCCATTACACACAGAGGGATCTATTATATAGAGTCATTACACACAGAGTGATCTATTATATAGTCATTACACACAGAGGGATCTATTATATAGAGTCATTACACACAGAGGGATCTATTATATAGTGTCATTACACACAGAGGGATCTATTTTATAGAGTCATTACACACAGAGGGATCTATTATATAGAGTCATTACACACAGAGGGATCTATTATATAGAGTCATTACACACAGAGTGATCTATTATAGAGAGTCATTACACACAGAGGGATCTATTATATAGAGTCATTACACACAGAGGGATCTATTATATAGTCATCACACACAGAGGGATCTATTATATAGAGTCATTACACACAGAGGGATCTATTATATAGAGTCATTACTGTCATGAAAACAACACCCACTCTTGGGTCAGACCTTGCAGCTCTCTGGCGCCCCCTTATCCTGCTGGTCAAACACGGTATTGACAGAGGATAAGCACGGGTGCAGCTGCTCTCATTTATGTCGACTATTGCGGCACGTGATGTGACAGGACGTATATATACCACCAGTTCCTTCCAGGAACGTATATATACCTCCGACCAGCCACCCTCAAACCACAATATCACATAAATACTGGTATACTGCCACCACCGATCGCTTAACAGGTGGATCGGGTACCTGGTAGGTAACGTGAATTAGTGGGTGAGGAACGTGTTTGCTCGACATAGGACAAGAAGAAAGAAACTGGTAAATAATTAATGATTTACTCCCAAAAGGTGGGCAGTGTTTACAAAATATATACAAGATATTATAAAGGAGACAATTTACATGTATGCATCAACAGTTATTAAAATAAAAGGGATAAGTAATAGCAAAACCTGCTTCACAAGGTGATGGTCTCAGATTCTGTGGGAGGGACGGCTCCCCGGAAATTAGAGGTGATTCTTCTTACGCCGCGTGAAGTGCGTGCGTTCGACGTCCCTGAGAAGAATGACCTGAAAATGGCCGATTTGCTTTTTAGTAAGCAGCCAAAACTCTGGGGAACACCCCTTATTTACCTTACAAGGGGGGCTCGGCTTTGCGAGCCCACCCAGCTGCAGAAGACCTAACAGATCCTTCAGATTCCATATCTTGGTGTGGGGGGGTCCCACATCCAAGAGGGAGACATCATCTTGACCGTCACCAATATTCATGAAGATAGATATTAAATATGAAACCTCTATGACGCTCAGAAGCTCAGAATCCATTATCTCAGTTCCCGGTCATTCCTCAGTTATGCAAGTTATACTATTGTAATGGGAAAAAGGTGAGCATTCAAAAAACGTGGTTCCGATGTTTCTGTCAGACCTGTGCGTGATTAAAATTGGCATAAAACGTTTGTACAATTAAACAATGGGATTTTTTGGAGGGATTTTCCGGTTTGTACTAGCGCTTGCCCTGGACTGAGGTTTTATGGCGGGTCATAAAAATTCCTGGTTTGGGGAAAAGCAAAAGTGAGTTCTGTGTCTTCACTTACAAACAGATAGGGGGTGGGGTTTTTTTTTCTTTTTTTAAAACATCTCTCATTTTTAAAAACTCGGGCAAAAATACCTTTTGCCTGACACCTCCCCCTTTTTGACTGCGCTATGGAGGTAGGACCTTCTGGTACTCCTCCAAGCGTATGTCTGGAGGCTCCCCTCGCCGGGACAACCCATCGGCATTGCCATGCTCGCTGCCCTTGCGGTGTTGAACAGTAAAGTCGTACTGCTGGAGGGTGAGGCTCCAGCGTAACAACCTTCCGTTGGCACCTGACATGGTGTGCAGCCAACTCAGGGGGTTGTGGTCAGTCACGACAGTGAAGGGGCGCCCGTACAAGTAAGGCTGTAAGCGGTTGAGGGCCCATACAATGGCCAGGCACTCCTTCTCTATGGTGGAATAGGCCACTTCCCTCGGCAGCAGTTTCCGGCTTAGGTACAACACGGGGTGTTCTTGGTTCCCCGAGTCGACCTGGCTGAGTACAGCACCGAGGCCAAATTCACTGGCGTCGGTCTGTACTAAGAGTGGCCGTGTGCCGTCGACCGCCTTTAGTACAGGAGAGCTGCTCAGGGCAGTCTTCAAAGCCCTAAAGGCCACCTCGCATTCATCCGTCCATTTGACGGAATGGGGTAGGCTCTTCCTGGTGAGGTCTGTCAAGGGCTTCGCAAGGCTACTATAGTCCTGCACAAAGCGTCTATAGTACCCTGCGGTGCCCAAGAAGGACTGCACCTGCTTCTTGGTCCTGGGGGTGGGCCAGGACACGATAGCGTCCACCTTCCCAGGCTCTGGCTTCAGAGTACCCCCACCTACCCGGTGCCCCAGGTAGTGGACCTCGTTCATGCCCATCTGGCACTTTCCCGGCTTGATGGTCAAGCCCGCCTGGTGAATGCGCCCGAGCACCTGCTGCAGATGCTCGAGGTGATCCTCCCAGGTGGGACTGAAGATGGCAATGTCATCCAGGTACGCTACTGCGTACCTCTCCAGTCCCTGGAGCAGGTGGTTGACCATTCGCTGGAACGTGGCAGGGGCATTTTTCATGCCGAAGGGCATGACCGTGGATTCATACAATCCGAAGGGGGTGATAAAGGCGGACTTCTCCTGAGCCCCGGGGCTCAAGGGAATCTGCCAATATCCCCGACTCAAATCCATAATGGAGAGATAGCTTGCGCTGGCTAACCGCTCCAGCAGCTCCTCAATGCGTGGCATTGGTTGTGCGTCAGAGGCGGTGATAGCGTTGAGCCCCCTGTAGTCCACACTGAACCGGGTGGTCCGGTCCTTCTTAGGCACCAGGACTACAGGTGAGGCCCACGCGCTCTTGGACCGCTTAATCACCCCCAACTGCAGCATCTCCTCGACCTCCTGGCGCATGACATGCTGCACCTCGTCGGAGATTCGATAGGCTGTCCGCCGGAGTGGGGCATGATTCCCGGTGTCCACTTCATGGACCGCCACTTCAGTCCTGCATCCGAGACCTCTGGTCTGCGGATAGCAAGTCGCTTAGCTCTACATCCTCTAGGGACCCGCTGGCCTTCGCTTGGGCGAGCATGTCCAAGAGGGGGTCATCCTCCCCATCCTCGGGCAGGTTGCAGACCGGTAGGACGCAGGTTCCACGTTCTTGATGAGCCTTCATCATATTAACGTGAAACGCCTTCCGCCTACCCCGCTCGTGGTCAAGTGTGATCACGTAGGTGACCGGGTTGAGCTGTTGGTGAATGACGTACGGGCCTTCCCAGGCCGCCTGAAGCTTGTCCTTTGGTACGGGGACCAGCACCCACACCTTCTGACCCACCTGGTAGGTCCGTTCTCGGGCGTTCTGGTCGTACCAATGCTTCTGGTCAGCCTGGGCTTGCGCCATGTTGTCATGCACCAACTGCGTCAAGGTCTGCATCTTGTCACGGAAGCGCATGACATACTCCACGATGGACACTCCTGGGGAGCTCGGCTCTTCTTCCCAGAATTCCCTTATCAACCCAAGGGGTCCTCGGACACGCCTGCCATACAGGAGCTCAAAGGGGGAGAACCCCGTCGAGGCCTGTGGAACCTCTCTGTAAGCAAATAGCAGGTGTGGGAGGTAACGCTCCCAGTCGCGACCCTGGGTCTCAACCAGCATTTTTAACATCTGTTTGAGGGTACCGTTGAATCGCTCACACAAACCATTGGTCTGTGGGTGATACGCACTCGATACCAGATGCTGCACCTGCATTTTCTTACATAGGGCCTCCATTAAGCGTGACATGAACTGAGTCCCCTGGTCGGTAAGCATCTCCCTGGGAAATCCTACTCGCGAAAAGATGGCCAAGAGGGCGTCCGCCACCTTATCCGCCCTAATTGAGGACAGGGCTACTGCCTCCGGATACCGGGTAGCATAGTCTACCACGGTAAGGATGAATCGTTTTCCAGAGCTGCTGGGTATGGCCAGTGGTCCCACAATGTCCACAGCAATCCTCTGGAAAGGCTCCTCTATCACTGGCAAAGAGATCAGGGGGGCTTTGGGGGCCGGCCCTGACTTTCCCACTCTTTGACACGTGGTACAGGAGCGACAGTAGTTCACCACATCTGTCCTCATTTTGGGCCAATAAAAGTGATGAGACAGCCGGGCCTTGGTTTTGCTAACCCCCAAGTGTCCAGCGAGTGGAATTTCATGGGCGATCCGCAACAACTCGTCCCTGAATTGGTAGGGGACGACCAGCTGTCTTTCCCTCAGCCACTCCTGTTGGGGTGTACAGGGAACTGTCTCCCGGTACAACCTCCCTTGGTCCCAGAATACCCTCTCCTTATCCGACTCGGAGGTGGGTTTCTCCGCGAGGCTCCTTAACGTCTCCAGACTATCATCTGAGTGCAGAGCTGCCTGAAACTCCTGGCTGGAGGAAGCCAGAAGTGAGGTTAAGGCCACGTCCTCACTGGGACCCTCTGGGACCGGCTCTGGGTCCATACCTGATTCAGTTATTCCTCTGTTCGAGGGGGGTCCAGAAGGCAGGGCGTTACTTGCATTCTGGGCACTCTGACTGCGGGTAACAGCGGCTATATAGGCCGTCTCCCCGGGGAATAACACCGTCTCATTAGCCTGAGAGGCCATGAGAACTACTTCTCCATCATCCTCCATTACCTCAGGCACAGTGCTACGTATGCGGCAGCTACCATCAGCCAGGTCTCCATCTGTTGTGACACTGGTCACTGGCACAGCACCACCTGCTTCATGGTCCTCGTGCCTCTCCCCATTACCCTTGGCACTGACATTTGCTCCTGCTAGGGGATCCTCAGCAACATCACCCCGCAGAGTGACATGGCTGAGTTCTCCTGCACCTTCCAATACAACAACATCATCATCATCATCATCATCATCACCATCATCATGTAAAGCATTGACATTCACATTATTAGCATTAACCTTACCAACCGTATCAGATCGGGGAGGGGTGTCAGGGACATAATAAGCAAACATCCTCCCCAAATCAGTTCCCAACAAAACATTTGCAGGTAGGTTTTTGGATACTCCCACTTCCTTCACCCCACTCCCCGCACCCCAATCAATAAAAACCCGGGCCATGGGCAAGGGGCATCGGACGCCCCCAATCCCAGTGACAGTCAGGGTCTTTCCTGGAATAAGCGCTTCAGGGGACACCAGTTCAGGTCGGATGAGGGTTCGTTCGGCCCCAGTGTCCTTGAGGCCTACAGTGAGAGTGTCCCCCACCCTGACAGACTGAAAGTTTTCACAGGCCCTCCCAACCGGCCCACCCACCAAAAGAACTGAAGCATTAGGCCCTGGGGCCTTGGATGGGGGGTTCTTCCTCTGCTTCTCTGGGCAAGTGGCGCTGAGATGACCAGTCTGGTTGCAGGAATAACACCTGCGGGCATCGGATGCAGGCAGGGCCTTGGCAACGGGAAAAAGGCCTCCGGAAGGTCGGCTGGCAGGGGCAGGGATGGTGGTTGATGGCTTACCCCCTTTCCAGCTGGCGACGACCGGCTTCCGCACCTCTGGTCTCCGGTTGGCCTCGTAGGTGTCTGCGATCTGCGCTGCTTTATTGGCATCAGGTGGCTCCCGATCCATCACGAACTGCCGTACCTCAGTCGGACACAGATGCAGGAACTGGTCTTTCACCATCAGGTCCTTTAGCTGCTCAAAGGTGGTCGCTGACAGTCCTTGGATCCACTGCTCAAAGTTGATTCTGAGCCCGTCTACCACATCACGGTAGGTGTCCTGTGGTCCACGCTGGAGGGTTCTGAATTTTTTCCGGTAAACCTCCGGAGTCAGCTGGTACTTTTTTATCAGGGCCTGCTTGACGGCCTCATAGTCTCCATCCTGCTCTCGAGGGAGGGAAGCAAACACCTCCAAAGCTTTTCCTCGGAGCCCTGGAGTCAAATATCTTGCCCATTGGTCCATGGGCAGCTGATACTGCCTGCAGGCCTTTTCAAAGCCTCGCAGAAATGTGTCCAAGTCCCCATCCTTTTCCATCACAGGGAAGTGCTCAGGACGAGGTTTAAAGCAGCTGGCACTGTTGGACTCACGGGTCTGCGTAGAGGGCGACTCCTTCTGAATCCGGGCTAGCTCCAGCTGGTGTTGTCGGTCAGCTTGTCGCTCAGCAGCCTCTCGGTCAGCTTGTCGCTCAGCCCGCTCCTGGAATTTCAGGATCAGCTCCAGTCGTCCATCATGATTGTCTGTGGCGAGTTCCTCCAAGGCCATCTGCAGGTGGGGGTCCACACTACCCTGGTTGCGGGTATGGCTGGCAATCACCGGTTGGACCCCGGCAGCAGCACCATCCGGGCCCTGGCTGGCCGCCCCCTCATCAGGGCTCTGCTGTCGGACGGGCTCTGCAGCACCTTGTAACAGTTCAGAAATCATTTGTTCTTTGCTTTTGCCGTGGGGGTCAATGCCTTTGGTTATACATATTCCAGTAAGAGTGTCCTTTTTCTGCTGGTGATACCAGGACTCCCCAACTACGACCATGATCACCAAAATAAAAATAGAAAAGAAAAAGCGAAGAAGGGTAGGGGTGACTGCTACACATACAGTATTGTCTCAGATCTAATAAACACTGAGTTCGATCTTCAAAACTTTTGTGCAAGTTTTTAGTGAGAGGAATGATTGCTCAAACCAGATCACTAATGTCCTATGATCCCACCGCTGCCACCAATTTGTCATGAAAACAACACCCACTCTTGGGTCAGACCTTGCAGCTCTCTGGCGCCCCCTTATCCTGCTGGTCAAACACGGTATTGACAGAGGATAAGCACGGGTGCAGCTGCTCTCATTTATGTCGACTATTGCGGCACGTGATGTGACAGGACGTATATATACCACCAGTTCCTTCCAGGAACGTATATATACCTCCGACCAGCCACCCTCAAACCACAATATCACATAAATACTGGTATACTGCCACCACCGATCGCTTAACAGGTGGATCGGGTACCTGGTAGGTAACGTGAATTAGCGGGTGAGGAACGTGTTTGCTCGACATAGGACAAGAAGAAAGAAACTGGTAAATAATAATGATTTACTCCCAAAAGGGGGGCAGTGTTTACAAAATATATACAAGATATTATAAAGGAGACAATTTACATGTATGCATCAACAGTTATTAAAATAAAAGGGATAAGTAATAGCAAAACCTGCTTCACAAGGTGATGGTCTCAGATTCTGTGGGAGGGACGGCTCCCCGGAAATTAGAGGTGATTCTTCTTACGCCGCGTGAAGTGCGTGCGTTCGACGTCCCTGAGAAGAATGACCTGAAAATGGCCGATTTGCTTTTTAGTAAGCAGCCAAAACTCTGGGGAACACCCCTTATTTACCTTACAAGGGGGGCTCGGCTTTGCGAGCCCACCCAGCTGCAGAAGACCTAACAGATCCTTCAGATTCCATATCTTGGTGTGGGGGGGTCCCACATCCAAGAGGGAGACATCATCTTGACCGTCACCAATATTCATGAAGATAGATATTAAATATGAAACCTCTATGACGCTCAGAAGCTCAGAATCCATTATCTCAGTTCCCGGTCATTCCTCAGTTATGCAAGTTATACTATTGTAATGGGAAAAAGGTGAGCATTCAAAAAACGTGGTTCCGATGTTTCTGTCAGACCTGTGCGTGATTAAAATTGGCATAAAACGTTTGTACAATTAAACAATGGGATTTTTTGGAGGGATTTTCCGGTTTGTACTAGCGCTTGCCCTGGACTGAGGTTTTATGGCGGGTCATAAAAATTCCTGGTTTGGGGAAAAGCAAAAGTGAGTTCTGTGTCTTCACTTACAAACAGATAGGGGGTGGGGTTTTTTTTTCCTTTTTTAAAACATCTCTCATTTTTAAAAACTCGGGCAAAAATACCTTTTGCCTGACAATTACACACAGAGGGATCTATTATATAGAGTCATTACACACAGAGGGATCTATTATATAGAGTCATTACACGCAGAGGGGTCTATTATATAGAGTCATTACACGCAGAGGGATCTATTATATAGAGTTATTACACAGAGGGATCTATTATATAGAGTCATTACATGCAGAGGGATCTATTATATAGAGTCTTTACACACAGAGTGATCTATTATATAGAGTCATTACACACAGAGGGATCTATTATATAGAGTCATTACACACAGAGTGATCTATTATATAGAGTCATTACACACAGAGGGATCTATTATATAGAGTCATTACACACAGAGGGATCTATTATATAGAGTCATTACACGCAGAGGGGTCTATTATATAGAGTCATTACACACAGAGGGATCTATTATATAGAGTCATTACACACAGAGGGATCTATTATATAGAGTCATTACACGCAGAGGGGTCTATTATATAGAGTCTTTACACACAGAGTGATCTATTATATAGAGTCATTACACACAGAGGGATCTATTATATAGAGTCATTACACACAGAGGGATCTATTATATAGAGTCATTACACACAGAGGGATCTATTATATAGAGTCATTACACACAGAGGGATCTATTATATAGAGTCATTACACGCAGAGGGGTCTATTATATAGAGTCTTTACACACAGAGTGATCTATTATATAGAGTCTTTACACACAGAGGGATCTATTATATAGAGTTATTACACGCAGAGAGGTCTATTATATAGAGTCTTTACACACAGAGTGATGTATTATATAGAGTCATTACACGCAGAGGGATCTATTATATAGAGTCATTACACACAGAGGGATCTATTATATAGAGTCATTACACGCAGAGGGGTCTATTATATAGAGTCATTACACACAGAGGGATCTATTATATAGAGTCATTACACGCAGAGGGATCTATTATATAGAGTCATTACACGCAGAGGGATCTATTATATAGAGTCATTACACGCAGAGGGATCTATTATATAGAGTCATTACACACAGAGGGATCTATTATATAGAGTCATTACACGCAGAGGGATCTATTATGTAGAGCCATTACACACAGAGGGATCTATTATATAGAGTCATTACACGCAGAGGGATCTATTATGTAGAGCCATTACACGCAGAGGGATCTATTATATAGAGTTACTACACACAGAGGGATCTTTTATATAGAGTCATTACACACAGAGGGATCTATTCTATAGAGTCATTACACACAGAGGGATCTATTCTATAGAGTCATTACACACAGAGGGATCTATTATATAGAGTCATTACACACAGAGGGATCTATTCTATAGAGTCATTACACACAGAGGGATCTATTATATAGAGTCATTACACACAGAGGGATCTATTATATAGAGTCATTACACACAGAGGTATCTATTATATAGAGTCATTACACACAGAGGGATCTATTATATAGAGTCATTACACACAGAGGGATCTATTATATAGAGTCATTACACACAGAGTGATCTATTATATAGAGTCTTTACACACAGAGTGATCTATTATATAGAGCCATTACACACAGAGGGATCTATTATATAGAGTCATTACACACAGAGTGATCTATTATATAGAGTTATTACACACAGAGGGATCTATTATATAGAGTCATTACACACAGAGGGATCTATTATATAGAGTCATTACACACAGAGGGATCTATTATAGAGTCATCACACACAGAGGGATCTATTATATAGAGTCATTACACACAGAGGGATCTATTATAGAGAGTCATTACACACAGAGGGATCTATTATATAGAGTCATTACACACAGAGTGATCTATTATAGAGAGTCATTACACACACAGGGATCTATTATATAGAGTCATTACACACAGAGGGATCTATTATATAGAGTCATTACACACAGAGGGATCTATTATATAGAGTCATTACACACAGAGGGATCTATTATATAGAGTCATTACACACAGAGGGATCTATTATATAGAGTCATTACACACAGAGGGATCTATTATATGGAGTCATTACACACAGAGGGATCTATTATATAGAGTCATTACACACAGAGGGATCTATTATATAGAGTCATTACACACAGAGTGATCTATTATATAGAGTCATTACACACAGAGGGATCTATTATATAGAGTCATTACACGCAGAGGGATCTATTATGTAGAGCCATTACATACAGAGGGATCTATTATATAGAGTCATTACACACAGAGGGATCTATTATATAGAGTCATTACACACAGAGGGATCTATTATATAGAGTCATTACACACAGAGGGATCTATTATGTAGAGCCATTACACACAGAGGGATCTATTATATAGAGTCATTACACACAGAGGGATCTATTATATAGAGTCATTACACACAGAGGGATCTATTATATAGAGTCATTACACGCAGAGGGATCTATTATATAGAGTCATTACACACAGAGGGATCTATTATATAGAGTCATTACACGCAGAGGGATCTATTATATAGAGTCATTACACACAGAGCGATCTATTCTATAGAGTCATTACACAGAGGGATCTATTATATAGAGTCATTACACACAGAGGGATCTATTATATAGAGTCATTACACACAGAGGGATCTATTATATAGAGTCATTACACACAGAGGGATCTATTATATAGAGTCATTACACACAGAGGGATCTATTATATAGAGTCATTACACGCAGAGGAATCTATTATATAGAGTCATTACACACAGAGGGATCTATTATATAAAGTCATTACACGCCGAGGGATCTATTATATAGAGTCATTACACACAGAGCGATCTATTCTATAGAGACATTACACAGAGGGATCTATTATATAGAGTCATTACACACAGAGGGATCTATTATATAGAGTCATTACACACAGAGTGATCTATTATATAGAGTCATTACACACAGAGTGATCTATTATATAGAGTCATTACACACAGAGGGATCTATTATATAGAGTCATTACACGCAGAGGGATCTATTATGTAGAGCCATTACACACAGAGGGATCTATTATATAGAGTCATTACACACAGAGGGATCTATTATATAGAGTAATTACACACAGAGGGATCTATTATATAGAGTCATTACACACAGAGGGATCTATTATATAGAGTCATTACACACAGAGGGATCTATTATATAGAGTCATTACACACAGAGCAATCTATTATATAGAGTCATTACACACAGAGGGATCTATTATATAGAGTCATTACACACAGAGTGATCTATTATATAGAGTCATTACACACAGAGGGATCTATTATATAGAGTCTTTACACATAAAGTGATCTATTATATAGAGCCATTACACACAGAGGGATCTATTATATAGAGTCATTACACACAGAGTGATCTATTATATAGAGTCATTACACACAGAGGGATCTATTATATAGAGTCATTACACACAGAGGGATCTATTATATAGAGTCATTACACACAGAGGGATCTATTATATAGTGTCATTACACACAGAGGGATCTATTTTATAGAGTCATTACACACAGAGGGATCTATTATATAGAGTCATTACACACAGAGGGATCTATTATATAGAGTCATTACACACAGAGTGATCTATTATAGAGAGTCATTACACACAGAGGGATCTATTATATAGAGTCATTACACACAGAGGGATCTATTATATAGTCATCACACACAGAGGGATCTATTATATAGAGTCATTGCACACAGAGGGATCTATTATATAGAGTCATTACACACAGAGGGATCTATTATATAGAGTCATTACACACAGAGGGATCTATTATATAGAGTCATTACACGCAGAGGGGTCTATTATATAGAGTCATTACACGCAGAGGGATCTATTATATAGAGTTATTACACAGAGGGATCTATTATATAGAGTCATTACATGCAGAGGGATCTATTATATAGAGTCTTTACACACAGAGTGATCTATTATATAGAGTCATTACACACAGAGGGATCTATTATATAGAGTCATTACACACAGAGTGATCTATTATATAGAGTCATTACACACAGAGGGATCTATTATATAGAGTCATTACACACAGAGGGATCTATTATGTAGAGTCATTACACGCAGAGGGGTCTATTATATAGAGTCATTACACACAGAGGGATCTATTATATAGAGTCATTACACACAGAGGGATCTATTATATAGAGTCATTACACGCAAAGGGGTCTATTATATAGAGTCTTTACACACAGAGTGATCTATTATATAGAGTCATTACACACAGAGGGATCTATTATATAGAGTCATTACACACAGAGGGATCTATTATATAGAGTCATTACACACAGAGGGATCTATTATATAGAGTCATTACACACAGAGGGATCTATTATATAGAGTCATTACACGCAGAGGGGTCTATTATATAGAGTCTTTACACACAGAGTGATCTATTATATAGAGTCATTACACACAGAGGGATCTATTATATAGAGTTATTACACGCAGAGAGGTCTATTATATAGAGTCTTTACACACAGAGTGATCTATTATATAGAGTCATTACACGCAGAGGGATCTATTATATAGAGTCATTACACACAGAGGGATCTATTATATAGAGTCATTACACGCAGAGGGGTCTATTATATAGAGTCATTACACACAGAGGGATCTATTATATAGAGTCATTACACGCAGAGGGATCTATTATATAGAGTCATTACACGCAGAGGGATCTATTATATAGAGTCATTACACGCAGAGGGATCTATTATATAGAGTCATTACACACAGAGGGATCTATTATATAGAGTCATTACACGCAGAGGGATCTATTATGTAGAGCCATTACACACAGAGGGATCTATTATATAGAGTCATTACACGCAGAGGGATCTATTATGTAGAGCCATTACACGCAGAGGGATCTATTATATAGAGTTATTACACACAGAGGGATCTATTATATAGAGTCATTACACACAGAGGGATCTATTATATAGAGTCATTACACACAGAGGGATCTATTCTATAGAGTCATTACACACAGAGGGATCTATTCTATAGAGTCATTACACACAGAGGGATCTATTTTATAGAGTCATTACACACAGAGGGATCTATTCTATAGAGTCATTACACACAGAGGGATCTATTTTATAGAGTCATTACACACAGAGGGATCTATTCTATAGAGTCATTACACACAGAGGGATCTATTATATAGAGTCATTACACACAGAGGGATCTATTATATAGAGTCATTACACACAGAGGTATCTATTATATAGAGTCATTACACACAGAGGGATCTATTATATAGAGTCATTACACACAGAGGGATCTATTATATAGAGTCATTACACACAGAGTGATCTATTATATAGAGTCTTTACACACAGAGTGATCTATTATATAGAGCCATTACACACAGAGGGATCTATTATATAGAGTCATTACACACAGAGTGATCTATTATATAGAGTTATTACACACAGAGGAATCTATTATATAGAGTCATTACACACAGAGGGATCTATTATATAGAGTCATTACACACAGAGGGATCTATTATAGAGTCATCACACACAGAGGGATCTATTATATAGAGTCATTACACACAGAGGGATCTATTATATAGAGTCATTACACACAGAGGGATCTATTATATAGAGTCATTACACACAGAGTGATCTATTATAGAGAGTCATTACACACACAGGGATCTATTATATAGAGTCATTTCTTTTCTGATTTACTCTTAATCTGCTGTAAGCATAACAAACTCTTCTTTGGACTTGTTCACATTACAGATGCTGCAATTCCACAACTGACTATACATCTTCAGTTTTTTCAGTTTGACCCACCCCCCATAGAATTTGGTGACCAGGGCAACTGCCTTATGTACCGCCCATACTATGAGACTGAGAAGCATTCAATACCAGCTAGGTGGCGACCAAAAGGAAATATGAAAACATTAAGATGTACGCTAGGAGACTTTTCTTGGAGAACACATTGAATATAGTGATCACAATTTGCACTTAGTATAATATTCTTTAGAACCGGCCATATGCTGATCTAGTTTATTAAATCTATGATAGAAAAAGTGAGGGGCAGCATAATATTAACCACTGACACTTGGGGTACAGGATAATGACACTGACACTCGGGGTACAGGATAATGACACTAACACTCGAGGTACAGGATAATGACACTGACACTCGGGGTACAGGATAATGACACTCGGGGTGCAGGATAATGACACTGACACTCGGGGTACAGGATAATGACACTGACACTCGGGGTACAGGATAATGACACTAACACTCGAGGTACAGGATAATGACACTGACACTCGGGGTACAGGATAATGACACTCGGGGTGCAGGATAATGACACTGACACTCGGGGTACAGGATAATGACACTTGGGGTGCAGGATAATGACACTAACACTCGGGGTACAGGATAATGACACTAGGGTTACAGGATAATGACACTGACACTAGGGGTATAGGATAATGACACTTGAGGTACAGGATAATGACACTTGGGGTGCAGGAGAATGACTTGGATATATCTCCAGATTCTAGTCCCCTTTTGCTCATATTCCCACCTGCACACACACTTCTTCTCGGCTGCTTCTCCTCTTTCATATTTACACATTAATGTCGCCGTTTATTCATCGTTACTTTTCCCCGTCAGTATAAATATCGTCATCTCCTCGGACCCGTCTGCTGGAGATTTAGCTTCCATCACGAATCATAAAGTTCTCTGTTTCCTCCTCACTTCTCCTCATATTACGACATCTCGCTGTTGTCAGAGACGCTCGGGATGATTGAGCATCAGGGAGATTTTATGGCTCAAGATAATTTGAAGGTTTTTTTTATTTATTTAGTGTAAATATTGAAATTCTAATTACAGTTTGATGTAAATCTTTGTAATCAGTCAGAAATGTACACATTATACAATAATCAGCCCTAAATTACAAAAATATCCTGAAGGATAAACTCATTTCTTACTTTCTCTTAAAGAGGACCTGTCACCAGGTCAGTAGTGTCCGGCTTTTGCTTTTATTTTATTCTCGTTGCTCCCCTGATTATCGCATTCTGTTGTTTGTATTTTTTTTTGCATTCTGTTTTTTGTATTTTTTTTTTAGATCCGCCATATGGTTTCACAGTTAAGGGACTTTTTATTTTGTGCTGGTTTTTATGTTCTTTACTAAGGGGGCGTGACTCACAGGATCCTCTGGGGCGGGTCTTTAGGCTGCTCTGCTTTAATATCCTGTGAGCCATGCCCTCTTAGCAAAGACAGTGATATTTAGTACTACATAAAATGGCCCATATCTCTCGAACCATATGGCAGATTTAAAAAAAACAACAAAAAGCATAGTTCTCAGGGAAGCAGCGGGAATAAAATAAGAGCAAAAATTGGTCACTTGTGACCAGATGACAAGTCCTCTCTAAAAGTGTTGGTCCAACTAAGGTTGGAAACTTTTCCCTTCCTCAGGGGCGGAGCTAAAAACAGTCAGGTCCAATCTCTAAACATTGGTACACATTGGAACCAATCAGAGACTTCTCTTCTACAAAGGATGTGAACACATAATTGCGGAGCCCTCCCGACATAACACAGAGGAGCATCTCGGGAGGCTCATTTTATATTTCACAATGAAGCCCCATTTATGTCCTCAGCAATAGTATGAACAGTGCTGGATTGGGTAACCACCTAGAAGGAATTTTAATAATTACTATTATTTTCTCATGTGCAAGGGCGAAGGTGCTACCTCTGTGTCCCCTCCTCCCCACCCTTTATTATTTATTACTGGATTTTAGCTTGTGGCAGTCTGAGCCTATTGGAAAATCATCTGGTGGACCTGGAACATTTTATTCTGTTGTTGCTGTTCCTTTGCCCACCGGGACCAAAAAGGTTATACAAATAAAAAATATAAAAAAATTGTAATTTTAAACATTTTTGTAATACAAAATGCCCCTATTTTATTTTTATTATTATTTTATATTGTTACTTTAGTATTTATGGGAAAATATATTTTCTTGTGTTTTATAAGACCTTAAACTTAAAAAATAAAATAAATCTAGTAATAATAAATATTTCTGGAATGCAAAATGCTCCTATTTTTTTTTTTTTTCTTATTATTATTTGATATTATTACTTTGAGTATTTATGGGAAAATATATTTTCTTGTGTTTTATAAGACCTTAAGCAAAAAAGCTAAAAACAAAATAGTAATAATAAATATTTCTATAATGCAAAATGCCCCTAGTTTTTTTTTTTTTTATTATTATTATTATTTTTTTATAATTACTTTGAGTATTTATGGTAAAATATGTTTTCTTGTGTTTTATAAAACCTTCAACAAAAAAGCTAAAAAAAATGGTAATAAGAAATATTTCTGTAATGCAAAATGCACCTAGTTTTTTTTTCTTTTTATTATTATTATTTTTTTTATTATTATTATTATTACTTTGAGTATTTATGGGAAAATATGTTTTCTTGTATTTTATAAGACCTTAAACAAAAAAGCTAAAACATAAAAGAACATAAAAAATAATTATGTAATGCAAAATGGCCCTAGTTTTTCTTATTATTATATTATCAATTATTATTATTATTTTATATTATTACTTTGAGTATTTATGAGAAAATATATTTTCTTGTATTTTATAAAATATCACACAAAAAAAAGATTAAAAAGAAGTAGTAATAATTAATATTTCTGTAATACAAAACACCCCTTTTTTTAATTATTATTATTTTACATTATTACTTCAAGTATTTATGAGAAAATATATTTTCTTGTGTTTATAAGACCTGATACAACAGAAGATTAAAAAAATAGTAATAATAAATATTTCTGTAATGCAAAATGGCCCTAGTTTTTATTATTATTATTATTATTATTATTATTTTTAGTTATTTTTTATTTATTTTTTTTGTATTATTACTTTGAGTATTTATGGGAAAACATATTTTCTTGTGTTTTGTAAGACCTTAACATTTTAGACTATCTATTCTGATCACTAGAAGCCAATATTATATTACTACACAATAGATTGTTTTTTTTATGTTGCACATGATGAACATGTTACTTTTTTAACAGCACTTCGAGTGGTTGGGAATGGTATTACATGTATAATGTATATACAATGCTCCTACCAAATAACTCATTATAGATGAATTACATAAAGGAACATAATGACAAACTGTGGCATAAATTATTAGACCTGCTACATCAATCAACAAGCTTTTATAGAGGAGGAAATGTCAGTGCAGTGCAGACATAGGAGCCAGGTGGGATAAAGCGACGGCGCCCCCCTGCTGTGTAATGACTAGTTGGTGATACACATTGATAACGCTGAGAGGCTTTTAATGTTCTCACTGTGACAGCCACTACTGCGGCTACTAAATATGGAAATGTCGCACCTCCGGCCTTTCCGCTATCAGCAGCACGGAGCAGGGTGGACATCGTATTGATGGAAACAATGGTGGAAAAGTGATTTCCTGAATTCAGAGTTCCTGATTTATTATCAGACTAGGACACAACTGAAAATTCCTCTCTGGAATAAATAAGAATAATTGTATATATTCTCATATAATGGAAACAATTTAAAGGGATTGTCCTATCTAGACATCTTTTCCCCTTATGCATTATTTGGGCACATAGACCTCATAGATTGGGGTTCCTAGTATGTTTCTATCAGCCGAAAGCAGCTCCCACTCTGGAGGACTCTCCCCGGTCAATATGAATGGATGTCATGTAATACCACACTTCTCCTGTAGTGGCCACTGCAGCAGAAATATGAGGTTGGTGGCCTCGATCACTGACAATAACAGATGATTGCTTGAAGCTGGTTACCAGCTCATCACTGTAAAGTCTTAATCCTCGAAGCCCTTTGTCCTAAAGCACAGTTGGAATTAAAGACGGACTGATGACCCGCTACAGCAAGGTGGACTGGTTGGAACTATACAGACTGTAGAGACACGATGGCCACTGTGAGAGTAGAGCCGAGTAAAATAAGGAGGTTCACTTAAGCAATGACGTAAAATCGACTGATGAAGCAGAGTAAGTCACAATATGGCAATATAGCAGAGCCCAATGATGTAGCAGACCTGAGTATGTCAGGAAGCACTCATGGCTATTGAAAAGAGTCCCGAAAGTAGACGGAGACAATTTATCAAAGCCAGATATGTCAGGAGTCACATGGCAATGTAGCAGAGACCAGTGATGAGCTGAGTATGTCAGGAGCGACAGTGGCAGTGTAGCAGAGCTTAATTAGTTAGTAGAGCTGGTTATGTCAGGAGGCAATCATGGCTGCTCAGAAAAGTCCAGCAAGCAGACAGCGACTTTGTATCATAATTGGGTACTCAATGACAGAATTTTTTGTAAATGGGTCAAGAAGAGAAAACACCATATGGGGTAACTCCTTGAAAGTGGTGTTGGGACTGACCAGTGAAACCACCATCGATTGCCAGAATGGGGGGACCTTGGTCCACTGTTCTCCCCCAAGACCATTGCTATGGGAACTTTAAAGGAGCGGTGGTCACTGGTCACCCATTGGGGCGCCCTGATGCTCCATTAAAGGTCTATGGCAAACCTTATGTTTATATGTGGCACTACTATATTTACATGGTCACCAATTCCTCTAAATAGAAGCCACACAATCCTATGTATCCTCCCAAAACCTGGAGTTATTAGTCTCCACAGAATGAAATGACTACAAAGAATCAGCCGAGGACAAGAGGTTCAAAGCAATAATGTGGGGTAACTTGTTACATATAATTATCACGTATTTCACATTATTTGATACTGATCCTTCTCGAGGTTCAACGCTGAGATTTACCGCTTGGCCGTCCGCCACAATTAAACATTATCTAAGAGCTATTGATATAACCGCGATAAACGAATGAGAATTCAATGACAGAAAGAATTCATTAACAGGAGCGGGACAACATAGAATGTCATAATAACCTTATCCACCAAAACAAAGAACAGGTTTATTCTTAAACAAACACTAACTTGGAGAAAAAAAAAACTTGAAAGCATTTTATTCTTTCTATTTCTTGGCAATAAAACATTAAAATAAAACGAGGAAACGTTCTATGTTGCATAGGGGGCATGTATTTTGCCTTTTAGCAGGTATATATGTTAAAGAGGTGGGACTTCGATGATTCTTTATATGTGTTTATTAGTGTTGAGCAAACATGCTCGACACTGCTCGGTACTCGCCCGAGCTTCTCACTACTCGGGATGTTCTGCGAGCACCGAGCATTTCCGGGTTACTCGGGCGGGAGCTCGGGTCTCCGCCCTGCATGTTTGGCGCTCTTTACAGAGCCAATGAACATGCAGGGATTGCCAGCCAGTCACTGTAATGCCGCAGCCATGTTGTTTGTGGGCATTACAGTGATTGGCTGGCCGCACAGCGTCACCTCGAGTATTTAAAACCAGGCGCCGCCATCTTGGACACAGTCGCTCCGGATCAGACAGTGTAGGGACAGCGCTGCTGATTTAGGGAGAGATATATCCTGCAAAATAGTTAGTGTAGGGTCTGTAAAGGCTACCAGATCAAACAAACAGTCCTTCTCAGGACTAATATCCATCCCAGGTATATCAGGCAGGCAGGCTGTATAGGAGACGCAGTGGTTATACCAGCAAACGCTGCATTACAGTCCTGTGTGCTGCTCCTGTTGCTGAAATTGCTGGACTTAGCTCCAGGTCCCGGGGGCCAGGAAAAATCCTTTTTTTTATCTAAATCCTCTTTTTTTTTCCTCCTTCACAATGTACAAATACCCATCTTATTAACCTTTTGGTGCCCCCCCCCCCCAAAAAAAAAAAGTGCGCCTCTGATTTTTCAGACACAAATATATCTGTTGAAAATAGTCTGGTGTAGGCCAGAGAGACAGAAGTGAGCTTTTACTGTTCCACGGTAAAAAATCTCTATTATCCTGCTTTTTGCATTTTTTGCTGTAAAAAAAAAAAATTGTGTCTCCCTGATTCTTCAGACACAAATATATCTGTTGAAAATAGTCTGGTGTAGGCCCGAGAAATACAAGTGTGGTTTTGCAGTTCCACGGTACAAACCTCTGTATTATCCACTTTTGGGCCATTTGTATCTAAAAAAAAACAGTTTGAGTGTGTCGCTCACTGTTCAGCCGCAAATATATATATATGTTTTAAAAAGCCTGGTATACACCAGTAAATTATTACTGTGGTTTTGATGTTCCACGGTAAAACATCTCTATTATCCTGTTTTTGGCATTTTTTGCTGTATAAAAATAATAATAGTGTCTCCCTGATTTTTCAGACACAAATATATCTGTTGAAAATAGTCTGGTGTAGGCCAGAGAGACAGAAGTGTGCTTTTGCTGTTCCACGGTAAAAAATCTCTATTATCCTGCTTTTTGCATTTTTTGCTGTAAAAAAAAAAAAAATAGTGTCTCCCTGATTTTTCAGACACAAATATATCTGTTGAAAATAGTCTGGTGTAGGCCAGAGAGACAGAAGTGTGCTTTTGCTGTTCCACGGTAAAAAAATCTCTATTATCCTGCTTTTTGAATTTTTTGCTGTAAAAAAAAAAAAAAAATAGTGTCTCCCTGATTTTTCAGACACAAATATATCTGTTGAAAATAGTCTGGTGTAGGCCCGAGAAATACAAGTGTGGTTTTGCAGTTCCACGGTACAAACCTCTGTATTATCCACTTTTGGGCCATTTGTATCTAAAAAAAACTGTTGAGTGTGTCGCTCACTGTTCAGCCGCAAATATATATATATTTTAAAAAGCCTGGTATACACCAGTAAATTATAACTGTGGTTTTGCTGTTCCACGGTAAAAAATCTCTATTATTCAGGTTTTGGTAGTTTTTTCCGTAAAGAAAAACAGTAGTGTCTCCTGACTGTTGTGACACAAAAATATATCTGTTGAAAATAGTCTTGTGTAGGCCCGACATCCCAGTGTGGTTTCGCAGTTCCACGGGTCAAATCGCTGTACTATCCAGTTTTGGGCCTTTGGTATCTAAAAAAAAAAGCAGTTTGAGTGTGTCGCTCACTGTTCAGCCGCAAATATCTCTATTTAAAAAAGTGTGGTATACCCCAGTAAACAATAACTGTGGTTTTCCTCTTCCACGGTTCTAATCTACTCTTTATTACCCTTTTTCCATTGATAGTGCAAGTGTAAGCTATTTTACTTCATTTACAATGGGCAAGGCGCGTGGCAAGGGACGTGGAAGTGGATGTTCTGGTGATGGTTCGTGCAGAGTACGGGGCCATGGCCAAGGTGAAAATGTGCCACAACCAACAGCCACATCTTCTCGCTCCCACTTCTTGACCGAATTACTAGGGAAGCACAGAACAACACCAGTATTGAGAACTGATCAGTGTGAACAGGTTATTAATTGGATAGCAGACAATACTTCCAGTTACCTGGGCACCACCACCTCCGGTCTGTCTTCCACACGGTCAACTCTTAGTGGCCGTGAGTCTCGACCGCATACTCCTCCTCACCCTGATGCTCCTTCCTCCCACCATGCCGAGTGTCGTCAGACAGCAAGTGATCCCACACTTGGACACTCTGAAGAGCTGTTCACTGGTCCATTTCCATATTTGGGCCCCTCGCCTGATACGCTTGAAGTGGTGGAAGAGGAGATCCCATGTTGCGATGCCCAAATATTTGAACAACCACGGCCACAGGAAGTCGACGTTGGCAATCTGTCACAAGAGGTGGACGATGACGAGACACAATTGCCAGTAAGTGAGGAGGAGGATCATGGTGTGCAAGTGGAAGAGGAGGAGGTGGTGGATGATCTAGTAACTGACCCAACGTGGAAGGAGGACATGCAGAGTGAGGCCAGCAGCACACAGGGGGAGGGAGGCAGAGTACCCCAACAGGCAAGAAGAAGCAGTGTGGTGGCCGCAGACAGAAGGCAGGCAACCGTTCCCCGTAACACCAACACGAGGGACGTTGCCAGTACAAGCGGTAGGTCTTCCAGAGTCTGGAATTTTTTTAAAGACTCTGCTGATAACCCCAAAAAGGCCATATGTTCCACCTGCCATGCCAGCATCAGCAGGGGTGACAAAACTACCAGCCTGACCACCACCAGCATGATCAGGCACATGGCAGCAAAGCACCCGACTTTGTGGGGCGAAACCCAGGGTCCACGACCAGTGTCAGCGGGTGTCACCACTGCTTCTTCCACTGTTGTGCGTGCAATAGAACCCCCTGTTGTGTGTGCAAGGCAATCCCCTGTCCATACTGCATGTAAAGATGCCCCCTCCTCTCAGTCTTCACTTGTTATGGCAGTTTCTCAAGAAACAGCATCAACGTCCACGTCCACGTCCCAACCGCAGCGTTCAATTGTCCATATCCCAGACCTTTGAACGAAAGCGGAAATTCGCAGCTAACGCCCCACAGGCCACAGTCCTAAATTCACACATTTCACGACTGCTTGCATTGGAAATGCTGCCTTTTAGGCTGGTGGAGACGGAATCCTTCCTCAATCTTATGGCGGTGGCCGTCCCTCGGTACTCGGTCCCCAGCCGACACTATTTTGCCCGGTGTGCCATCCCCGCACTACACAAGCACGTGTCCCAAAGCATCTGCCGTGCCCTCAACAACGCCGTTAATGGGAGAGTCCACCTGACAACGGACACGTGGACAAGTGCTTGTGGCCTGGGACGGTACATCTCTCTGACGGCACACTGGGTAAACATAGTGGAAGCCGGGACCCAGTCGGACCTTGGAAAAGGAACACATCCTCCCCACACCGAGGATTGCGGGCCCTATGTCAGTCAGAGTTGCCCCCACAGTGTACAGCTCCTGCGCATCCTCCTCCTCCTCCTCCTCCTCATGTTCAGCCTCCATCTCAGATATCACCACATCAGTTACAAGCTGGAAGCATTGCAGTACTGCCTCCACCAAGCGGCAACAGGCTGTGCTGAAACTCATAAGCTTAGGTGATAAACCTCACACTGCTTGTGAGTTGTGGACAGCTGTGAAAGAGCAGGCAGATCTGTGGCTGAGACCGCTGAACCTACATCCCGGCATGGTCGTGTGTGACAATGGCCGTAACCTGGTGGCGGCTCTGAGGCGAGGTGAGATCACACACGTACCATGCCTGGCTCATGTGCTTAACCTCGTGGTTCAGCGGTTTCTTAAATCGTACCCCGAGTTGCCAGATCTGCTCGTGAAAGTACGCCGCCTGTCAGCTCATTTTCGCAAGTCGGCTACAGCTTTCGCCGCCCTTGCTGTGTTGCAGCAGCGTTTGCAGCTTCCGGCACACCGACTGGTGTGTGATGTCCCCACACGTTGGAACTCTACCCTCCACATGTTGCAAAGGATTTGTGAGCAGAAGAGAGCAGTTGTGGAGTACCAGCTGCAACAAGGCCGTCGATATTCAGGTCAGACTCCACACATAAGACCTCAGGAGTGGACCTGGATGTCTGACATATGTACCATCCTGACAAACTTTGAGGAGGCCACCAAGATGGTGAGTGGCGATGACACCATCATTAGTGTCAGCATCCCACTTGTCTGTCTTTTGCAACGCTCTCTGCAGAGAATTAAAGAGGAGGCATTGCAGCCAGAGTATGATGAGATGGATCAAGAAGCCGTAGCGGGCGATTACACACAGCCCAGCCTCATCTCATCCCAACGTGCATTGGGGGACAATGAGGGAGAGGAGGAGGAGGAGAAGGAGGAGGAGGAAGAACAGGAGCTGCTATCATGCGTTGTAGACGGTAGTACCTGTACAAGTGTCATACCGTCGGTTCAGCGTGGGTGGCCTGAGGACAGGGGGGAGGAGGAAGAGGAGGAGGAGGAGAGCATGGTCAGTCGTCATCTTGGTGAGGACACGGAAATCTTGCCCGTTACCAGTCTGGCACGCATGGCTGACTTTATGTTACGCTGCCTTAACCGTGACCCTCGCGTTGTCAAAATGTTGGGTGACAGTCATTACTGGTTGGTGACACTTGTAGACCCCCGCTACAAGGAGAACTTTCACTCTCTTATTCCTGAGGTGGAGAGGTCTACAAAAATGGGGCAATACCAGAAGGCCCTTGATGCAGAACTCTTAAAAAAATTCCCATCTGAACACGCTAGCGGCAGAGGTCACAGTTCGTTGCCCAACCAAGGCGTACAGGCGAGAGAGATGCAACTCCAATCCAGCAGAGGCAGGGGAACACTGTCAACGTTCTGGGACAGTTTTCTGACACCCGCCCAGCTTACAGGCCCTGAGGCGCGGGGTACTCCCACAAGGAGTGGAAAGTTTCAAAAGATGGTGAGGGAGTACCTTGCCGATCGTACCAGCGTCCTCCGTGATTCCTCTGTGCCTTTTAATTATTGGGTATCCAAGCTGGACACTTGGAATGAACTCGCTCTGTACGCCTTGCAGGTCCTGGCCTGCCCTGCCGCTAGCGTGCTATCGGAGCGTGTTTTTAGTGCCGCTGGGGGAATTATAACTGATAAGCGCACTCGCCTGTCAACTGACAATGCTGACAAGCTGACCCTTATCAAAATGAACAAGGGCTGGATTGGGCCAGACTTCTCATCACCACCAAATGACAGCAGAGTAACATAAAGTCAAATCCACTGTGTTATTTCGGGAGGTGTATTCACATGCACCGCTTCACACCCACACAAGGGTATACGCTTCCTCGTTTCGGCTGTTTAATCTTCTTCTCCTTATCCTCAGCCTCCACCACCACTATACCACCAGGGTGCCAGCATTGCAAGTTCCTCCGTCCTAATTTTTGGCAGCTTTTGCTGGAAAAGCATAAGCAAATACTATGGGACACCCACTCCCCAATAATGGGACTTATGTTTGTAATATGCTGTACTGCATGGCTCTTGTAAGGGGCATTGCAAGTTGCTCCGTCCTAATTTTTGGCAACTTTTGCTGGGAAAGCATAAGCAAATACTATGGGAGACCCACTCCCCAATAATGGGACTTATGTTTGTAATATGCTGTACTGCATGGCTCTTGTAAGGGGCATTGCAAGTTGCTCCGTTCTAATTTTTGGCAGCTTTTGCTGGGAAAGCATAAGCAAATACTATGGGAGACCCACTCCCCAATAATGGGACTTATGTTTGTAATATGCTGTACTGCATGTGACGCGCCCCCTGGGCCGTGTGTACACGTGTGTGGGATACCCGGTGCCGGGTCTCTGGGGTCTGTAGTCTCCGTGGCGGTGACCCGGTCCCGTGGCTCAGGCTGGTCAAACCAGTGGCAGTCTTTCTTAGGTTTTGAGGTTAATTGTCCGACTGCGCCACCCGTGGATTGCGGTTAGGGAGTACCACCGCTGCGAGGCAGACCTCTGAGGCTGGTGTTGTGTGCGCAGCATAGAATGGGATAACTCCCCTCGGGAGGAGTATAGCCTCAGGGCAGTGAGTGTGGATGATGGGGGTGATGGTGCACGAGCGCAGCAGGAATGACTCAGAGTCTTTGCAGTGCAGTTCAGGGTCTTTACTGATGATTATAAGGCAGACCCTCCCGGGAGTACTGGCTAGCATAAGGGACCTGGTCAGTCTGTGAGCAAGCAGGAGTTCCCCTGGCCAGGTGGAGTTGTAGGCCTCCCCGTCTGTCTGCACTCTTCCTGGCTACCTTGCTGTAAGCGGGTAGAAGTAGCCCACGTCCCTGAGTGTACCGTGCAGTGCTCACCCGTATGGCTGGTGACTTGGGGCCTTCTGTTAGCCTCCGCTCCACGACGGCGGTGCTGGTCCGTTGCTTGTGACTGAGCCTCCGGGCTTCTATGGCCAGAGGACCTGAAATCCCCTGCCGGCTGGTTTCTGCTGCTGGATATATAAGTCCTCACAGCTTCGGACTCCTGTGTCCGGTTCCTATTGTCTTCTGCCAGGGCGAGCTCTGCTCAGCTTCCAGCCCCTGGTCTTTAGATCCTAGCTCCTACAGAGCTCCTTGCTGTTACTTTCCCTTGCTCTCACTCTGACTCTGACTGTTCTCTGACTCACTCAACCCCGCCCCAGATCCAGTTTATAAGGGCAGAATTCTCCCCTCCCAGGACTGGGGCAGGAGGATGTTGCATGTTTAAGGGTTCCTGACCAGGAAACCTCCCACTTGCTCTCCGACGTAATATCTCTATTACTGTGGTGACCAGACCCCTGGGGTGCCACACATGGCTCTTGTAAGGGGCATTGCAGTTCCTCATAATTTTTGGAAAGCCTTCCATTCACTGCTTAGGCCAACAGTGCACGGGAGACCCAGTTGCTATAAATCGAAAAAAAGGTTTAGTTAACGCCCTCTGACCTCCATGTCATTTCCAAGGGGCATTGGAGTGGCTCGAAATTTTTGGTAGGCATTGCACTCACTGTATGCCCTATAACTGTGTAGCCAAACCGCTCCTTTTGTTACAGAAACATATCCTACAAGACATATCTGGTTGACTGGCCTGATATTGATGTGAATGGTCCCTGTTCCTCCTGCTCTTTCTCCTTTGCCACCACCTCATCCATCATTTATCACCTGAAGCTTTGTTTTAACGGGAGTCATAGAACTGGGATAGTAGCAGGAAAACATCCAGCAATCCTCGGAGGAGGTAGGATATGCGCCAAAACGCGGACCACCTCAGGCCTAGCCGCTACTACATACATGCGCTTGCATTCCAAGAAAACAAAGCAGATGCTAACTTCTATCATCATCATCATGCTCCTCACCTAGGCACTCTCAACTCCCCTGATGGAGAAGCCAGGGCCCACCGGAGGAGTCCGGTTCTCTGGTGGGCTCGTCCAATGCTGCCCTAAAGCAGGCCAGGCTAAGAAAAGTGTGGGGGAAGGTGACAGGAGAAATCAGGGCGGCTGGGGACCGAGTATGGACACCTAGCCGCCACCTGGCGGCTGGGGACCGAGCGTGGACACCGGGCCGCCGGGCGGCTGGGGACAGAGTATGGATACCTCGCTGCCGAAGCGGCCATGAGGTAGTGGCCAGCTTCGGCCTCCTCCAAACTAAAAGGCCCCATTTCAAGTGAAAGCTAGCAGTATGGTATTGCAGCCTGCGGGTGGGTGGGTGGTTGGCTGCATATTTTCGCTTGCATTGCAAGGAATGGGGGAGGTACAATTGAACACTGCCCTGGGACAAGGACTTGCACGGGGATAGTTGCAAGTCTGCATCTTCTGATGCGGCAAGGATCACTTCTGATGGGCACACTTTTAGACAGTGACCTGGGAGTCAGAGATGCTTCCAGGGGTCTTCCCCATGCTGTTCCCTTGTCTTTTCAGCACTGTATGCATGTGTCACACTGCACATGGCCAGATAAGGTTGTAAAATGTTAAAATGACATTTCCCGGTGAACGCATTTGTCACGGTTGAAAGCAATACAAAAGTGCAAAAACGCATGAAAAATGCTACTTGTGAACATAGCCCAAGGTGTGGAGGAGTATTTTTGTTTTTGGTTATTTATTTTACCTTATACACAAGTTTTTACCCTGGAAAGGAAATTCCTTAACATATTTCACAGGAAAACCGTTTCAGTTTCGTTTTTGAACATTTTATTGTGAGCCCGCAAAAGTGGCTTAATACCTCTGACCACGTTGTTGACAGCAGTGACCTGGGGGTCAGAAATGCTTCCAGGGGCGATCCCCATGCTGCCCCCATGTCTTTTGAGCACTGTCACTATCGTTTTGGGCACTTTTTAGTCTTTCTACAGACTGCCGGGGGTGCTGCCGCAAAAATGCTCGGGTCTCTCATAGACTAACATTGGGCTCGTTGCTCGGGTCGAGCACCCGAGTATCACGGTAAGCTCGGCCCGAGCTTCGAGCACCCGAGCATTTTAGTGATCGCTCAACACTATCAGTCGTCATCTTGGTGAGGACACGGAAGTCTTGCCCGTTACCAGTCTGGCACCCATGGCTGACTTTATGTTACGCTGCCTTAACCGTGACCCTCGCATTGTCAAAATGTTGGGTGACAGTCATTACTGGTTGATGACACTTTTAGACCCCCTCTACAAGGAGAACTTTCACTCTCTTATTCCTGAGTTGGAGAGGTCTACAAAAATGGGGCAGAACCAGAAGGCCCTTGCTGCAGAACTATTAAAAAAATTCCCACCTGAACACGGTAGCGACAGAGGTCACAGTTCGCTGCCCAACTAAGGCATACAGGCGAGAGAGACGCAACTCCAATCCAGCAGAGGCAGGGGAACACTGTCAATGTTCTGGGACAGTTTTCTGAGACCTGCCCAGCTTACAGGCCCTGAGGCGCAGGGTACTCTCACAAGGAGTGGAAAGTTTCAAAAGATGGTGAGGGAGTACCAGCGTCCTCCGTGATTCCTCTGTGCCTTTTAATTATTGGGTATCCAAGCTGGACACTTGGAATGAACTCACTCTGTATGCCTTGGAGGTCCTGCCCTGCCCTGCCGCTAGCGTGTTATCGGAGCGTGTTTTAGTGCCGCTGGGGGAATTATAACTGATAAGCGCACTCGCCTGTCAACTGACAATGCTGACAAGCTGACCCTTATCAAAATGAACAAGGGCTGGATTGGGCCAGACTTCTCATCACCACCAAATGACAGCAGAGTAACATAAATTCAAATCCACTGTGTTATTTCGGGAGGTGTATTCCCATGCATCGCTTCACACCCACACATGGGTATACGCTTCCTCATTTCGGCTGTTTTTTGCTCTTCTCCTTATCCTCAGCCTCCACGACCACTATACCACCAGGGTGACCGTGGTCCATGTTGCCAGCATTGCAAGTTCCTCTGTCCTAATTTTTGGCAGCTTTTGCTTGGAAGGCATAGGCAAAGACTATGGGAGACCCACTCCCCAATAATGGGAATAATGTTTTTAATATGCTGTACTGCATGGCTCTTGTAAGGGGCATTAAAATCGTCTTGTTAAGCTACTGTGACCTCCACGTCTCTTCCAAGGGTCGTTAATATTGTCTTTTTATTCCACTGCAACCTCCACCACTCTTCCAAGGGGCATTAAAAGCGTCTTGTTAAGCTACTGTGACCTCCACGTCTCTTCCACAGGGCGTTGATATTGTCTTTTTATTCCACTGTAACCTCCACCACTCTTCCAAGGGGCATTGATATTGTCTTTTTATTCCACTGCGACCTCCACCACTCTTCCAAGGGGCATTAAAACCGTCTTGTTAAGCTACTGTGACCTCCACGTCTCTTCCACGGGGCATTGATATTGTCTTTTTATTCCACTGTAACCTCCACCACTCCTCCAAGGGGCATTAAAACTGTCTTGTTAAACCACTCTGAACTCCACGTCTCTTCCAAGGGGCATTAAAACCATCTTGTTAAGCTACTGTGACCTCCACATCTCTTCCAAGGGGCATTAAAACTGTCTTGTTAAACCACTCTGAACTCCACGTCTCTTCTAAGGGGCATTAAAACCGTCTTGTTAAACCACTCTGAACTCTACAGCTCTTCCAAGGGGCATTGACATGTTGTTTTTAATTACCTCTAACCTCCACGACTCTTGCAACGGGCATTGCATTTCCTCCTAATTTTTGTCAGCTTTTGCTTTTCAATGCATAGGCGAACACTAAGGGAGACTCACTCCCCAATAATGGGTAGAAGGTTTTTAATACGCTGTAATCCACGTCTGTTTCAAGGGGCATTGCAGTGCCTAATAATTTTTGGAAAGCCTTCCATTCCCTGCTTAGGCCAACAGTGTACAGGAGACCCAGTTGCTATAAATGGAAAAAACGGTTTAGTTAAGGCCCTCTGACCTCCATGTCACTTCCAAGGGGCATTGGAGTGCCTCGAAATTTTTGGTAGGCATTGCATTCACTGTATGCCTTATAACTGTGTAGCTGCTGAACCGCTCCTTTTGGTACGGAAACATATCCTACAAGACATGTGTGGTTGGCTGGCCTGATATTGATGTGAATGGTCCCTGTTCCTCCTGCTCTTTCTCCTTTACCACCACCTCATCCATCATTCATCACCTGAAGCTTTGTTTTAACAGGAGTCATAGAACTGGGATAGTAGCAGGAAAACATCCAGCAATCCTCGAAGGAGGTAGAATATGTGCCAAAACGCTGACCACCTCAGGCCTAGCTGCTACTACATACATGCGCTTGCATTCCAAGGAACAGAAAGCTAAGGAGGTGGATGGCCTCATGATCATGAATAATTTACTCGTTGTGTAGGAGGCCGACCACTGCTGCTATCTACCTTCTGAACTTTGTGTTGAAGCCTGATTGACCCAGGACCCGCAATCCTCTATGTCTGGAGGACGTGTTGCATCCCAGTGTCCAACTGTGTCCCGGCTTCCACAATATTAACCCAGTGTGAAGGCGTCAGTGAGATGGACCATTCCTGGCCACATTCACTTGTCCACGTGTTTGTGGTTAGGCTGTCCTTCCCACTAAATGCACTGGGGAGGGCACAGGTAATGTTTTGGTATGCGCGCTTGTGTATAAGGCGCATCGGGACAAATAGGGGCGGCTGGGGACCGTTTATGGACACCTGGGCACCCCCACGCGGCTGGGGACTGTGTGTGGGCACCCGGCCACGGGGCGGCTGGGGGCTGAGTATGGACTCCCGGCTGCCCCCTGGCGGCTGGGGACCAAGCGTGGACACCCGGCCGCCGGGCGGCTGGGGACTGAGTATGAATACCAGGCTACCGACGCAGCCATGACGTGGTGGCCAGATTCCACCTCCACATGCCTAAAAGGCCCAATTTCAAATGCAAGCAAGCTAGCAGTATGGTATTGCAGCCTGGGGGGTGGGTGGGTGGCAGGCTGCATACTTGCGCTTGTATTGCAAGTTATGGGGGAGGTACAATTGAACACTGCCCTGGGACAAGGACTTGCACGGGGATAGTTGCAAGTCTGCATCTTCTGATGCGGCAAGGATCACTTCTGATGGGCACACTTTTAGGCAGTGACCTGGGGGTCAGAGATGCTTCCAGGGGTCTTCCCCATGCTGTTCCCATGTCTTTTTAGCACTGTATGCATGTGTCACACAGCACATGGCCACATAAGGTTGTAAAATGTTAAAATTACATTTCCCGGTGAATGCATTTATCAGGGTTGAAAGCAATACAAACGTGCAAAAAAGCATAAAAAATGCTACTTGTGAACATAGCCCAAGGTTTGGAGGAGTATTTTTGTTTTTGGTTATTTATTTTACCTTATACACAAGTCTTTACCCTGGAAAGGATGTTCCTTAACCCCTTTCCGACCTGGTCAGTAATAGTACGCACCAGGTCAGGAAGGCCGGTTCAGCGGGGGCTCCGGCGGTGAGCCCGCACTGAAGCGAGCACATGTCAGCTGATTATTGGAATCGCAATCCACCCGCGGCTGTTAATATGTTAAATCTCTGACAGTGGCATTTAACTCGCGCTTCCGGGAGTCCTAAGCCCTGCCCATCAGTGATCGTGGGTCACCAATGGCTGGGCATGACAACTCAGGGTCTGCAGCAGACGCCTGTGGTTGTCATGTCTCAATTGCTATGAGCGCCACCTAGTGGTCAGCGCTCATAGCAAGTGAGCATTTCTCCTGCATACAAGCAATCTGCTCATCGCTTGTATGCAGTAGAAGCAATCAGACAACTGCTGCTTCTAGTCTCCTCTGGAGACTATAGAAGCAAGCAGAAAGTGTAAAAAAAAAAGTTTTAAAAAAATAAAAAATATATAAAAGTTTAAGTCACCCCCCTTTCGCCCCATTCAAAATAAAATATATATATATAAAAAAAAAAACACATACACATATTTGGTATCGCTGCATTCAGAATCGCCCGATCTATCAATATAAAAGAAGAATTAATACAATCAGTAAACGGCGTAACGAGAAAAAAATTTTAAACGCCAAAATTAAGTTTTTTTGGTTGCTACAACTTTGCAATAAAATGCAATAACGGGCGATTAAAACATCGGATCTACCCAAAAATGGTATCAATAAAAACGTCAGCCCGGCACGCAAAAAATAAGCCCTCACCTGGCCCCAGATCCCGAAAAATGGAGAAGCTAAGGGTCTCGGAAAATGGCGTCATTTTTTTTTGTTTTTTTAGCAAGCTTTGGATTTTTTTTTCACCACTTAAATTAAAAAGAACCTATACATGTTTGGTGTCTATGAACTCATAACGACCTGGAAAATAATGATGGCAGGTCAGTTTTAGCAATCTGTGAACGTGGTAAAAAAAGGACCCAAAAAACAACTGTGGAATTGCATTTTTTTTGCAGTTTCACTGCACTTGGAATTTTTTTCCCATTTTCCAGCAAACGATATGGTAAAACCAGTGATGGTGTTTAAAAGTACAACTCGTCCCGCAAAAAATAAGCCGTCACTTGCCCATATTGAACGAAAATTAAAAGAAGTTCTGGCTCTGGGAAGAAGGGGAGCAAAAAAGGAAAACACAAAAACAGAAAGACCCATGGTCGTTAAGGGGTTAACATATTTCACAGGAAAGCACTTTCACTTTCGTTTTTGAACGTTTTATTGTGAGCCTGTAAAAGTGGCTTAATACCTCTGACCACGTTGTTGACAGCAGTGACCTGGGGGTCAGAAATGCTTCCAGGGGCGATCCCATGCTGTCCCCATGTCATTTGAGCACTGTCACTATTGTTTTGGGCACTTTTTAGGCTTTCTACAGACCGCCGGGGGTGCCGCCGCAAAAATGCTCGGGTCTCCCATAGACTAACATTGGGCTCGTTGCTCGGGTCGAGCACCCGAGTATCACAGTGAGCTCGGCCCGAGCTTCGAGCACCCGAGCATTTTAGTGCTCGCTCAACACTAGTGTTTATATATCGAGTTGGGAGGGAGCTGGCTTGGGCAGAAACTTTCCGACATAGTTCTGATTTAAGATTAAGTAAGGAATTGTTTTAATAGTGGACTTTGCAAACTTCAATTTTTCAACGTTTTTTATTATTTTTCTATAAAATGAAGCAATGTTACAAGGTTTCTTCACAGATAATGGTATCCAGGGTATAAGACAACAAGTAAACCCTGCGGAGTCCGGAGGACTGTTCAACGTTCCTCTACAATACAGACATTATTAGATTGTACAGCGGTGAGGGCAGAATCAGATGACACACTCGAACCATTAGGACACATCGGTCTGCACAGGAGCTGTATACACAAAACTATAGTTTTTGTTTTCTTCTAAATTGCTTTATTTTCCTGTTAGATGCAATTGGGTATGCTGGTATAACCTGGGCTTCTTCTATATATAATTATATATGTACAGCTGGCATAACCTGGGCATCTCCTGTATATAATTATATATGTACAGCTGGTATAACCTGGGTATCTCCTGTATATAATTATATATTTACAGCTGGTATATCCTGGGTATCTCCTGTATATAATTATATATGTACAGCTGGTATAACCTGGGCATCTCCTGTATATAATTATATATGTACAGTCGGTATAACCTGAGTATCTCCTGTATATAATTATATATGTACAGCCGGTATAACCTGGGCATCTCCTGTATATAATTATATATGTACAGCCGGTATAACCTGGGCATCTCCTGTATATAATTATATATGTACAGCTGGTATAACCTGGGTATCTCCTGTATATAATTATATATGTACAGCTGGTATAACCTGGGTATCTAATGTATATAATTATACATGTACTTGTATATGGTGATTTGTAGCATGCCGGTATAACCTGGGCATCTTCTTTTCGATGAAACCAGTGCACCCAGTTCTGTTATATTGGCAGGAGATCGCTGTTATCTTAGTTATATATTAATCTTGTGCTTGTTCTTCTAATCTCAGCAGATATTTCTGTGTTTTCCTCATGCTCTGGCCCACGCTCATCCTTGATACTAATGTAACCACTTGTTTCTGTTCAAAAACAACAAATATTTGGTGACTTTTTTTCTTGATCAGAGCAAAATGCTGTCATGTACACAGGATCATTGACCAGAATATTTAGAATATTTATTGAGCCTCTGCCTTCATTGAGCCTTTCCTAACTCCACTACTGGCCTCATCTCCACTTAACTTAAAGGGACCTGTCATCACCAGAAACCATATTTACTGCAAATATTGGGTAAATCTGCGGGTAAATAGCGTTTAAGCACCGTGCAGCCGGCTGGCTTGAAGTGCGGCTACACAGAGAAAATTAAGTTTTAATCATGATGTAATCTCCATGTATGACTGTCTCCGAGCCACAGGGATGTGATTACGTCATTGCTCAGTGTAATGGGAGTGCAGCTGTATTCATGCTCCAACACTTTGAGTGACACCTGCCTGCAGCGTGTGTGTGCAGAGTGAGCTGTCACTCAAAGTGCCGGGGTGTTATTACAGCTGATCTCCCAGTATACTAAGCAGTAGGGCAATCACCCCGGAGCACACAGTGAGAGCCCTGATTTGGAAAGCTAAATTGAAAGATGGTGATTTTGCAAGGTTTATAACAGCATCTTGTCAGGAGCTGAGAGGGAGAAGAAGGTGATCAAATAACGGCTGCATGGAAATCACTGGGCTGGAAAGAACTGACTGGTATGTTAGGAGTTAACTCAACTCCTGTAATGTAGCTACTGTGCACTCCCGGTCAGGGTCAGTGCAAGCTCTGGTGTCTGAGCTCCATAGAAACCAGCTATACACTATGAAAGATTAAAGCTCTCACAGCAGGAAAATGACAGTAGATAGAAAAAGCAAGTAAATTGCAAACTTGCTTATTTTCATGGTGTCAAACTAATAAAAGCTATTATAAAGGGGTTGCCTACTAATTTAAAACACTATCTAAATGTCCCCAGGGTAATGGGAAAATTTAAAAGAAAAACTACCTTCTCCTACTGGACCGTCTTTACATGGTGTCGAGGGCTGGTCTCCTGGCTTCTTTTTCCAGCTGGTGGAGTCTGGTGACCACTGCAGTCAATCAGCACCCGTTGATTGACTGAATTCTTATCACATCTCTCTTTGTGGAGAGTGGCATGCCTGACAAGCCAGTGTAAGGAGACTAATAGGCCATGCAATGGTCCTATGGTAAATGAAATATGCAAATTGCCTCTTCAGAGAAAGAAGACTTCCTAAACTCTAGTGCCATTTATTGAAAGTAGCTGTTAGGGGGACGGTTGCAAACAACTTTATTGACGGCGATGAGTGTCAGCCGACTCTCTCATCCGATTCTTGGAGGCCAATATAGCATCCTGGGTATGGTCCCAAACCCCCCGCGCCTCCAGAGCCCAATCCACTGAGGAAACAGGCATAGGAACCGGTACTCGCGGATGTTGGCCATTATTTAGAAGAAACGGAGTCTGACCTTTGGAATCCGCCACTGCGTTGATTAGAGCAAATTCTGCCCAAGGAAGCAATATCGCCCAATCATTATGATTGGCCGAAACGAAATGGCGTAAGTATGTCACAAGCGTCTGGTTAGTGCGCTCCACCAGACTATTGGTCTCCGGGTGATAGGCAGTAGAAAGATTCAGTTCAATGCTAAGCAAATTACACATTTACAGAACCGGGAGGAAAACTGTGGACCCCGGTCACAGACAATCCTATCAGGCATTCCGTGGAGACGGAAAACGTGCGAATGAACAGTGATGCAAGAACCCGGGAAGAAGGTACCCTAGGCAAAGGAACCAGGTGAACCATCTTAGAAAAATGGTCAGAAACCACCCATATTGTCATGTTTCCCCGGGATTTAGGCAACTCGACAATGAAATCCATCCCAATCAGCTCACAAGGTCTATCTGCCACGGGTAACGGATGAAGAAGACCAGCCGGCCTCTGACGGGACGACTTATTTATCGCACAGGAGACACACGCTTGAACATATTCCTTAACGTCCTGGGGTAACCGAGGCCACCAATACGACCGTTGGAGAAACTCCATGGTACGTTTGACCCCAAAATGACCTCCAATCTTAGAGGCATGTGCCGAGGAGAGCACCTAATTTTGTAAATTAGGAGGAACGAACGTCCTCCCGGGGGGAACCTGGTTTAGGGACACTGGAGCCACCGTCCGCATAAACTCCGGAGGGACAATAAGCTTGGGCTCGACATCGTCCTCAGCCGTATCCATGGATCGGGACAAAGCGTCCGCCCGAGGGTTCTTTTCCCCTTTTAAAAAGTGAATGGAAAAATTGAATCAGGAAAAGAAAAGAGACCACCTGCCCTGCCTCGGGTTAAGACGCTGCGCTGTCTGTAGATACGAAAGATTTTTATGATCAGAATATACCACGAAAGGATGTTTAGCTCCCTCCAAGAGGTACCTCCATTCCAAAAAAGCCATCTTAATAGCAAGTAATTCTTTGTCACCAATCGTATAATTCTTCTCTGCTCGAGAGAAGGTCTTGGAGAAGAAAAACATGGTCTTGTCCGACCCTGTTCATTCTTTTGAGAGAGAACCGCTCCTGCTCCGACAGAGGAAGTGTCGACCTCCAGGAAGAATGGCTTGTCCACATCCGGGCAACGGAGAATGGGAGTTCTAGAAAAATAGGATTTAATCTCCCGGAACGCCTCGGATGTCTCCTTAGACCAATTCTTGGGCCAAAGTAGCCACCAGTGTGGAAAAATGTGGTATGAACTGCCGGTAGTAGTTGATAAAGCCCATGAAGCGTTGTACCGCTTTAAGGGAATGGGGCTCCTGCCAGTTCTGTACAGCCACCAACTTTTGTGGGTCCATGGCCAATCCCTTACTGGATATGATGTAGCCCAGGAACGGTAGGGATTCTCGTTCTAACTGACATTTCTCCAGTTTACAATACAGAGAATTTGCACGCAATCGTTCAAAAACTCTGCGAACATCCTCTCTGTGTGTGGAGAGGTCCGGGGAAAAAATAAGGATATCATCAAGATAGACTACCACGGATGATAGCAGCAAATCCCGAAAGATATCATTGACAAAATCTTGAAAAACATCAGGGGCATTGCATAACCCGAAAGGCATGACGAGATACTCGTAATGACCATCACAAGGGTTAAAGGCTGTTTTCCACTCGTCACCTTCACGGATTCGCACAAGATTATATGCCCCTCGCAGGTCCAATTTAGTGAAGATGTTAGCCCCTCGCAACCTGTCAAATAGTTCAGAAATAAGGGGCAGAGGGTATTTATTTTTGATGGTGATGGCATTTAGTCCTCTGCAATCAATGCAGGGACATAAATCACCCTCTTTCTTCTGGACGAAGAAAAACCCCGCTCCAGCAGGAGAGACCGATTTTCTGATAAACCCCCGGGCCAGGTTCTCTTTGATATAATCTGACATGGCCTGGGTCTCAGGTACAGACAGGGGGTAAACCCTACCGCGAGGAGGCTCCGTGCCGGAGACCAAATCAATAGGACAGTCATACGGTCGGTGGGGAGGTAAAGTTTCTGCAGCCTTTTTGGAAAAGACGTCCGCAAAACTCTGATATTGCACAGGAAGAGTGGACAAGTCGGTAGAAGGCTCTGAGGCTACCCTCCGGGCGGCTGTAACCATACATTGAGAGACACAATTCTCACCCCAGGAAGAAATTCTCCCCGTATTCCTGTCAATGTGTGGAGTGTGACGACGTAGCCATGGAAGACCCAATAGTACCTCATCTAATCCCCCGGGGATAATAAGGAAGGATATAACCTCCCGGTGACCCTGAGGAAATGACATGGTGAGAGGGACCAACTGGTGAGTGATTTGCGTGTCCAGCAGTGAACCATTGACCACCCTAATGTTCAGTGGTTTTGGCAGTAACTCCATAGGAATGACATGCCTCTGGGCAAATGTTGATGACAAAAAATTGCCATCGGCACCAGAATCCACCCACGCCCTGGCAGTAACCGTGGTTGTTCCAAAGGACAACGTCACCTCATTCAATAATTTGGAGGAAGAAGCCCCTGAATCTAACACACCCCCTCCAACGGTGGTTAGACACCTTCGTTTCCTGACCGCTTGGAATCCTTATTGATGGGGTACTCCAAGGGATGTGCAGGTCGGAAACGAGGGGACTTAGACTTAGTCCGGGATATATCCATAGCCTCAGACTCCGGGTCGGGAGCCGCGGATTTGGAGATAGATCTAGAGAATGAAGGTGCCAACCGAAACCGAGGTCTGGAAACCTCCAGCTCTAACTTGCGTTCTGCATGACGCAGATCTATTCGGTTAGCGAGAGTGATTAACTCTTCCAGAGAGGTTGGAATCTCTCTGGTAGCTATAGCATCTTTAATATGCCCAGCCAGCCTCCTCCAAAACACCGGGATTAGCGACCGCTCAGACCAATCCAGTTCAGCCGCTAAGGTTCTGAACTGGATGGCATAGTGGCTGGCGGTGGCCGAACCCTGGACCAACGCAAGAAGCTTAAGAGCCGTATCATGCGTGACCTGAGGACCTAGGAAAACACTCTTTAGGGCACTAAGAAAGAGGCCCGCATTAGCCACTACCGGGTCATTCCGCTCCCACAGAGGAGTAGCCCACTCCAGAGTCCTGTGGGAGAGTAACGAGATGACATAACCCACTTTGGCCCTTTTGGAGGGGAACCGTGCCTCCATCATCTCCAACTGAATGGAGCACAGATTAATAAAACCTCCGCAGGATTTGCTGTCACCAGAAATTTTTTCCGGGAGAGCAAAACGGGGTAATGGGGCAACTGCAGCTGCCGCAGCCGTGTTGACCAGATTGGCCGCCTGAGAAGCTGCCTGGGTAGCTACTGCAGTGATATCAGCCACCGGGGCCGTTTGTTCCAGAGTCCTAAGTCTGGCCTCAAGTTGCTGTATATAGCATTGCAGTTGCTGGTTGTCAGCCATGTTCGGCAAGACCCTGGCGCTTTGATACTGTTAGGGGGACGGTTGCAAACAACTTTATTAAATAATGGAAAGCAACCGAACCCGGGGTCCGCGATGCAGCCTGGAGGACTGCGGCCGAACACCTTCTGGGTAAGAAGGTAAAACAACCAACAGAAATAACAATCCCTTCCGTGTTACTGCACACCGGAACGGGAATAGGGATTCGCACTACCTCCGTTAACTGCACAAGAGATGTGCGACAAATAATGTATCCGTAGCCCTGTTTACAGCACAGGGACTACGCAGCAGGCGCTAGGATGCGTGTGTGATACACGCCGGCGTGTACGTGCTCCCAGCCGGCGTGCTACCGGACTGAGGAGTATCTCTCCACGTGGCTTACAGGCGGTGCCGGGAATACGGAGTCTGCAGACTGCTCGGGGTGTATGGCGACCCCTTTGTCGGAGCCGGACTGTCAGACGAAGCTACCTGCCTCCCTCCATCTAAGGCTGCCTATCCCCCGCTAAACCTGCCTGAATCAAGCTAAAGCACACGTGGAGCCCAAACGACCAAGCGTCCACACAACAACACCAACATAGCTCAATGATCAGAGCGCGCCGCCATGTTTGTGGGCGGGCTATTTAAAGATTGAGCCCTGCCCACCATCACATTATTGGTGACGTCACCCGCGACCAATCAGGCGGTGCCAGGTCACCGGATCAGCTGACTCCCAATCCGCCATGTCACGGGCATGCTCAGTACAGAGAATCCTGGACTTAGACTGTAGCAGCCCTGTTTCCCTCCGCAACCTATCCTTCATGTTGCTAGGAACAAAGACCCGAGAGACAACCTGTACATCTCGTGCACCAGCTAGGCGTTGGGACCGACAACGATGCTGAGCAGCATCTTCCCCAGCTGGACCGGATTCGGAGACCACAGAATCCACTGATGATTCTGAACCTATTTCAGATCCAGCAAACGCCCGACGCCTAACAGTAGCAATCCTAAAAATCATGTCACTCTCCAAAAGGAGAGATGTTATCCCTTAGACCCCAGTCAGAGGCCTCTCATGCAGCCAAAACAAATTTGATGCTTTGCACTGAGAACCTGGAACCTGTGTCTGGAAATTGAGATTCTGGTTTGACTTTTATCCTAAGTTATGTTGCATGGCTCGCTAAAGGATTGAAATTTACTTTTAGGATTGCTACTTCCAATACCTGTCACTAGAGTTCTCTGAAGAGGCAATTTGCATGTTTAAATTTCCCAGAGGAGCATTGAATTGCCTATAAGTCTCCTTACACTGGCATGTCAGGCCAAGGATAGACGTTACCCCTTAAACTATAGGGGGAAAAATCCAAATGCTACAACCCGAGCATCTGATTGCAAAGTCAATATTTCATCACATAGGGTTAAAAATTGAAAAAAACAAATTCTCAACATATGAATATTCCTTTAAGGGGTTTTCCAAGATTAGAAAAACATAGCTGATTTTTTTTTCAGAAACAACCCCACACTTATCCATAGATTGTGTGCAGTATTGCAACTCGGCATCATTTGGTTCTGCAATACGAGATGTAACCTATTGACTAGTGTGGCGCTGTTCCTGGGACTAAGCAGCCATGTTTTTCTAATCATGCTCAACCTGGACCTTCACAATTTTTACAACTATCATCCATGTAGCTGACCAGGTAATACATAAGATTTATGCTGGTGGATTATTTGGACCAGGTATCAGACAATTATGAAACAATAACTCCCAAAAACCATGTAAGGAAATGCTGAGAGTTGTAGTTCCACAACTGTTGCTGACCCTGAATTTAGACCTATTGGATTCCTGCTGGAAAAGCAATGTATGGCTTCCATTACATAAAGACTTTCCTACTGCCAACAATGGAGGGATACAGATCCTGCAGGAAGATTATGAGAACACAGCCTCGGGAGACATTGTGCTAGGAATGGTGACCTCTTGGGCAGGAAGGTGAGCAGAGTCGTCAATGGGCTGCAATAACATAAGATATAATGTCATAGATAACAATTTACAAAAACAAAATGCTGATGAAAATATAAAAATGACATCATCACATAAAGCATAGTGGAAGATTCCACCGAAAACCCAGACTCTAACGCAATAATAATCCCCTAAATCAATGGCGTAGCATGGGGGACCCCAGGTGTCACAGTCTATGATGGTGCAAAATTCAGCCCCCATTATCCTTTCTAAAGTTTGCCTGCACTGCAAAATGATTGGCGCCTGCAGGAGCGTAGCAAGATGCCGCCTGGAGCTGCTTATCCAGGGCACAGCAGCTCACATGAGTTTTTGTTCGCTGCTGCGCTCTGTATAGGCGGCTACTGAAATAACAAAGCTCACAGTCATGAAGTGAGCTTTGTCATCTCAGTTGCTGCCTATGCAGAGCGGAGCAGACGATGACAAACTCATCCCCACTGCTGCACTCTGCTTAAGTAGACAGAAGATGAGCATGCAACGAATGAAAACACCTTATATTCACCTGTCCCACAGCGACCCGATCACCTGACAGTCGGCAATACACTGACAGGAACGCGATTGCTCCAGGCAGTGTATAGCGCTGCGCTGCTGGGAAAGAGTTCACCGGAGTTCATCAGCTGGAGATCATCTGAGAGTTCCGGTGACCTCACTTATGACACCGATGCTGTGTGAGAATTTTCCCACACAACACTGATGCGGTAAGTGAGGGCACCGGAGCTCTCAGATGATCTCCAGCTGATGAACTGATGTGTACTGATGTGTACAGTTTTGGGCACCACATTTTAAAAAAGACATAGACAAACTGGAACAAGTTCAGAGAAGAGCGACCAGAATGGTGACTGGTCTGCAAACCATGTCCTATGAGGAACGGTTGCAGGATTTGGGAATGTTTAGCTTGCAAAAAAGAAGACTGAGAGGAGACTTAATAGCTGTCTACAAATATGTCAAGGGCTGTCACATTGTAGAAGGATCATCTTTATTCTCATTTGCACAGGGAAAGACTAGAAGCAATGGGATGAAACTAAATGGGAGGAGACACAGATTAGATATTAGAAAAAACTTTTTGACAGTTAGGGTGATTAATGAGTGGAACAGGCTGCCACGAGAGGTGGTGAGTTCCCCTTCAATGGACGTCTTCAAACAGAGGCTGGACAGACATCTGTCTGAGATGATTTAGTGAATCCTGCTTTGAGCAAGGGGTTGGATCAGATGACCCAGGAGGTCCCTTCCAACTCTTCCATTCTATGATTCTATGATTCTATGAACTCCGGTGAACTCTTTCCCAGCAGCGCTATACACTGACAGGAGTGATTACACTCCTGTCAGTGTATAGAGTGCTGTCCTCTAGAGCAGTCACATCAGTGATTGCTGATGTGGCTGCTGTAGTATTGACCCAGCTCTTAGTGGGACACTGTTGATTATGACATCACCGGGGACAGGTGAGGGATATTGTTGTTTTTTATTTTTGGTTTCTTACAGGAAACGAGGGCATCGGGATTAGGCGTTAGGTAAGTATACGGTGTTTTTAAATTTTTAAATAAATTATTAAAGCCATGCAGATGATACTAAACTTTGTAAAGTAGTTAATACAGATGAGGACAGGGCACAGCTACAGGAGGATTTAGATAAATTGGGGAGTTGGGCCAAAAAATGGCAAATGGGGTTCAATGCCGATAAATGTAAGGTCATGCACATGGGAAAAAAAAACAGCAGTCACCCATACATATTAAATGGGAAACCATTGGGGAAATCTGACATGGAGAAGGACCTGGGCGTCTTGGTTAATAGCAAATTAAATTGGAGTGCCCAGTGTCAGGCAGCAGCTGCGTAGGCAAATAGAGTCATGGCATGCATCAGAAGAGGAATAGGGGCATATGATGAGAACATTGTTCTTCCTCTGTATAAAGCGCTGGTAAGGCCGCACTTAGAATATTGTGCACAGTTCTGGGCTCCGGTGCTCAGGAAAGACATATTGGAGCTAGAGAGGGTACAAAGGAGGGCGACTAAGGTAATAAATGGAATGGAGGGACTAGAATACCCAGAGAGGTTGTCAAAATTAGGCCTATTTACGTTGGAAAAGAGAAGGCTTAGGGGAGACCTCATAAACATGTATAAATACATCAGGGGGCAGTACAGAGATCTCTCCCATGACCTGTTTATACCAAGGATGGTGACAAAGACGAGGGGGCACACTATGCGTCTGGAGGAAAGGAGGTTCCTGCACCAGCATAGAAGGGGATTCTTTACGGTCAGAGCCGTGAGACTCTGGAACTCTCTGGGAGAGGAAGTGGTGATGTCCAACTCACTTAATGAGTTCAAGAGAGCCCTGGATGCCTTTCTTGAGAACAATAAAATTACATCTTATGCTTAGTTAATTAATCCAGGGATTTAATTTTACTGCCAGATTGGTGTCGGGAAGTGAATTTTTCCTCAATGATGTAAAGTGGCCTATACCTCATGGTTTTTTGTTGCCTTCCCCTGGATCAACGCTGCGGAATAGCTGCAGTGCACAAGAAATAGGCTGAACTGGATGGACGCTTGTCTTTTTTCGGCCTTATAAACTATGTAACTATGTAACTATGTCTAATTTTATTTAAAATAAAAAACTTTATTCTGGCCGTGTCTTTATTTCAAAACTTTTATTACGGGGTTAGTAATGGGGGCGTCTTAGAGACACTGCACCATTATTAACCTGGGCTTCATGTCAGCCGACAATACAAGGCTGACATGAACCCCAACCCTATTACCCCACTTGCCACCATACCAGGGCAAGTGGGAAGAGCGGAGGCTAAGAGCCAGATTTACACATCTTATGGATGCGCCAGTTCTGAGGTCGCTGAGAGCTAATATTATTAGCCTTGGAGGGGGCCAGGATCCATGGCTCCTTCTCTGGCTATTAATATCAGCCCGCAGCTGTCTGCCTAGCGTTTGCTGGTTAGATTTTATAGGGGGACCCTATGTCAATTTTTTTCTTCGGTCCCCCTGTAATCTAGCCAGTAAAGGCTAAACAAACAGCTGTGGGCTGCTATTAATAGCCAGGGAACAATTTTGGCTAATGGACCCTTCCCCTGCTAGTAATATCAGCCCCCAGTGGTTGACTTTCCCTCTGCTGGTTATGAAAATGATGCGGGAGCCCACGCCATTTTTTTTAATTTTAGGCTATGTGCCCACAATCCGGACATAGCAGCACTTTGGATGCAGCATATTTTTGCTGTGTCCAAAACACTATGTTCTATTAAACACAGGTAAATCCACATGTGTTCACTGAACCATGGGAATTTACCGCATTAAATACATTCTAGTGGTCAAATTTCTGTTACAGAGACTAGCGACTCCGCAAGTGAATTTGACATGCTGCGGTCCTTAAAGACGTGCCGCATGTCAGTGTCCACAGGTGATCTGCAGCTTCAGTTGCACGCATAGTGGACATGGGATTTCTAGAGATCCCATCCACTATGCTGTAACATCTGGACGCTGCTGGTTTGACGCTGTATAAACACGCAGCTTCAAACCCGCAGCGGCTCCTGATCGTGGCCACGTACCCAAACTCACCAGCAGCATGTCAATTTCTGTAGTGGAGACGCTAGTCTACGCTGCAAATTTTGACCGACTGAAATGTAATTACATGTGGTGAATCCGCATGTACTGACAAAACAACTGCGGCATTATAACACCGTTTTGGAAGCAGCAAAAATATGCTGTGTCCAAAGCGCTGCTACTTGCTGATCGTGGGCTAACCAAACAGATGTGAGCTGTTATTAATAGCCAGGGAACCCTTCCTAGGCTAAAAATAGCAGCTCTCAACTGACCCAGAAATTACATGAATGGGAATTAGGGCTAATGAGATTAGTGTTTATGGGATTAGCTGTCCCTGACACCAAGCCCTTTGTTTAGTGATGAAGAGGTGTCAATCAGACACCCTCATTACTAAACCTGTAAACTGTAAGTAAAGAGTTAAATAAACACACACAGTGAGAGTAAAACACTATATTTGAAAAAAAAACAGACACATTCTTTAATCATTTAAATTAACCAATATACTCACCCCAGGTCCAAATGTAATCCAAGGATTAAAGCGATGTCCCACATTTCTTTTTTCAAATATCTTTATTTAGCTCCAAAAAGCATTCATTGCTGTACAAAAACCCATCAAAAATGCATCAAAATCGCAGCAAAACGCGTGTTTTTGCTGCAGGATTTTTCCTGCCAAGAGATGCAGAAACCTTGCAGAAATTTCTGCAATCAAATCCTGAACGTGCGCACAAAGCCTTAGGGTTAAAGATAAGGTTTGGGTAATTACATTTTTACCTTATTTTTGGCCATTAGATCACTTGCATCCTGCATTTATGACCAGTTTTCTCCTCCTCAGGCTGTAGCTTTAATTTTCAGTTGTTTCTGTGCTAGTGGGTGGAAACTAACTGCGGTAATGTTTTCCATAAAATGCACACATAGACATGAGGTTTTTCAGCTCCCTTGTCTCTATGTAGCACATATTCAAAAGTAGCAACTTGGTGATCTTAATACAGCAGTACTGAGCATTCTAGCTGTGAATCCAGCACTGGAGTGAAATAAAACATTAACTCGAAAGCATCAGAAGCCATTAAACAGCAGCACTAAGCTGTTTAGTTGTAAATCCAGCTCTGGGTAAAATAAAGAGCTTACAAGAAAGCAGTAGCTTGGAGAACATCACACATAAGTACTGTGCAGTCTAGATGTGAATCCAGCTCTGGGCTGCATCACAGTTTGTGTCTGTCTCCCACTTTCTCTCTGCATCCTTCTCCTTAGATTCCAATGGGCAGCTGTAATCTAATCCTTCAGTGAGCTGCAGTCAGACTTGTTTTGACCATGATGGATTTTAACAGTTTTCCATAGTGAATGATGTGTTTAGGAGGTAGGGGAAGGTAAAAGAAGTGGTGCATCAGTGGAGAAAGAAGCAGATTTCTCTGATAAGAAAACTGGGGTTAATATCCTACTGATTAGTTCCATTTTCAACTGGTGGTTAGCAAAAGCTGTGTCCCCTTATCAGCAGCGGTGATATTTTGTCCTACTACAAATAGGACAAATAGGGGAGGCTCCTGCTACAGCCAGTTGTGTAAGTCACACATAAGAAAGTGAGGAGAATCAGGAGGGGGATATGGCCCAGTTCCCAACACACAGAAGATTTCTTTATATGTTTCCTAGATTAAAATGTAATATGAGAAATAAATGAATTAAAAAAGGAGGTAGAGAGGAAGCCAGTCAATAGATGGAAGCACAGATCTTGGATTGGTTACCATTTGTCAAAAGTCTTTTTGGGAAAACTGAAATTAGGTGGCAAAGAAACTTCAGTGGGATCATATGAAGCAACCGACAGCCACCTCCCTGCATGGGCAGGTATATTTGCCAACAGTCCTAACTCTTTCTGGACTGTCCCTCTAATTGTGGGGGAATTAAAGATAAATTTGTCTTAAAGGGATATCTCCAACCATTGTGAGAAGTTCATATAGAAGAAAAGGGATATCTAATCGCTCATAGTTTGGGGTTCGATGTAGTGTCATATGCAGCAGAGCTGAGTTTGCGATTTGGTACTAGTTATTCTTTTTCTCTCTTTTAGCAGGGAATTAGACAGCAACTTCAGCTCTGCTACATCTGTATGGTCCAAACTGTCAGTAGGAGGAGGAAATGGGAAAAAAAAAAAACATTTTCCAGGATCGGATGCTGATATATAAAGTGTAATAGAGAGTAACCATAGAGAGATGGATGCACTTTATATATCAGCATCTGGACTGAACACCGGACACTATTATACCAGGGGGCGCAGCATGGCTGCCTAGTATATGCCCCTCTGTTGTGCACGGACAGGCTCGGTGCAGCCAGTGTGAGCGTCTGCTGTCAGATATCCTCTCATGTATCCGGTGTTTGCCAATCCCTGGACTGGCAGCACCCGCTGTGCATCCTCCACACCCGCTGTGCATCCGCCACACCCGCTGTGCATCCGCCACACCCGCTGTGCATCCTCCACACCCGCTGTGCATCCTCCACACTCACTGTGCATCCTCCACACTCACTGTGCATCCTCCACACCTGCTGTGCATCCTCCACACTCACTGTGCATCCTCCACACTCACTGTGCATCTTCCACACTCGCTGTGCATCCTCCACACTCGCTGTGCATCCTCCACACTCGCTGTGCATCCTCCACACTCGCTGTGCATCTTCCACACTCGCTGTGCATCTTCCACACTCGCTGTGCATCCTCCACACTCGCTGTGCATCCTCCACACTCGCTGTGCATCCTCCACACTCGCTGTGCATCCTCCACACCTGCTGTGCATCGTCCACACTTGCTGTTCATCCTCAACACTCATTGTGCATCCTCTACACTCACTGTGCATCCTCCTCACTCATTGTGCATCCTCCACACCTGCTGTGCATCCTCCACACTCACTATGCATCCTCCACACTCACTGTGCATCCTCCACACTCGCTGTGCATCCTCCACACTCGCTGTGCATCTTCCACACTCGCTGTGCATCTTCCACATTCGCTGTGCATCTTCCACACTCGCTGTGCATCCTTCACACTCGCTGTGCATCCTCCACACTCGCTGTGCATCCTCCACACTCGCTGTGCATCCTCCACACTCGCTGTGCATCCTCCACACTCGCTGTGCATCCTCCACACTCGCTGTGCATCCTCCACACTCGCTGTGCATCTTCCACACTCGCTGTGCATCCTCCACACTCGCTGTGCATCCTCCACACTCGCTGTGCATCCTCCACACTCGCTGTGCATCCTCCACACTCGCTGTGCATCCTCCACACCTGCTGTGCATCGTCCACACTTGCTGTTCATCCTCAACACTCATTGTGCATCCTCTACACTCACTGTGCATCCTCCTCACTCATTGTGCATCCTCCACACCTGCTGTGCATCCTCCACACTCACTATGCATCCTCCACACTCACTGTGCATCCTCCACACTCGCTGTGCATCCTCCACACTCGCTGTGCATCTTCCACACTCGCTGTGCATCTTCCACACTCGCTGTGCATCTTCCACACTCGCTGTGCATCCTTCACACTCGCTGTGCATCCTCCACACTCGCTGTGCATCCTCCACACTCGCTGTGCATCCTCCACACTCGCTGTGCATCCTCCACACTCGCTGTGCATCTTCCACACTCGCTGTGCATCCTCCACACTCGCTGTGCATCTTCCACACTCGCTGTGCATCCTCCACACTCGCTGTGCATCCTCCACACTCACTGTGCATCCTCCACACCTGCTGTGCATCCTCCACACCTGCTGTGCATCGTCCACACTTGCTGTTCATCCTCAACACTCATTGTGCATCCTCCTCACTCATTGTGCATCCTCCACACCTGCTGTGCATCCTTCACACTCACTGTGCATCCTCCACACTCACTGTGCATCCTCCACACTCGCTGTGCATCCTCCACACTCGCTGTGCATCTTCCACACTCGCTGTGCATCTTCCACACTCGCTGTGCATCCTCCACACTCGCTGTGCATCCTCCACACTCGCTGTGCATCCTCCACACTCGCTGTGCATCTTCCACACTCGCTGTGCATCCTCCACACTCGCTGTTCATCCTCCACACTCGCTGTTCATCCTCAACACTCGCTGTTCATCCTCCACACCTGCTGTGCATCCTCCACACTCGCTGTGCATCCTCCACACTCGCTGTGCATCCTCCACACCCTCAATGAGTTATCACTCCTGAAACCAACAAGCTGCTAAATGCTCACAGGACAATGTCACACCATCTGAGTCACAGAAAAGCTTAAGATGCTGACACATATCCTGTGCTCTGCTGAGCCGTGTATCTAATTCTATCATGTGTGATACTGTCTGCTGAGCCGTGTATCTAATCCTCTCCTGTGTGATACTGTCTGCTGAGCCGTGTATCTAATCCTATCCTGTGTGATACTTTCTGCTGAGCCCTGTATCTAATCCTATCCTGTGTGATACTGTCTGCTGAGCCGTGTATCTAATCCTATCCTGTGTGATACTGACTGCTGAGCTGTGTATCTAATCCTATCCTGTGTGATACTGTCTGCTGAGCTGTGTATCTAATCCTATCCTGTGTGATACTGTCTGCTGAGCCGTGTATCTAATCCTCTCCTGTGTGATACTGTCTGCTGAGCCGTGTATCTAATCCTCTCCTGTGTGATACTGTCTGCTGAGATGTGTATCTAATCCTCTCCTGTGTGATACTGTCTGCTGAGATGTGTATCTAATCCTCTCCTGTGTGATACTGTCTGCTGAGCCGTGTATCTAATCCTCTCCTGTGTGATACTGTCTGCTGAGCTGTATCTAATCCTCTCCTGTGTGATACTGTCTGCTGAGCTGTGTATCTAATCCTATCCTGTGTGATACTGTCTGCTGAGCCGTGTATCTAATCCTATCCTGTGTGATACTGTCTGCTGAGCCGTGTATCTAATCCTATCCTGTGTGATACTGTCTGCTGAGCCGTGTATCTAATCCTCTCCTGTGTGATACTGTCTGCTGAGCCGTGTATCTAATCCTCTCCTGTGTGATACTGTCTGCTGAGCCGTGTATCTAATCCTATCCTGTGTGATACTGTCTGCTGAGCTGTATCTAATCCTATCCTGTGTGATACTGTCTGCTGAGCTGTGTATCTAATCCTATCCTGTGTGATACTGTCTGCTGAGCCGTGTATCTAATCCTATCCTGTGTGATACTGTCTGCTGAGCCGTGTATCTAATCCTATCCTGTGTGATACTGTCTGCTGAGCTGTATCTAATCCTATCCTGTGTGATACTGTCTGCTGAGCTGTGTATCTAATCCTATCCTGTGTGATACTGTGTGCTGAGCCGTGTATCTAATCCTCTCCTGTGTGATACTGTCTGCTGAGCCGTGTATCTAATCCTCTCCTGTGTGATACTGTCTGCTGAGCCGTGTATCTAATCCTCTCCTGTGTGATACTGTCTGCTGAGCCGTGTATCTAATCCTATCCTGTGTGATACTTTCTGCTGAGCCGTGTATCTAATCCTCTCCTGTGTGATACTGTCTGCTGAGCCGTGTATCTAATCCTATGCTGTGTGATACTGTCTGCTGAGCTGTGTATCTAATCCTATCCTGTGTGATACTGTCTGCTGAGCCGTGTATCTAATCCTATCCTGTGTGATACTGTCTGCTGAGCCGTGTATCTAATCCTATCCTGTGTGATACTGTCTGCTGAGCCGTGTATCTAATCCTCTCCTGTGTGATACTGTCTGCTGAGATGTGTATCTAATCCTCTCCTGTGTGATACTGTCTGCTGAGCCATGTATCTAATCCTATCCTGTGTGATACTGTCTGCTGAGCTGTGTATCTAATCCACTCCTGTGTGATACTGTCTGCTGAGCCGTGTATCTAATCCTATCCTGTGTGATACTGTCTGCTGAGCCGTGTATCTAATCCTATCCTGTGTGATACTGTCTGCTGAGCCGTGTATCTAATCCTCTCCTGTGTGATACTGTCTGCTGAGCCGTGTATCTAATCCACTCCTGTGTGATACTGTCTGCTGAGCCGTGTATCTAATCCTATCCTGTGTGATACTGTCTGCTGAGCCGTGTATCTAATCCTCTCCTGTGTGATACTGTCTGCTGAGCCGTGTATCTAATCCTCTCCTGTGTGATTCTGTCTGCTGAGCCCTGTATCTAATCCACTCCTGTGTGATACTGTCTGCTGAGCCGTGTATCTAATCCTATCCTGTGTGATACTGTCTGCTGAGCCGTGTATCTAATCCTATCCTGTGTGATACTGTCTACTGAGCCGTGCATCTAATCCTATCCTGTGTGATACTTTCTGCTGAGCCGTGTATCTAATCCTCTCCTGTGTGATACTGTCTGCTGAGCCGTGTATCTAATCCTATCCTGTGTGATACTTTCTGCTGAGCCGTGTATCTAATCCTATGCTGTGTGATACTGTCTGCTGAGCTGTGTATCTAATCCTATCCTCTGTGATACTGTCTGCTGAGCCGTGTATCTAATCCTCTCCTGTGTGATACTGTCTGCTGAGCCGTGTATCTAATCCTATCCTGTGTGATACTGTCTGCTGAGCCGTGTATCTAATCCTATCCTGTGTGATACTGTCTACTGAGCCGTGCATCTAATCCTATCCTGTGTGATACTTTCTGCTGAGCCGTGTATCTAATCCTCTCCTGTGTGATACTGTCTGCTGAGCCGTGTATCTAATCCTATCCTGTGTGATACTTTCTGCTGAGCCGTGTATCTAATCCTATCCTGTGTGATACTGTCTGCTGAGCCGTGTATCTAATCCTATCCTGTGTGATACTGTCTGCTGAGCCGTGCATCTAATCCTATCCTGTGTGATATTTTCTGCTGAGCTGTGTATCTAATCCTCTCCTGTGTGATACTGTCTGCGGAGCAGTGTATCTAATCCTCTACTGTGTGATACTGTCTGCTGAGCCGTGTATCTAATCCTATCCTGTGTGATACTGTCTGCTGAGCCGTGTATCTAATCCTCTCCTGTGTGATACTGTCTGCTGAGCCGTGTATCTAATCCTCTCCTGTGTGATACTGTCTGCTGAGCCGTGTATCTAATCCTATCCTGTGTGATACTGTCTGCTGAGCCATGTATCTAATCCTATCCTGTGTGATACTTTCTGCTGAGCCGTGCATCTAATCCTATCCTGTGTGATACTGTCTGCTGAGCCGTGTATCTAATCCTATCCTGTGTGATACTGTCTGCGGAGCAGTGTATCTAATCCTCTACTGTGTGATACTGTCTGCTGAGCCGTGTATCTAATCCTATCCTGTGTGATACTGTCTGCTGAGCCGTGTATCTAATCCTCTCCTGTGTGATACTGTCTGCTGAGCTGTGTATCTAATCCTATCCTGTGTGATACTGTCTGCTGAGCTGTGTATCTAATCCTATCCTGTGTGATACTGTCTGCTGAGCTGTATCTAATCCTATCCTGTGTGATACTGTCTGCTGAGCTGTGTATCTAATCCTCTCCTGTGTGATACTGTCTGCTGAGCCGTGTATCTAATCCTATCCTGTGTGATACTGACTGCTGAGCTCTGTATCTAATCCTCTCCTGTGTGATACTGTCTGCTGAGCTGTGTATCTAATCCTATCATGTGTGATACTGTCTGCTGAGCTGTATCTAATCCTATCCTGTGTGATACTGTCTGCTGAGCTGTGTATCTAATCCTATCCTGTGTGATACTGTCTGCTGAGCCGTGTATCTAATCCTATCCTGTGTGATACTGTCTGCTGAGCCGTGTATCTAATCCTATCCTGTGTGATACTGTCTGCTGAGCCGTGTATCTAATCCTATCCTGTGTGATACTGTCTGCTGAGCCGTGTATCTAATCCTCTCCTGTGTGATACTGTCTGCTGAGCCGTGTATCTAATCCTCTCCTGTGTGATACTGTCTGCTGAGCCGTGTATCTAATCCTCTCCTGTGTGATACTGTCTGCTGAGCCGTGTATCTAATCCTATCCTGTGTGATACTTTCTGCTGAGCCGTGTATCTAATCCTCTCCTGTGTGATACTGTCTGCTGAGCCGTGTATCTAATCATATCCTGTGTGATACTTTCTGCTGAGCCGTGTATCTAATCCTATGCTGTGTGATACTTTCTGCTGAGCTGTGTATCTAATCCTATCCTGTGTGATACTGTCTGCTGAGCCGTGTATCTAATCCTATCCTGTGTGATACTGTCTGCTGAGCCGTGTATCTAATCCTATCCTGTGTGATACTGTCTGCTGAGCCGTGTATCTAATCCTCTCCTGTGTGATACTGTCTGCTGAGATGTGTATCTAATCCTCTCCTGTGTGATACTGTCTGCTGAGCCATGTATCTAATCCTATCCTGTGTGATACTGTCTGCTGAGCTGTGTATCTAATCCACTCCTGTGTGATACTGTCTGCTGAGCCGTGTATCTAATCCTATCCTGTGTGATACTGTCTGCTGAGCCGTGTATCTAATCCTATCCTGTGTGATACTGTCTGCTGAGCCGTGTATCTAATCCTCTCCTGTGTGATACTGTCTGCTGAGCCGTGTATCTAATCCACTCCTGTGTGATACTGTCTGCTGAGCCGTGTATCTAATCCTATCCTGTGTGATACTGTCTGCTGAGCCGTGTATCTAATCCTCTCCTGTGTGATACTGTCTGCTGAGCCGTGTATCTAATCCTCTCCTGTGTGATTCTGTCTGCTGAGCCCTGTATCTAATCCACTCCTGTGTGATACTGTCTGCTGAGCCGTGTATCTAATCCTATCCTGTGTGATACTGTCTGCTGAGCCGTGTATCTAATCCTATCCTGTGTGATACTGTCTACTGAGCCGTGCATCTAATCCTATCCTGTGTGATACTTTCTGCTGAGCCGTGTATCTAATCCTCTCCTGTGTGATACTGTCTGCTGAGCCGTGTATCTAATCCTATCCTGTGTGATACTTTCTGCTGAGCCGTGTATCTAATCCTATGCTGTGTGATACTGTCTGCTGAGCCGTGTATCTAATCCTATCCTGTGTGATACTGTCTGCTGAGCCGTGTATCTAATCCTCTCCTGTGTGATACTGTCTGCTGAGCCGTGTATCTAATCCTATCCTGTGTGATACTGTCTGCTGAGCCGTGTATCTAATCCTATCCTGTGTGATACTGTCTACTGAGCCGTGCATCTAATCCTATCCTGTGTGATACTTTCTGCTGAGCCGTGTATCTAATCCTCTCCTGTGTGATACTGTCTGCTGAGCCGTGTATCTAATCCTATCCTGTGTGATACTTTCTGCTGAGCCGTGTATCTAATCCTATCCTGTGTGATACTGTCTGCTGAGCCGTGTATCTAATCCTATCCTGTGTGATACTGTCTGCTGAGCCGTGCATCTAATCCTATCCTGTGTGATATTTTCTGCTGAGCCGTGTATCTAATCCTCTCCTGTGTGATACTGTCTGCGGAGCAGTGTATCTAATCCTCTACTGTGTGATACTGTCTGCTGAGCCGTGTATCTAATCCTATCCTGTGTGATACTGTCTGCTGAGCCGTGTATCTAATCCTCTCCTGTGTGATACTGTCTGCTGAGCAGTGTATCTAATCCTATCCTGTGTGATACTGTCTGCTGAGCCATGTATCTAATCCTATCCTGTGTGATACTTTCTGCTGAGCCATGTATCTAATCCTCTCCTGTGTGATACTGTCTGCTGAGCCGTGTATCTAATCCTCTCCTGTGTGATTCTGTCTGCTGAGCCCTGTATCTAATCCACTCCTGTGTGATACTGTCTGCTGAGCCGTGTATCTAATCCTATCCTGTGTGATACTGTCTGCTGAGCCGTGTATCTAATCCTATCCTGTGTGATACTGTCTACTGAGCCGTGCATCTAATCCTATCCTGTGTGATACTTTCTGCTGAGCCGTGTATCTAATCCTCTCCTGTGTGATACTGTCTGCTGAGCCGTGTATCTAATCCTATCCTGTGTGATACTTTCTGCTGAGCCGTGTATCTAATCCTATGCTGTGTGATACTGTCTGCTGAGCCGTGTATCTAATCCTATCCTGTGTGATACTGTCTGCTGAGCCGTGTATCTAATCCTCTCCTGTGTGATACTGTCTGCTGAGCCGTGTATCTAATCCTATCCTGTGTGATACTGTCTGCTGAGCCGTGTATCTAATCCTATCCTGTGTGATACTGTCTACTGAGCCGTGCATCTAATCCTATCCTGTGTGATACTTTCTGCTGAGCCGTGTATCTAATCCTCTCCTGTGTGATACTGTCTGCTGAGCCGTGTATCTAATCCTATCCTGTGTGATACTTTCTGCTGAGCCGTGTATCTAATCCTATCCTGTGTGATACTGTCTGCTGAGCCGTGTATCTAATCCTATCCTGTGTGATACTGTCTGCTGAGCCGTGCATCTAATCCTATCCTGTGTGATATTTTCTGCTGAGCCGTGTATCTAATCCTCTCCTGTGTGATACTGTCTGCGGAGCAGTGTATCTAATCCTCTACTGTGTGATACTGTCTGCTGAGCCGTGTATCTAATCCTATCCTGTGTGATACTGTCTGCTGAGCCGTGTATCTAATCCTCTCCTGTGTGATACTGTCTGCTGAGCAGTGTATCTAATCCTATCCTGTGTGATACTGTCTGCTGAGCCATGTATCTAATCCTATCCTGTGTGATACTTTCTGCTGAGCCATGTATCTAATCCTATCCTGTGTGATACTGTCTGCTGAGCCGTGCATCTAATCCTATCCTGTGTGATACTGTCTGCTGAGCCGTGTATCTAATCCTATCCTGTGTGATACTGTCTGCGGAGCAGTGTATCTAATCCTCTACTGTGTGATACTGTCTGCTGAGCCGTGTATCTAATCCTATCCTGTGTGATACTGTCTGCTGAGCCGTGTATCTAATCCTCTCCTGTGTGATACTGTCTGCTGAGCTGTGTATCTAATCCTATCCTGTGTGATACTGTCTGCTGAGCTGTGTATCTAATCCTATCCTGTGTGATACTGTCTGCTGAGCCGTGTATCTAATCCTATCCTGTGTGATACTGACTGCTGAGCTGTGTATCTAATCCTATCCTGTGTGATACTGTCTGCTGAGCTGTGTATCTAATCCTATCCTGTGTGATACTGTCTGCTGAGCCGTGTATCTAATCCTATCCTGTGTGATACTGTCTGTTGAGCCGTGTATCTAATCCTCTCCTATGTGATACTGTCTGCTGAGATGTGTATCTAATCCTCTCCTGTGTGATACTGTCTGCTGAGCCGTGTATCTAATCCTCTCCTGTGTGATACTGTCTGCTGAGATGTGTATCTAATCCTCTCCTGTGTGATACTGTCTGCTGAGCCGTGTATCTAATCCTCTCCTGTGTGATACTGTCTGCTGAGCTGTATCTAATCCTATCCTGTGTGATACTGTCTGCTGAGCTGTGTATCTAATCCTATCCTGTGTGATACTGTCTGCTGAGCCGTGTATCTAATCCTATCCTGTGTGATACTGTCTGCTGAGCCGTGTATCTAATCCTCTCCTGTGTGATACTGTCTGCTGAGCCGTGTATCTAATCCTATCCTGTGTGATACTGTCTGCTGAGCCGTGTATCTAATCCTATCCTGTGTGATACTGTCTGCTGAGATGTGTATCTAATCCTATCCTGTGTGATACTGTCTGCTGAGCCGTGTATCTAATCCTATCCTGTGTGATACTGTCTGCTGAACCGTGTATCTAATCCTATCCTGTGTGATACTGTCTGCTGAGCAGTGTATCTAATCCTATCCTGTGTGATACTGTCTGCTGAGCCGTGTATCTAATCCTATCCTGTGTGATACTTTCTGCTGAGCCGTGTATCTAATCCTCTCCTGTGTGATACTGTCTGCTGAGCCGTGTATCTAATCCTATCCTGTGTGATACTGTCTGCTGAGCCGTGTATCTAATCCTATCCTGTGTGATACTTTCTGCTGAGCCGTGTATCTAATCCTCTCCTGTGTGATACTGTCTGCTGAGCCGTGCATCTAATCCTATCCTGTGTGATACTTTCTGCTGAGCCGTGCATTTAATCCTATCCTGTGTGATACTGTCTGCTGAGCCGTGCATCTAATCCTATCCTGTGTGATACTTTCTGCTGAGCCGTGTATCTAATCCTCTCCTGTGTGATACTGTCTGCTGAGCCGTGTATCTAATCCTATCCTGTGTGATACTTTCTGCTGAGCCGTGTATCTAATCCTCTCCTGTGTGATACTTTCTGCTGAGCCGTGTATCTAATCCTCTCCTGTGTGATACTGTCTGCTGAGCCGTGTATCTAATCCTATCCTGTGTGATACTTTCTGCTGAGCCGTGTATCTAATCCTCTCCTGTGTGATACTTTCTGCTGAGCCGTGTATATAATCCTCTCCTGTGTGATACTGTCTGCTGAGCCGTGTATCTAATCCTATCCTGTGTGATACTTTCTGCTGAGCCGTGTATCTAATCCTCTCCTGTGTGATACTGTCTGCTGAGCCGTGTATCTAATCCTATCCTGTGTGATACTGTCTGCTGAGCTGTGTATCTAATCCTATGCTGTGTGATACTGTCTGCTGAGCTGTGTATCTAATCCTATCCTGTGTGATACTGTCTGCTGAGCCGTGTATCTAATCCTATCCTGTGTGATACTCTCTGCTGAGCCGTGTATCTAATCCTATCCTGTGTGATACTGTCTGCTGAGCCGTGTATCTAATCCTCTCCTGTGTGATACTGTCTGCTGAGATGTGTATCTAATCCTCTCCTGTGTGATACTGTCTGCTGAGCCATGTATCTAATCCTATCCTGTGTGATACTGTCTGCTGAGCCGTGTATCTAATCCTATCCTGTGTGATACTGTCTACTGAGCCGTGCATCTAATCCTATCCTGTGTGATACTTTCTGCTGAGCCGTGTATCTAATCCTCTCCTGTGTGATACTGTCTGCTGAGCCGTGTATCTAATCCTATCCTGTGTGATACTTTCTGCTGAGCCGTGTATCTAATCCTATGCTGTGTGATACTGTCTGCTGAGCTGTGTATCTAATCCTATCCTGTGTGATACTGTCTGCTGAGCCGTGTATCTAATCCTATCCTGTGTGATACTGTCTGCTGAGTCGTGTATCTAATCCTCTCCTGTGTGATACTGTCTGCTGAGCCGTGTATCTAATCCTATCCTGTGTGATACTGTCTGCTGAGCCGTGTATCTAATCCTATCCTGTGTGATACTGTCTGCTGAGCCGTGTATCTAATCCTATCCTGTGTGATACTTTCTGCTGAGCCGTGTATCTAATCCTCTCCTGTGTGATACTGTCTGCTGAGCCGTGTATCTAATCCTCTCCTGTGTGATACTTTCTGCTGAGCCGTGCATCTAATCCTATTCTGTGTGATACTGTCTGCTGAGCCGTGCATCTAATCCTATCCTGTGTGATACTTTCTGCTGAGCCGTGTATCTAATCCTCTCCTGTGTGATACTGTCTGCTGAGACGTGTATCTAATCCTATCCTGTGTGATACTTTCTGCTGAGCCGTGCATCTAATCCTATTCTGTGTGATACTGTCTGCTGAGCCGTGTATCTAATCCTATCCTGTGTGATACTTTCTGCTGAGCCGTGTATCTAATCCTATCCTGTGTGATACTGTCTGCTGAGCCGTGTATCTAATCCTATCCTGTGTGATACTGTCTGCTGAGCCGTGCATCTAATCCTATCCTGTGTGATACTTTCTGCTGAGCCGTGTATCTAATCCTCTCCTGTGTGATACTGTCTGCTGAGCCGTGTATCTAATCCTATCCTGTGTGATACTTTCTGCTGAGCCGTGCATCTAATCCTATTCTGTGTGATACTGTCTGCTGAGCCGTGTATCTAATCCTATCCTGTGTGATACTGTCTGCGGAGCAGTGTATCTAATCCTCTACTGTGTGATACTGTCTGCTGAGCCGTGTATCTAATCCTATCCTGTGTGATACTGTCTGCTGAGCCGTGTATCTAATCCACTCCTGTGTGATACTGTCTGCGGAGCAGTGTATCTAATCCTCTCCTGTGTGATACTGTCTGCTGAGCTGTGTATCTAATCCTATCCTGTGTGATACTGTCTGCTGAGCTGTGTATCTAATCCTCTCCTGTGTGATACTGTCTGCTGAGCCGTGTATCTAATCCCATCATGTGTGATACTGTCTGCTGAGCCATGTATCTAATCCTCTCCTGTGTGATACTGACTGCTGAGCTGTGTATCTAATCCTATCCTGTGTGATACTGTCTGCTGAGCTGTGTATCTAATCCTATCCTGTGTGATACTGTCTGCTGAGCCGTGTATCTAATCCTCTCCTGTGTGACACTGTCTGCTGAGCCATGTATCTAATCCTCTCCTGTGTGATACTGTCTGCTGAGATGTGTATCTAATCCTCTCCTGTGTGATACTGTCTGCTGAGCCATGTATCTAATCCTATCCTGTGTGATACTGTCTGCTGAGCCGTGTATCTAATCCTCTCCTGTGTGATACTGTCTGCTGAGCCGTGTATCTAATCCTATCCTGTGTGATACTGTCTGCGGAGCAGTGTATCTAATCCTATCCTGTGTGATACTGTCTGCTGAGCCGTGTATCTAATCCTATCCTGTGTGATACTTTCTGCTGAGCCGTGCATCTAATCCTATCCTGTGTGATACTTTCTGCTGAGCCATGTATCTAATCCTCTCCTGTGTGATACTGTCTGCTGAGCCGTGTATCTAATCCTATCCTGTGTGATACTTTCTGCTGAGCCGTGTATCTAATCCTCTCCTGTGTGATACTGTCTGCTGAGCCGTGTATCTAATCCTATCCTGTGTGATACTTTCTGCTGAGCCGTGTATCTAATCCTATGCTGTGTGATACTGTCTGCTGAGCTGTGTATCTAATCCTATCCTGTGTGATACTGTCTGCTGAGCCGTGTATCTAATCCTATCCTGTGTGATACTGTCTGCTGAGCCGTGTATCTAATCCTATCCTGTGTGATACTGTCTGCTGAGCCGTGTATCTAATCCTATCCTGTGTGATACTGTCTGCTGAGCCGTGTATCTAATCCTCTCCTGTGTGATACTGTCTGCTGAGCCGTGTATCTAATCCTATCCTGTGTGATACTTTCTGCTGAGCCGTGCATCTAATCCTATTCTGCGTGATACTGTCTGCTGAGCCATGTATCTAATCCTATCCTGTGTGATACTGTCTGCTGAGCCGTGTATCTAATCCTCTCCTGTGTGATACTGTCTGCTGAGCTGTGTATCTAATCCTATCCTGTGTGATACTGTCTGCTGAGCTGTGTATCTAATCCTATCCTGTGTGATACTTTCTGCTGAGCCGTGTATCTAATCCTATCCTGTGTGATACTGTCTGCTGAGATGTGTATCTAATCCTCTCCTGTGTGATACTGTCTGCTGAGCCATGCATCTAATCCTATCCTGTGTGATACTGTCTGCTGAGCCGTGTATCTAATCCTATCCTGTGTGATACTGTCTGCTGAGTCGTGTATCTAATCCTCTACTGTGTGATACTGTCTGCTGAGCCGTGTATCTAATCCTATCCTGTGTGATACTTTCTGCTGAGCCGTGTATCTAATCCTCTCCTGTGTGATACTGTCTGCTGAGCCGTGTATCTAATCCTATGCTGTGTGATACTGTCTGCTGAGCTGTGTATCTAATCCTATCCTGTGTGATACTGTCTGCTGAGCCGTGTATCTAATCCTATCCTGTGTGATACTGTCTGCTGAGCCGTGTATCTAATCCTATCCTGTGTGATACTGTCTGCTGAGCCGTGTATCTAATCCTATCCTGTGTGATACTGTCTGCTGAGCCGTGTATCTAATCCTCTCCTGTGTGATACTGTCTGCTGAGCCGTGTATCTAATCCTATCCTGTGTGATACTTTCTGCTGAGCCGTGCATCTAATCCTATTCTGCGTGATACTGTCTGCTGAGCCATGTATCTAATCCTATCCTGTGTGATACTGTCTGCTGAGCCGTGTATCTAATCCTCTCCTGTGTGATACTGTCTGCTGAGCCGTGTATCTAATCCTATCCTGTGTGATACTGTCTGCTGAGCTGTGTATCTAATCCTATCCTGTGTGATACTGTCTGCTGAGCTGTGTATCTAATCCTATCCTGTGTGATACTTTCTGCTGAGCCGTGTATCTAATCCTATCCTGTGTGATACTGTCTGCTGAGATGTGTATCTAATCCTCTCCTGTGTGATACTGTCTGCTGAGCCATGCATCTAATCCTATCCTGTGTGATACTGTCTGCTGAGCCGTGTATCTAATCCTATCCTGTGTGATACTGTCTGCTGAGTCGTGTATCTAATCCTCTACTGTGTGATACTGTCTGCGGAGCAGTGTATCTAATCCTCTACTGTGTGATACTGTCTGCTGAGCCGTGTATCTAATCCTATCCTGTGTGATACTTTCTGCTGAGCCGTGTATCTAATCCTATCCTGTGTGATACTGTCTGCTGAGATGTGTATCTAATCCTCTCCTGTGTGATACTGTCTGCTGAGCTGTGTATCTAATCCTATCCTGTGTGATACTGTCTGCTGAGCTGTGTATCTAATCCTCTCCTGTGTGATACTGTCTGCTGAGCCGTGTATCTAATCCCATCATGTGTGATACTGTCTGCTGAGCCATGTATCTAATCCTCTCCTGTGTGATACTGTCTGCTGAGCCGTGTATCTAATCCTCTCCTGTGTGATACTGTCTGCTGAGCCGTGTATCTAATCCTCTCCTGTGTGATACGGTCTGCTGAGCTGTGTATCTAATCCTGTCCTGGGTGATACTGTCTGCTGAGCCGTGTATCTAATCCTATTCTGTGTGATACTGTCTGCTGAGCTGTGTATCTAATCCTATCCTGTGTGATACTGTCTGCTGAGCTGTGTATCTAATCCTATCCTGTGTGATACTGTCTGCTGAGCCGTGTATCTAATACTGTCCTGTGTGATACTGTCTGCTGAGCCGTGTATCTAATCCTATCCTGTGTGATACTGTCTGCTGAGCTGTATCTAATCCTCTCCTGTGTGATACTGTCTGCTGAGCCGTGCATCTAATCCTCTCCTGTGTGATACTGTCTGCTGAGCCGTGTATCTAATCCTATCCTGTGTGATACTGTCTGCTGAGCCGTGTATCTAATCCTATCCTGTGTGATACTGTCTGCTGAGCCGTGTATCTAATCCTATCCTGTGTGATACTGTCTGCTGAGCCGTGTATCTAATCCTATCCTGTGTGATACTGTCTGCTGAGCCGTGTATCTAATCCTCTCCTGTGTGATACTGTCTGCTGAGCCGTGTATCTAATCCTGTCCTGTGTGATACTGTCTGCTGAGCCGTGTATCTAATCCTATCCTGTGTGATACTGTCTGCTGAGCCGTGTATCTAATCCTATCCTGTGTGATACTGTCTGCTGAGCCGTGTATCTAATCCTATCCTGTGTGATACTGTCTGCTGAGCCGTGTATCTAATCCTATCCTGTGTGATACTGTCTGCTGAGCCGTGTATCTAATCCTGTCCTGTGTGATACTGTCTGCTGAGCCGTGTATCTAATCCTGTCCTGTGTGATACTGTCTGCTGAGCCGTGTATCTAATCCTCTCCTGTGTGATACTGTCTGCTGAGCCGTGTATCTAATCCTGTCCTGTGTGATACTGTCTGCTGAGCCGTGTATCTAATCCTGTCCTGTGTGATACTGTCTGCTGAGCCGTGTATCTAATCCTATCCTGTGTGATACTGTCTGCTGAGCCGTGTATCTAATCCTCTCCTGTGTGATACTGTCTGCTGAGCCGTGTATCTAATCCTGTCCTGTGTGATACTGTCTGCTGAGCCGTGTATCTAATCCTGTCCTGTGTGATACTGTCTGCTGAGCCGTGTATCTAATCCTGTCCTGTGTGATACTGTCTGCTGAGCCGTGTATCTAATCCTGTCCTGTGTGATACTGTCTGCTGAGCCGTGTATCTAATCCTATCCTGTGTGATACTGTCTGCTGAGCCGTGTATCTAATCCTGTCCTGTGTGATACTGTCTGCTGAGCCGTGTATCTAATCCTGTCCTGTGTGATACTGTCTGCTGAGCCGTGTATCTAATCCTATCCTGTGTGATACTGTCTGCTGAGCTGTGTATCTAATCCTCTCCTGTGTGATACTGTCTGCTGAGCCGTGTATCTAATCCTGTCCTGTGTGATACTGTCTGCTGAGCCGTGTATCTAATCCTGTCCTGTGTGATACTGTCTGCTGAGCCGTGTATCTAATCCTGTCCTGTGTGATACTGTCTGCTGCGCCGTGTATCTAATCCTGTCCTGTGTGATACTGTCTGCTGAGCCGTGTATCTAATCCTATCCTGTGTGATACTCTCTGCTGAGCTGTGTATCTAATCCTCTCCTGTGTGATACTGTCTGCTGAGCCGTGTATCTAATCCTCTCCTGTGTGATACTGTCTGCTGAGCCGTGTATCTAATCCTCTCCTGTGTGATAGTGTCTGCTGAGCCGTGTATCTAATCCTCTCCTGTGTGATACTGTCTGCTGAGCCGTGTATCTAATCCTGTCCTGTGTGATACTGTCTGCTGAGCCGTGTATCTAATCCTGTCCTGTGTGATACTGTCTGCTGAGCCGTGTATCTAATCCTATCCTGTGTGATACTTTCTGCTGAGCCATGTATCTAATCCTCTCCTGTGTGATACTGTCTGCTGAGCCATGTATCTAATCCTGTCCTGTGTGATACTGTCTGCTGAGCCGTGTATCTAATCCTATCCTGTGTGATACTGTCTGCTGAGCCATGTATCTAACATCTCCTGTGTGATACTGTCTGCTGAGCCGTGTATCTAATCCTATCCTGTGTGATACTGTCTGCTGAGCCGTGTATCTAATCCTGTCCTGTGTGATACTGTCTGCTGGATTGGTTCCTTTATTTATGAGGATTATACCCTTTCTAGCCTCCCCTATTATATCTCAGCGGGGGAGGGGGCATCGCTCAGGGCTCAGCCCCTGAGAAGTCATTTGTTGATGTATTGAGGAAATGTGTAATGTAGAAAGTCTCAGTCGGAAGATGGGACAAAAACTAGGTCCACATAGAAAAACTGAGAGTCGTCACTACTTTCTGTTATCAGCCACAGTAGAATCCGCTGTGAAGAAGGATTCCAGGGTTGATGTGCAGCACCTGCTGATTGTACCTTTCTGCTTGTTCGGGGGGAGTGGAGGAATTGTTCTTCACAAGGGAACAAAGAACAGTCTGACCTTGGCAAAAGATCTGTTGTATTAAAAAGCTACAGTTTCCAGAGCAGAGCATGTCAGAGGTAGCAGAGCATGTCAGAGGTAGCAGAGCTGAGTGTGTCATAGGTAGCAGAGCATGTCAGAGGTAGCAGAGCTGAGTGTGTCATAGGTAGCAGAGCATGTCAGAGGTAGCAGAGCTAAGTGTTTCAGAGGTGGTAGATCTAAGTGTTTCTGAGATAGCAGAGCAAAAGTGTGTCAGAGGTAGCAGAGCTAAGTGTTGATGAGGTAGCAGAGCTGAGTGTGTCAGAGGTAGCAGAGCTAAGTGTTGATGAGGTAGCAGAGCTGAGTGTGTCAGAGGTAGCAGAGCTAAGTGTTGATGAGGTAGCAGAGCTGAGTGTGTCAGAAGTGTCAAAGCTGAGTGTCTGAGGTTGCAATGCTAAGTGTGTCCTAGGTAGCAGGGCAGAGATAGGTGTCAGAGGTAGCAGAGTTACATTTTTCAGAGGCAACAGAGCTGAATATGTCAAAGATAGCAGAGTTAAGTATTTCAGAGGTAGCAGAGCTGAGTGTGTCAGAGGTAACAGAGCCAAATATGTCAGAGGTAGCAGAGGTGTTTTGAGAGATAGCAGATCTGTTTTAGAGGTAGCAGAGGTGAGACTGTCAGAAGTAGAGAGCAGAATGTGTTCTAGGAGAAGCGGGGGACAATACCCTATAACTTCTCGGATCTCCTTTATCATACTTTCTGACTGTACTGATATTTGGTGGACATGAACCAGTCTGCAAAAGGGCCATGATTTATGCAAATTCCACCTAAAATGGTGGTTGGGGGCATCCCTGAGCATTAATGTCCGGTATTTATATGAGACTATGTATTCCTTTATCTGCTAACACTGCAGCGTCCAGTGGCAGGTGGAGCTGAGCTTACATTTTCATTACTCATTGTGAAGCAGAAAGTGCCAACCTGAGTGTGAGCCCCACTCCACATCAGACCCATTGCCACAGCCTGTTCTGCCTCTGTGGTACGTGCTGTGCATTCGGGCAGTTTGCAGTGCATTTTGTTTTTAATCTGGTTTGGTATCTTTGGATTTGGCTGGTGGGTTCACGGGGCTGTACAAGGTTCAGTACACAAGCTCTGACCTTCTCCTGGGCTCAGTGTGACATTGTGCTGCCAGGATGATAGTAAATGACAAACAAGTCAGATCTGCATTCAATACTGAGATTACAGGTTAATCCAATGGATTGTTGTTAATGCAAAAAAAAAAGAGCATGGATAATCACTGGGGATTCTTCTTCCTACATCTCACCCCAAACGCATAGGAATTCTATTTTCTATAGAGTAAACCATGTACTACATCTTAGAGAAATCTGCTTCTTTCTCCACTTATGAGCCGCTCATTTGCCTCCTCATGAAATGATCATCTTCTCTGAAAAATAGCTCACATCTGACTTGGTCAAAGCAAGACAGACTGCCAGCTCATTGGGGTCTCAGATTACAGCTGCCTTTTGAGGTCTATGGTGAGGGAAATAGGGAGAAAGGCAAAAGTGATAGGGCTGCTTTCAAGTACAGTAACTGTTTCATCTCACCCCAGATCTGCATTCACAGCTACACTGCTCAATACGTCTGTGTAATGTCTTCCATGTTGTTGCTGCTTTCTACTATGTATTTAGCTTAACCCAGAGCTGGATTCACAGCTACACTGCTCAGTACTTCTGTCTAATGTCTTCCATGTTGCTGCTGCTTTCTACTATGCGTTTATCTCACCCCAGAGCTGGATTGACAACCACACTGATCACTGCTACTGTTTATGGTTTAGTGTCCTACATGTTGCTGCTGCTTTCTACTATATGTTTATCTCACCCCAGAACTGTATTTACAACCACACTGATCACTGCTACTGTTTAATGATTTAGTATTCTACATATTGCTGCTGCTTTCTACTATGTGTTTATCTCACCCCAGAGCTGGATTCACAGCTACACTGCTCAGTGCTACTGTTTAATTGTTTATACCCTACATGTTGCTGCTGCTTTCTGGTATGTTTTTATCTTACCCTAGAACTGGATTCACAGTTACACTGCTGAGCAAAGCTACATAGAGACAGATAAGCAGGAATACCTCATGTCTGTGTGTGCTGTGTACACGATACATCATAGGAGCTAGTTTCCACCCACCAGCTCAGAAACAACTGAAAATTAGAGCTAAAGAGGGGTAAATTGGCTTTGGAAGTGACTGAAGTATAAAACACCTAATAAAGGTGTTTTTTATTATTTCCCCTTCACCATCCATTCCTTGGCGCTCCACAGACCACAGCTTTGTCCTTCATCCACTCTGAAGTATAAGACAAGATGTGATTTATGATTAGTATAGGAAAGCATACTGTAGTATCTAAAAATATACTCTTGCTTTTCAACCTTTTGGTCCAGATTAGGTGTGGTATCTGCTATTAGCGGTGGTGGAAAGGCTTTTATGTGCAATGGATCAGCCGCAGTGGTAGGTGGTAAGTCATTAGTGGTAGCTGGGGACCTAAGGGCATGACCAGGAGCCAATGGGTTGGAAAATAAAGAGCCCATGGTCCAGAAGTGCTCAAGGACTGGTGACCCTGTAGATGCATGAAATGACGGACACGATATCCAACTGATACCTTTTTCACCCACCTCATTTGTGAGGACACCCCCCATTTATTCCCCACCCATTTGCAGTTTATATGGGCTCTTCCATCTTGTTACAAGATCTATTTTTTTTTTTTTTACATTTTGCAGAACTTTCACGATTGAGATAGGGATGTCCCTCCTGGTGGCCCGGTTACCCCCCTTGTAATCCTGGCCTCACTCCATTTTGTCCTGATCCTAAGATGACTCCATTGTACCAAGTGGACGCCCTTAGCGTTGGTGAGTGGTGGACAAGTGGCCTCTTAGTAGAGGATCAGGGGAGTTTGATTTGTAACCGTATCCTCGTGAACTTTTTCGGAGTTCACGTCACTTGATACTTTAGGTCTTTCGAAATTAAAAAAAAAGAAAGAAACCCATTCCATGTAAACTTGCCAAAAAATGTTCCAAGGTGGTGTTCTCCTTCCATTTTCCGTTCTCAATCTCTCCAATCTTTTCTAATCCATGTGTTTTCTAGATCTCCGGGGTAAGAGCTCTGCGACTTGTCGACTTTCAGGCTGTTTGCCTTGTCAGACAGCGATGACTTAATAACAGTAATTTTTCAAGCTGACGCATCAGTATATGCTGCAGCATTGTGCGCCCATCACTCACCGTATCACCGGGATGCGGAAATCACCGTATTACAGAGACAAGTGGGGCCGCAGACGTCTGTAAGTGAGAGCCGCCCGAGATTCTGGGTTTGCTGCGACAATCGTGAACTCGTTACCTGAAGTGACGACAAAGCAGAAAATACAGAACTGTCATTATATAATAAAGAGGAGACCCCAAAGATACAAGATTGGGGGGGAATTAAATTTTATGCATGTCTTAACTTATTAAGTTGGGCAACATACCTATTGTGCATCATTGTGGGAGCATATGTTATTAAAAGGGACAGTAGCCAAAAGTTCACACTTGTAATAAGTATCATTTCGTTTGGGTACAGCTTCTCAATCAACAGGAGGTGGAAGATGGACAACATGTAGGGAAGGGAAGGGGTCAAAGCAGCAGCTTAGAGGTAGCCGAATCAAATCAATTCCTGGTCCCTAACATGTTCCAAAGTCCCTTCTGCAGTGCTAACCACTGAGCCACCATGCTACCCGATGATGAGTAATACTGATGTGAGTACTAGGGGGGAACACTGGAGGCAATGATGTGAGTACTGGGGGGGAAGATTGGAGGCAAAAATGTGAGTACTGGTGTAAAGGAGTGGAGAAGCTGCCCACACCTCCATTGAAGATCCTATGCTTATATAATGTAATGCCATATTTTAAATGTTGTTTTATCTTGTTTTTTTGTGCTGCAACAGTGGGTTAGTTGCAGAAAGAGTTTAACTATAGTTAACCAGTTCAATTCAAAGGAGATGATCCAGATTCTTCCATGTTCAAGAATGCATTATAAATTGTTTTATGGTGTGGTTGTTTCTGTTGTCTTGCAGGTCCTGGATGGCCGAGGACGGACCTCGTTAAAGGAGGGGGAAATGTATAGGAGAGGAAAGCTGCCCCCCCCCTCCCTTGAAGATCATATGGTTATATAATGCATTGCCATGTTTTAAATGTTGTTTTATCTGGTTTGTGTGCTGCAACAGTGGGTTACCTGCAGACAGGGTTAACAATTGGGACCTGTCCAGGATGAGAGGAGTTATGTGGTTATAGGAATATAGTTTCCTGTTGTTAGGCAGATAGGGACAAGTACTTGAGAAGTTAAGACCTATGGTTTAGTTGCTCGAAGACCTGCATGTAAACATGTGTTTGTGTGCCAAGAAGAGAGGACATAGGCAGATAGTCCTTATTTCCTTCAGAACATGCTAAGTGGCATCAGAATTACTGATCTCAGGCAAGGAGGCCTAGCAAGGACTCAGTGGAAGGATTCCTTATCTCAGACAAGGGGGTCTAAAGCAAATGATTATCTATACTAGATAAGAAGTTAGAATGTAGCCAAACCTAAGGGCCCCGTCACACTAAGCGATGCAGCAGCGATCCCGACAACGATACGACCTGTCAGGGATCGTTGCTGCATCGCTAATACATCGCTGGTGAGCTGTCAAACAGGCAGGCTCACCAACGATCAGGGGAGCAGCGATATCGTGGAAAGAATCGTTCCACGATGTCCTGCTCCCGTTACCAGCCTGCTGCAAGCAGGAGCAGGCTGGTAACTATGGTAAACATCGCGTTACTAAGTTCGCGTGTGCCCCTAGTAACCCGCTGTTTACCATGGATACGACTCTGCTACGGTGCGCGGGAGCCTCCGCTTACCGTAGCAGAGTGGTATCCATGGTAAACAGCGGGTTACTAAGTGCGCGCGTGCCCCTAGTAACCCGATGTTTACCATAGTTACCAGCCAGATCGTTGGTCCCGCTGGTCACACACAGCGATGTGTGCTGGCCAGCGGGAGGCCAACGACCAAAAAATGGTCCAGGACACTTTGCAGCGATCAGCGACCTCACAGCAGGGGCCTGATCGTTGCAAAGTGTCACACATAGCGACATCGCTGGTGAGGTCGCTGGTGAGTCACAAAAACCGTGACTCAGCAGCGATATCGCTAGCGATATCGCTATGTGAGACGGGGGCTTAAGGGTCCAACCTGGGCTTCCATAACACCTCAGCAGGGCCACAGGCTAATGCCTCCATGCCACATTGCCGCATTGATGCAGTAATTGATGCAAAAGGAGCCGACCAAGTATTGAGGGCATTTACTGAACAGACATTTCAGTAGGACATTTCAGATTTTAAAAACATTTTTCAAGCTGTTGTTTTAAAGTATTCTAATTTACTGACATAATGACTTTTGTGTTTTCATTGGCTGTAAGCCATAATCATCAACATTAACAGAAATAAACACGTGAAATAGATCCCTCTGTGTGTAATGACTCTATATAATAGATCCCTCTGTGTGTAATGACTCCATATAATAGATCCCTCTGCGTGTAATGGCTCCATATAATAGATCCCTCTGCGTGTAATGGCTCCATATAATAGATCCCTCTGCGTGTAATGGCTCCATATAATAGATCCCTCTGCGTGTAATGACTCTATATAATAGATCACGCTGCGTGTAATTGCTCTATGTGATAGATCCCTCTGCGTGTAACGGCTCCATGTGATAGATCCCTCTGCGTGTAACGGCTCCATGTGATAGATCCCTCTGCGTGTAACGGCTCCATGTAATAGATCCCTCTGCGTGTAACGGCTCCATGTAATAGATCCCTCTGCGTGTAAAGGCTCCATGTAATAGATCCCTCTGCGTGTAACGGCTCCATGTAATAGATCCCTCTGCGTGTAACGGCTCCATGTAATAGATCCCTCTGCGTGTAACGACTCCATATAATAGATCCCTCTGCGTGTAACGACTCCATATAATAGATCCCTCTGCGTGTAACGACTCCATATAATAGATCCCTCTGCGTGTAACGACTCCATATAATAGATCCCTCTGCGTGTAACGACTCCATATAATAGATCCCTCTGCGTGTAACTGTGGCACCCCAGGGGTCTGGTTTCCACAGTAATAGCAATATTACGTCTGAGAGCAGGTGGGAGGTCTCCTGGTCAGGAATCCTATGCATGCCACACCTCCTGCCCAGTCCTGGGAGGGGAAGAACTTCCCCTATATAAAACTGGGGCTGAGGCAGGGTTAGGAGAAAGAGGAGAAGAAGAGTCCCAGACAGAGACATAGTCTGGTCTGGAGAGGAGCAGCTATAGGAAAGAAAGATCAGGAGCTAAGTGGGAGCAGTGCTAAAAGGAGTCAGGGGCTGGAAGCTGTAGAGCTCGCCCTGATTGAAGAGTTCTCACCGGACCCGGAGTCCGAGGCTGTGGGGACTAATCCTTACCCAGCAGCAGAAACCGACCGGCAGGGGATTTCAGGTCCTCTGGCCAAGAAACCCGAAGGCACAGTCACACGCAAGGGACCAGCACCGCCATCGTGGAGCGGAAGCTACCAGAAGGCCCCGAGTCACCGGCCATACGGGTGAGCACCACACGGTACACTCAGGGACGTGGGCTACTTTTACCCGCCTCTAGCAAGGTAGCCAGAAGAGTACAATTAGTTGGGGAGGCCTACAACTCCGCCTGGCCAGGGGAGATCCCATCTGCTCACGGACTGACCAGGCCCCGATCGCTAGCCAGTACTCCGGGAGGGTCTACCTTTGTCATCAGTAAAGACCCTGAACTACACCGCACCGTCTCTGAGTGGTTCCTGCTACCTGCATGCTATTCTGCTACCCCCTTCAAACACGTCGGCTGCCCTGAGGCCATACCCCTCCCGTTGGGGGTTATACCATCTACGCTGCACAATCGTACCACCGGCCTCAGCGGTCTGCCCTGCAGCGGCGGCCTCATAGCCGCATTCAACGGGTGGCGTAGTCGAACACCGTACCATCTTCTGCTAAACTCTGCCACTCAGCTTGACTCCCTGGGCACGGACCGGGTCACCGCCACGAGACTACTACCCCTATCAGATCCGGCTCCGGGTAGGCTCCCGCGTGCGCAACGCTGCGCGACTCAGGCCCAGGGGCGCGTCAACTTTGGCGTAGTCGGCAGGATTCCGTGCCCGCAACCACCGGGTACTGCGTGCCTGAAAGAAGACTGTTAAACTTACCTGTGGTGAAGATTCCCGCCATCCGGCGCCATCTTCTGCCTTCTTCCCGCCATCCGTGAAGTTTTCCCGCCATCCGGCGCCATCTTCTGCCTTCTTCCCGCCATCCGTGGAGTTTTCCCGCCGTTGGACGCCATCTTGAAGACGCCGCGCGGGAAGAAGAGGGGCGTGGACTCTGAAAGCGCGCGAGAACTGAAGCCCCGCCTCACTTCAGGACGTTGCGTAAGGTCCTGGAAGGAGCCCAGCAGACGCCAACGTCACAGGAGCGCGACGGAAGGTCCTCAACCCTGACGATCCACTGCGGAACCGCGGCCTACGGAAGAGGATCATCGCAAGGTAGGCCACGGTCCACTAGAGGGGAGGAGGATGTCGGATACGGAGGAGAGCTTCACTGCCACAGCCACCGCCAGCGCCGCCGCTGCTGCGGTCATGCCTTTCACCATGCCCTATATCCCGGGGGCAGCCTGGCTACCCCAGTACTCAGGGGAGTCACATACCCTGAATGACTTTAGAGAAAAGCTGGATAGCCTCTTCCAGGTGTACCCCCTCACAGAAGAGCAAAAAGTGAGCATCCTGGTGGCCCAACTAACCGGGGCAGCCCAAAGGGAGGTAAAGTCCTGGCCACCTGGGAGGAGGACTGTCGCAGGGATATTAACCCGGCTGAAGGACACCTTTGATACCCGCACCTCAGCCGAGATTAAGCTTAGATTCTACGGGTGCAAACAGCGAGCACATGAGAATATAAGGGACTATGCACTAAACCTACAAGAGGCCCTGAGAGCCATTAAGCAGACCGACCCTGACGGCGTGGGAAACGAGGACAGGCTGTTGACCGAACAATTTATAGAGGGACTATATTGCAATGCCCACCGAACCCAGTTGCGGGCAATGGCCTTACAGGATCCTCATCTGGACTTTGCACAGTTCAAGGACAGAGCCATCCGGGTGCTCCGAGAACCGGCACCGGGTGGCGTGGTGACCCACAGGCGCCCTACTACCGCTTACCACCAGGAGGCGGCGCCCTTGTCGGCAGGGCCTGTGGGAGCTGACGCGCAGGCTTTGAACAATGACCCGGCTCCAGACCTGCACCATCAGGTCCAAGAGCTAGCTAAAAGCGTTGCTGCGCTAACCCGAACTGTGCAGTCTTTACAGGTTTCTGCTCCAGGGAAGATCCAGCTGGCATCCGGACCGGAGGACATCCCATGGCGTCGACCAAGGAGGACCCCACCGGCCAGAGGAAGACCCAGCGACCGATACAACGAGGACGGACAACCCATCTGCAGCCGCTGCAATCAACCCGGACATATGGCAAGGTACTGTCCTTTAAACTGGCACAACCTGGGGTAGAGGGCCAACCCTTAGGAATAAGATCACCAGGCCCATCGAACTGGCGTGACAAATACGTGGGAGGACGTCCAGTCTTGCCTGTGGTACTGGATGGCATTCCTATGAGTGCCCTACTTGACACCGGGTCACAGGTCACCACCATCCCGTACGTGCTCTTCAAGCAGTACTGGAATGACTCGGATATAACCCGCTACCCTGACGACGACTTGAGTATCATTGCCAGCAATGGTCAGCCCGTGCCACAGATCGGATTTAAAGAGATGACCATTAAAATCGGTAGAGTCGAACTGGCAGCACAGGGACTGATCATTGTAGACATTGACAAGCGCGAGAGTCACCCAAAGATAACTCTAGGAACTAATGTGATTGAAAATTGTCTTGCAGAGGTGATTTTCATTTTACAGCAGGTTGCCAAGAACGCCAGCTCCGGCCAGCAGCGAGTGCTCCAAAAAGAGATCCGGGCACTGATGCGGCGGCAACAGGTGGAACTCTCCGGTGGTGAGATAGGAAGCGTGAGAATGTGTGACCCTTTCCCTATTGCCATGCCCCCGAAAAGTGAAATGATGATTTGGTGCCGGGCAGCTATTGGTCTGAGAGGTAGAGATTACCAGGCAATGGTAGAACCAGTCTACTCAGACAGTAGGCCCACCATTTTAACGGCACGGGGGGTGGTTGATGTACGCCATGGGAGGGTGCCCGTTCGCATAATAAATATCGGGAAGAGGGAAGTATACCTGCCCCGGTATGCCACGCTAGCCAAATTGTATACCATCGACCAAAATTCTGTACAGTCAGTGGAACCCTTGCCTCCATCTCACCCAGAGGAAGGTAACGGCTCTAAGAAACCAATGGAGGACTGGTGTCAGCAACTACATTTGGGAACTGACTCCACTCCCTCACACCAGAAACAGGGAGTCTATCGGGTGGTTCAAGAGTACGAGAGAGTGTTTAGTAAACACCCGTTAGACTTCGGGCGAGTAAAGGGGGTAGAACACCACATCCCCACGGGAGACCATCCTCCCATAAAGGAGAGATACCGACCCGTACCCCCTGCACACTACCAACACGCCAAGGGGATGCTTAGAGACATGAAGGAGGCTGGAGTAATCAGGGATAGCTGTAGCCCCTGGGCAGCTCCACTAGTCTTGGTTAAAAAGAAGGACAACACCATGAGAATGTGTGTAGATTACCGGAAAATCAACCGTATCACACACAAAGATGCGTACCCCTTACCAAGGATAGAGGAGTCTTTGGCTGCTTTAAAATCTGCTAACTTCTTCTCCACTTTGGATCTCACTAGCGGGTACTGGCAGGTTCCTGTAGCAGAGGCGGACCGGGAGAAGACCGCATTCACCACCCCGATGGGACTTAGCGAGTTTACCTGCATGCCGTTCGGACTCTGCAACGCACCAGGAACCTTCCAACGATTGATGGAATGCTGTCTGGGACACCGAAACTTCGAGACGGTCCTGTTATACCTGGACGATGTCATCGTCTACTCCAAGACCTACGAGGACCACCTGAAACACCTGGCAGAAGTGCTCGAAGCCCTGGCAAACTACGGCCTAAAGGTGAAACCCTCCAAGTGTCACCTCCTGAAACCAAAGGTGCAGTACCTGGGACACGTGGTGAGTGCTGACGGAGTGGCTCCCGACCCTGATAAGATCACCGCAATTAAGGAATGGCCAAGCCCCTCCAGCGTAAAGGAAGTGCGGCAGTTCCTCGGGTTGGTAGGCTACTACCGAAGATTCATTCCCGGTTTCACCAAAAAGGCAGCTCCTATGCAGGACCTCCTGATAGGCCAGTCCAGGAAGGCCAAGAACCAGAAGCCACCCTTCAGATGGGAGAAGCTGGAAGAAGAGTCCTTCCGCCAGCTGAAGATGGCCCTCACGGGGGATGAAATCCTGGCGTACCCGGATTACAGCCAGCCCTTCATCCTCTACACCGACGCAAGTAACGTCAGGCTAGGAGCCGTACTGTCCCAGATCCAGCAGGGGAAAGAACGGGTAATTGCTTACGCCAGCCGAAAACTGCGACCCACCAAAAGAAACCCTGAGAATTACAGCTCATTCAAGCTAGAGTTCCTGGCAGTGGTGTGGGCAGTCACCGAACGCTTTAGGCACTACCTCGCCTCTTCCCGGTTCACCGTGTACACGGATAACAACCCGTTGACACACCTGGATACGGCAAGACTCGGTGCCCTGGAGCAGAGATGGATGGCCCGCCTGTCCAACTATGAGTTCACGATCAAATACCGGGCAGGACGCTCCAATACCAACGCGGATGCCTTGTCCAGAATGCCAAACCTACCGGACGTAGGGGAAGATCCAGAGGAACTGGAAGAAGTTGAACTCCCCGCGTTCCACCGTCATGGGACTATCCAGTATTCCCACCGTGTAAGGGGTAAGCAATCTGCTACGTTCAACCCCTTACCTCATTACAACTGGGCGGAAACGCAAGACAGTGACCCCGCCGTCCGACTGGTGAAGGAGATGCTGACTCAGCCAGATGCCCGCCTTGACCCAGACGCTCCGGAGGAGGCCAAGCAACTGTGGGTTGAGAAGAGTCGACTGTTCCTTTACAAGGGGAAGTTGTGCCGCAGAATGGTTAACTCCCGGACGCATGAACTGATCTGGCAAGTAGTGGTGCCAAGAAGAGACACGGCTATGGTACTGGAGGCATACCACAACGGAGCTGGGCACTTCGGATGGAAGAAGCTGGAGTTCCTGCTGCGCGGGCGGTTCCATTGGGTAGGTATGAGAGGAACCATCGAGAGGTGGTGCAGAGACTGTGGCCCATGCAACCTAAGAAGGAAGGACCGTGCCAGCCAGAAGACCCCCCTGCAGTCCATCGTCACCAGGCAGCCGTTGGAACTGGTAGCCTTGGACCATGTAAAACTGACCCCCAGCAGAAGTGGCTACGTCTATGCGTTAACCATCGTGGATCACTACTCCCGGTTCTTGGTTGTCGTCCCCGTCAAGGACTTAACGGCTCAAACAGCAGCTAGAGCCTTCCAGCAGCACTTCTGCCGTCCACACGGATACCCAGAGCAGGTGCTGACGGACCAGGGACCTGCCTTTGAAGCGGAGGTCTTCCAGGAGTTCTGCACTCTGTATGGCTGCCGGAAGATAAGAACAACACCCTATCATCCACAAACCAATGGACTCTGCGAGAAAATGAACCAGGTGGTGATAGACCTTTTGAAAACATTGCCCCTGGAAGAACGCAGTCTGTGGCCTGAGAAACTGCCTGATCTGGTGGACCTATACAACCACATCCCTGTAGGTTCTACCAACTGTACCCCGGCTTACCTAATGAGAGCAAGACCTGGTAAGCTGCCTGTTGACCTGGATATGGGAGTCCTGACACCCGAGGACACTTCACCAGAAGCAGACTGGGACACAGAGAGGCAGCAGCAGTACCAGAAAGTACAGGAGAGCGTGGAGCGAAGTCTTTGTCAAGCTAGAGAAAGACAGGAGAAGACTTACAACCAGTATGCTCCCGCTGTTCCCCTGGTACTTGGAGAGCAGGTCTTGAAGAGGAAGAGACGGCTCCACAAGTTGGACGACCAGTGGGAGAAGGACCCGTACACCGTACTGCCCTCAAGCCATGAGAACCCGAAAGTCTGCACAATCAGTAAGGATGGAGGAGAAACCACAGCCATTGTATCCCGAGATCACCTGAAGAAGTGTCCCGAACAGCTACGGAACCCTGAAGAAGAACAGGAAGACCCTCGACCCGCAGAAGAAAGGGAAGATATGGTCAGTACTGTGCTCGGAGACTTCCCTCGGTCTTGGACTCAAGTCAATGGCGCTGTTGTGGTACCCGTCCTCACCTTCCTCCAACCAGCATCTCAAGTACCTACAGAGAAACAGGTAGAGCTGGAAGAGCAGCCGGTCCAGGAGGCAGAAGACCCCACACAAGCAGACCAGGAGGATCAACCCTCTGCTTATAGTGAGCCTGCCGTGCCCCTAGTGAGCCAAAGAGCCCGTAGACAGCTGCCCAGTTTACCTTTGACAGCCCCTACACCCTGTAACTCAGGACCAGTCAGTCAGCTCCGTAGGTCTACTAGGGTCACTAGAGGCCAGTTGCCCGTATGTTGGAGGATTTAAAGTGCTCAAACTGTTTTATTTGTATTTACTTGTTTATTGTTGCTTGTGAATAATTGTGTATTTCTAGTTATTTTATAGGTGTCGTTTATGGATTATCCGGAATCCTTTGTACATATGTTTGGAGCGTAACCCAGGAACGGACTAAAGACTGTTAAAGACTCGGGGCAGGACAGACCCCTACCTGGTTACGGCTCCCTGTTCTTTGGTGGAATGGACACCCTTGTTTTCTTCAAAAACTGCACCCGGTTGCGGACACGCCGTGACCATCCTAATGTGTTTTTCTTTATTGTACTGTTTCTGTTTATAACTTGTTATGTTTACAAAAGTATGTTTAGTCCCGGAGTACTAAATTTCACTAGGGGGGAATGTGGCACCCCAGGGGTCTGGTTTCCACAGTAATAGCAATATTACGTCTGAGAGCAGGTGGGAGGTCTCCTGGTCAGGAATCCTATGCATGCCACACCTCCTGCCCAGTCCTGGGAGGGGAAGAACTTCCCCTATATAAAACTGGGGCTGAGGCAGGGTTAGGAGAAAGAGGAGAAGAAGAGTCCCAGACAGAGACATAGTCTGGTCTGGAGAGGAGCAGCTATAGGAAAGAAAGATCAGGAGCTCAGTGGGAGCAGTGCTAAAAGGAGTCAGGGGCTGGAAGCTGTAGAGCTCGCCCTGATTGAAGAGTTCTCACCGGACCCGGAGTCCGAGGCTGTGGGGACTAATCCTTACCCAGCAGCAGAAACCGACCGGCAGGGGATTTCAGGTCCTCTGGCCAAGAAACCCGAAGGCACGGTCACACGCAAGGGACCAGCACCGCCGTCGTGGAGCGGAAGCTACCAGAAGGCCCCGAGTCACCGGCCATACGGGTGAGCACCACACGGTACACTCAGGGACGTGGGCTACTTTTACCCGCCTCTAGCAAGGTAGCCAGAAGAGTACAATTAGTTGGGGAGGCCTACAACTCCGCCTGGCCAGGGGAGATCCCATCTGCTCACGGACTGACCAGGCCCCGATCGCTAGCCAGTACTCCGGGAGGGTCTACCTTTGTCATCAGTAAAGACCCTGAACTACACCGCACCGTCTCTGAGTGGTTCCTGCTACCTGCATGCTATTCTGCTACCCCCTTCAAACACGTCGGCTGCCCTGAGGCCATACCCCTCCCGTTGGGGGTTATACCATCTACGCTGCACAATCGTACCACCGGCCTCAGCGGTCTGCCCTGCAGCGGCGGCCTCATAGCCGCATTCAACGGGTGGCGTAGTCGAACACCGTACCATCTTCTGCTAAACTCTGCCACTCAGCTTGACTCCCTGGGCACGGACCGGGTCACCGCCACGAGACTACTACCCCTATCAGATCCGGCTCCGGGTAGGCTCCCGCGTGCGCAACGATGCGCGACTCAGGCCCAGGGGCGCGTCATAACGACTCCATATAATAGATCCCTCTGCGTGTAACGACTCCATATAATAGATCCCTCTGCGTGTAACGACTCCATATAATAGATCCCTCTGCGTGTAACGACTCCATATAATAGATCCCTCTGCGTGTAATGACTCCATATAATAGATCCCTCTGTGTGTAATGACTCTATATAATAAAGGAGCTTCACTTTTTGTATTGAAGAACTGAAATACATTAACTTTTTGATGATATTCTAATTTAGTGAGATGTACCTGTACTTCTCATCAAGATGTTCAAAGAAAAAAATATTTTTGGTCTCTGATCTCCCTCATTCATCTCCATTCCATGTGGTCCTGGCCTGCCATGTCACGCAGCATCATGCGGTCAGCAGAGGCGTATCACCAAATTAAAAGTACCCAGGCAGGTCTCCCATTTTCCTGTAGCATGGTGGGGCGTGGAGAATGCATGCCAGGGCCACGGCTCCCGCCCCAGCCTTCCAGAACGAAAAGATCCAAATCTGCAGACAGTGCTAACTGGTGTCCTTCCGAAGGGGACAGTACCCCATAGACTTTCATCAAAGAACCATGAGACAGCAGCCTACAGATGGAGAGACAGCAGCCTACAGATGGAAAGACAGCAGCCTACAGATGGAAAGACAGCAGCCTACAGATGGAAAGACAGCAGCCTACAGATGGAAAGACAGCAGCCTACAGATGGAAAGACAGCAGCCTACAGATGGAGGGACAGCAGCCTACAGATGGAGGGACAGCAGCCTACAGATGGAGGGACAGCAGCCTACAGATGGAGGGACAGCAGCCTACAGATGGAGGGACAGCAGCCTACAGATGGAGGGACAGCAGCCTACAGATGGAGGGACAGCAGCCTACAGATGGAGAGACAGCAGCCTACAGATGGAGAGACAGCAGCCTACAGATGACGGGACAGCAGCCTCCAGATGACGGGACAGCAGCCTACAAATGGCGGAACAGCAGCCTACAAATGGCGGAACAGCAGCCTACAAATGGCGGAACAGCAGCCTACAAATGGCGTAACAGCAGCCTACAAATGGCGGGACAGCAGCCTACAAATGGCGGGACAGCAGCCTACAAATGGCGGGACAGCAGCCTACAAATGGCGGGACAGCAGCTTACAGAAGGAGGGACAGCAGCTTACAGATGCAGGGACAGAAGCCTACAGATGGAGGGACAGAAGCCTACAGATGGAGGGACAGAAGCCTACAGATGGAGGGACAGAAGCCTACTGATGGAGGGACAGAAGCCTACTGATGGAGGGACAGAAGCCTACAGATGGAGGAACAGAAGCGTACAGATGGAGAGACAGCAGCCTACAGATGGAGGGACAGCAGCCTACAGATGGAGGGACAGCAGCCTACAGATGGAGGGACAGCAGCCTACAGATGGAGGGACAGCAGCCTACAGATGGAGGGACAGCAGCCTACAGATGGAGGGACAGCAGCCTACAGATGGAGGGACAGCAGCCTACAGATGGAGAGACAGCAGCCTACAGATGGAGAGACAGCAGCCTACAGATGGAGAGACAGCAGCCTACAGATGGAGAGACAGCAGCCTACAGATGGAGAGACAGCAGCCTACAGATGGAAAGACAGCAGCCTACAGATGGAAACACAGCATCCTACAGATGGTGTCCATTACTTTTGAAGAAGACATGTTGCTACTTTTATGGGCATTGACTTATAACCTGCCTCCAGTAGGTGGCCCTAGAGAGCAAGCTTTCCCTATCCTGATAAAGGGCTGATTTGCATACCTTTTTCCCAGAGAGCATTGCTTGCCTTGTAAGTCTCCCTATGCCAGCTGTTGGTCTCCACAAGTAGAAACAGTGCCTCCTAGAAGTTAATGGACACTCTATATTGATTATCCTGTAGGATCAGGACTTTTCCTTTATTTCGCTGTCACTTTGCTTTGTTTTTCTTTCTCATTTACTCGTCTTTGATGTCTATGACAGATATAGACATGACCTTGCCCATCTCTCAGCACATGGAGCTCAGGATTGACATGTTCTGGATACTCTGTGGCACTTTCATGTTGCTCTCACTACACAATATGATCAACAAAAAGGAACAAGTGTTTCCTCGACACCTCGGGGGACCACAAGAGATCAAAGGGGCTTCACAGGAGGGGCCAAAAGCCCCTCAGACATCTTGCAAAGAGATGAAAAGCTGCTGATGATGAGGAGGAAACCTCCAGAGCTGCAATCTTTCCAGGTCAGCTGCTCATTATACCACTGTTTGCACAAGATGTCAGGGGCCACACGTCATTGCCTTTAACTGAGAACACACTTGGCATTCAGAGTCATGGAATAAAACATTCTTGTTTAAAGGGATCATCCACTTTGATAAATCCCTTTTTGCTTTGACCCTCAGCAATTAATTTTAGTGGACAATTTGGCGATGGCTGAGACCATACAGCAGAGGGCACCTTAAAAATTATGGACACCTTTGGGAATGGTTTTTTTTTACTTGAATGCATGTATTTTGGGGTTAAAATAATGTTTTCAATTGGTCTTCATTAAAAAATAATATACCGATTGGCTTTTACAGGCTCTTAGTTTTCCTGGGCATTTCTGGCTGCTGAATGAGTTAACTAAGAATCTGTCAGTGAGCTTGTTCTGATAGGGTGCACTGCTTATGCCTGTTTTATCAGCATATCAGCTGATATAAGACGAAAAAAACTACATCAAAGTTTAACAGAACTTTGATGTGGTTATAAATCAGCTGAGAGCAGCTCAAAAGAAGAGTTACAAACTTTTCTCATCAGAACTAGCTCACTGATGGAGCCTCAGTTGACTCTCTCTGTAGTGAGCAATGCGTAGAAAATGGTGGGAAGTATCTGTATAGGTATTCAGCCTCTGGATTTAAGCAAGAATTGCTTTAGTTATTGACAGCAAGCAGAGATCTTAGCAAGAAATTGACACACAAAGACAACATTTTGGGGTAATTTAAGTCCAAAAAGTTGCAAAAAGTTCAATATTGTTCAACAGAAATGTTGCAAAAAGTTGCAAATAAATATTGATACTCAATGATGCAGACGACCTGAGACCATCAAAGCTTCTGGGAATGAGTTTTGTTTTTTCTCTTAATTTCTTTCGATATGTTTCCCCCCTAAAAATGTGTCAGATCAGCGAAAAGAAGGGAATTAGGGAGATCAGACCGGGATAAAAGAAGATCAGGGGGAATCCTTTAAACACAGATCAAGTGACTGGAAGAATTTCAAGGACTGAGGAGACGCTGCCTGGAAAACTCCACGTTCTGAAGACTCTTCAGATCCAAGAAAATAGGATTTAGTCCTGGAAGTTGAGGATTTCCCTGCAGATACAAGAGCACAGATGGGAGTCATTACAGGGCAACTTCAGTATAACACCATGAATAAGGCTCGCACGTGCCCACCAGGGATAAGATATTATATTCACTAATATAGATATAGATATTCCCTCAAATAGAATCACTGGAAAACCAGATAAATGTTTACATGTAGGAATCTGATGGATGTGCGATCATAGAATTGGTCATATAATTATTTTTCACAGAACCCCATAACAATGACAATGTGTAACAGAAATATCCAGTGTGCCCCCTTAATAACAGTGATATCCACAGTGCCCCCTTAACAGTGATATCCACAGTGCCCCCATAATAACAGTGATATCCACAGTGCTCCCATAATAACAGTGACATCCACAGTGCTCCCATAATAACAGTGATATCCACAGTGCCCCCATAATAACAGTGACATCCACAGTGCTCCCATAATAACAGTGATATCCACAGTGCCCCCATAATAACAGTGATATCCACAGTGCCCCCATAATAACAGTGACATCCACAGTGCTCCCATAACAGTGATATCCACAGTGCCCCCATAATAACAGCGATATCCACAGTGCTCCCATAATAACAGCGATATCCACAGTGCTCCCATAATAACAACGATATCCACAGTGCCCCCATAATAATAGCGATATCCACAGTGCTCCCATAATAACAGTGATATCCACAGTGTCCTCATAATAACAGTGATATCCACAGTGTCCCCATAATAACAGTGATATCCACAGTGCCCCCATAATAACAGTGATATCCACAGTGCCCCCATAATAACAGTGATATCCACAGTGTCCTCATAATAACAGTGATATCCACAGTGTCCTCATAATAACAGTGACATCCACAGTGCCCCCATAATAAGTGATATCCACAGTGCTCCCATAATAACAGTGACATTCACAGTGCCCCCATAATAAGTGATATCCACAGTGCCCCCATAATAATGTGACGCCTCAAAGCCTTCTGTAAGCCCCTTACCCTGGGAGATGGGGGACTCGCAGTCGGGTCGTGTGATGGAGAGATGGGGTGCAGCCGTGGCCCGGACCCGCTCCGTGCTCAGGGCCGTCACATTAAAAAGGATGGTACGGGCTTATCCGGGTTGAGTGGCTGATTGCGATTATGCCACCTGTGGCACCTGGTGAAGGCCACCAGCGCTGCTGCAGTCCGCTGAGGCACGGTGTTATGGCAGCAGTCATTATTACTACTCTCCACAGGTGGAGCAGGGCCTCGGGGCAGAGGGAGAGGAAGGAGGGAGTAGTAGTCCAGGAGGTCTGGTACTGCGTAGTGCGGTGTAGTGCAGAATAAAGAGTCTGGAGGCCATAGGGGTGAACTTCCAAGGCTTTACTCACGATAGAGATGGCAGAAGGAAGGCGACTCCCTGCTCCTCATGGGGTTCTGCGGTCACCAGAGATGAGGGGGTCCGACAACCTCCGAGTAAGTCCAGCGTTAAATCAGGACCCCGCACCAGAGTGTTCCTAGACATTAGACCTAGTCCTTTCCTGTCCGTGTGTGAGTGAATAGGCCGGGTCTCCCTCTGAACTTCTCTCAGAACAAGGGTACGGGTGGCAGCGCAATTCTTTCCGTTCCCGGTGGGATCCTCAGTGCCTACCGGGCTTTCCTGACCGGGACGTAGAGTAGCAGGGTCAGGTATCGGGGGCCGGTCCCCTCTTGCAGCCGGAATCCCTCTGAATAGATCAGGTAGGCGAGGACAGGTGGCGTACACCGCTCCGTCTGCATCCTCCCCGGGACCCATTTGCGGTGGAGCTACACTCCTAAGCTCTTGGCCTTCTTGGTCATGGTCCTTGACCGGGCTGAGACATCCATAATCTCCCGCCTGCCTCTCGTCCCAAGGCCAGGGGACGAGGGCCGTGACTCCATCCTCTGCAGGTCCACACAGGATCCACGCTCAGGGAGGGAGATCACGATTGGAACAGTCAAAGAACCAAGAACCAAGATGGCAGTGTATTAAATATGAAATTTAAGGTGTCACTAAAATGTGAGACCTCCACCCTCACCCACTAACTGGTTCCTATAACTTTTGTGTTCCCCAGTCTCCCAACTACCAGTAGCGGCAGCACCTGGTGGCTATTAGCCCCCTCTGGTGGGAGAAGTGTGGTGTTGGATGTGGAGGTGGGGTCCTGACCATCACACTGTTCTTACCTCAGAGGAGGAACACCACACTCCATTGGAGAAGTGCCGCATCTCTGTGGCGGTCGAACCCTCAGGGGCGCCACAATAACAGTGACATCCACAGTGCCCCCATAATAACAGTGACATCCACAGTGCTCCCATAATAACAGTGACATCCACAGTGCCCCATAATAACAGTGACATCCACAGTGCCCCATAATAACAGTGACATCCACAGTGCTCCCATAATAACAGTGACATCCACAGTGCTCCCATAATAACAGTGACATCCACAGTGCTCCCATAGTAACAGTGATATCCACAGTGCCCCCATAATAACAGTGACATCCACAGTGCCCCCATAATAACAGTGATATCAACAGAGGTTCCCATAATAACAGTGATATCCACAGTGCTCCCATAATAACAGTGATATCCACAGTGCTCCCATAATAACAGTGATATCCACAGTGCTTCCATAATAACAGTGATATCCACAGTGCTCCCATAATAACAGTGACATCCACAGTGCTCCCATAATAACAGTGACATCCACAGTGCTCCCATAATAACAGTGATATCCACAGTGCTCCCATAATAACAGTGACATCCACAGTGCTCCCATAATAACAGTGACATCCACAGTGCTCCATAATAACAGTGATATCCACAGTGCTCCATAATAACAGTGACATCCACAGTGCCCCCATAATAACAGTGATATCCACAGTGCTCCCATAATAACAGTGACATCCACAGTACTCCCATAATAACAGTGATATCCACAGTGCCCCCATAATAACAGTGATATCCACAGTGCTCCCATAATAACAGTGACATCCACAGTGCTCCCATAATAACAGTGATATCCACAGTGCTCCCATAATAACAGCGACATCCACAGTGCTCCCATAATAACAGCGACATCCACAGTGCTCCCATAATAACAGTGACATCCACAGTGCTCCCATAATAACAGCGACATCCACAGTGCTCCCATAATAACAGTGACATCCACAGTGCTCCCATAATAACAGTGACATCCACAGTGCCCCCATAATAACAGTGATATCCACAGTGCTCCCATAATAACAGTGATATCCACAGTGCTCCCATAATAACAGTGATATCCACAGTGCTCCCATAATAACAGTGACATCCACAGTGCTCCCATAATAACAGTGATATCCACAGTGCCCCCATAATAACAGTGATATCCACAGTGCTCCCATAATAACAGTGATATCCACAGTGTCCCCATAATAACAGTGATAGCCTCAGTGCCCCCATAATAACAGTGATATCCACAGTGCCCCCATAATAACAGTGATATCCACAGTGCTCCCATAATAACAGTGACATCCACAGTGCTCCCATAATAACAGTGACATCCACAGTGCTCCCATAATAACAGTGACATCCACAGTGCTCCCATAATAACAGTGACATCCACAGTGCCCCCATAATAACAGTGACATCCACAGTGCTCCCATAATAACAGTGACATCCACAGTGCCCCCATAATAACAGTGATATCCACAGTGCCCCCATAATAACAGTGACATCCACAGTGCCCCCATAATAACAGTGACATCCACAGTGCTCCCATAATAACGGTGACATCCACAGTGCTCCCATAATAACAGTGACATCCACAGTGCCTCCATAATAACAGTGATATCCACAGTGCTCCCATAATAACAGTGACATCCACAGTGCTCCCATAATAACAGTGACATCCACAGTGCTCCCATAATAACAGCGATATCCACAGTGCTCCCATAATAACAGTGATATCCACAGTGCTCCCATAATAACAGTGATATCCACAGTGCCCCCATAATAACAGTGACATCCACAGTGCCTCCATAATAACAGTGATATCCACAGTGCTCCCATAATAACAGTGATATCCACAGTGCCCCCATAATAACAGTGACATCCACAGTGCTCCCATAATAACAGTGACATCCACAGTGCCTCCATAATAACAGTGATATCCACAGTGCTCCCATAATAACAGTGATATCCACAGTGCTCCCATAATAACAGTGACATCCACAGTGCTCCCATAATAACAGTGATATCCACAGTGCTCCCATAATAACAGTGATATCCACAGTGCTCCCATAATAACAGTGACATCCACAGTGCCCCCATAATAACAGTGACATCCACAGTGCTCCCATAATAACAGTGATATCCACAGTGCCCCCATAATAACAGTGATATCCACAGTGCTCCCATAATAACAGTGACATCCACAGTGCCCCCATAATAACAGTGACATCCACAGTGCTCCCATAATAACAGTGATATCCACAGTGCCCCCATAATAACAGTGATATCCACAGTGCTCCCATAATAACAGTGACATCCACAGTGCCCCCATAATAACAGTGATATCCACAGTGCTCCCATAATAACAGTGATATCCACAGTGCTCCCATAATAACAGTGACATCCACAGTGCCCCCATAATAACAGTGACATCCACAGTACTCCCATAATAACAGTGATATCCACAGTGCCCCCATAATAACAGTGATATCCACAGTGCTCCCATAATAACAGTGACATCCACAGTGCTCCCATAATAACAGTGACATCCACAGTGCCCCCATAATAACAGTGACATCCACAGTGCTCCCATAATAACAGTGACATCCACAGTGCTCCCATAATAACAGTGATATCCACAGTGCTCCCATAATAACAGTGACATCCACAGTGCCCCCATAATAACAGTGACATCCACAGTGCTCCCATAATAACAGTGACATCCACAGTGCCCCCATAATAACAGTGACATCCACAGTGCTCCCATAATAACAGTGACATCCACAGTGCCCCCATAATAACAGTGACATCCACAGTGCTCCCATAATAACAGTGACATCCACAGTGCTCCCATAATAACAGTGATATCCACAGTGCTCCCATAATAACAGTGACATCCACAGTGCCCCCATAATAACAGTGACTTCCACAGTGCTCCCATAATAACAGTGACATCCACAGTGCCCCCATAATAACAGTGACATCCACAGTGCTCCCATAATAACAGTGACATCCACAGTGCTCCCATAATAACAGTGACATCCACAGTGCCCCCATAATAACAGTGACATCCACAGTGCTCCCATAATAACAGTGACATCCACAGTGCCCCCATAATAACAGTGACATCCACAGTGCTCCCATAATAACAGTGATATCCACAGTGCTCCCATAATAACAGTGACATCCACAGTGCTCCCATAATAACAGTGACATCCACAGTGCCCCCATAATAACAGTGACATCCACAGTGCTCCCATAATAACAGTGACATCCACAGTGCCCCCATAATAACAGTGATATCCACAGTGCCCCCATAATAACAGTGACATCCACAGTGCTCCATAATAACAGTGATATCCACAGTGCCTCCATAATAACAGTGATATCCACAGTGCCCCCATAATAACAGTGACATCCACAGTGCCTCCATAATAACAGTGATATCCACAGTGCTCCCATAATAACAGTGACATCCACAGTGCTCCCATAATAACAGTGACATCCACAGTGCCCCCATAATAACAGTGATATCCACAGTGCCCCCATAATAACAGTGATATCCACAGTGCTCCCATAATAACAGTGACATCCACAGTGCTCCCATAATAACAGTGACATCCACAGTGCTCCCATAATAACAGTGACATCCACAGTGCCCCCATAATAACAGTGACATCCACAGTGCTCCCATAATAACAGTGACATCCACAGTGCTCCCATAATAACAGTGATATCCACAGTGCTCCCATAATAACAGTGATATCCACAGTGCTCCCATAATAACAGTGATATCCACAGTGCTCCCATAATAACAATGATATCCACAGTGCTCCCATAATAACAGTGATATCCACAGTGCCTCCATAATAACAGTGATATCCACAGTGCTCCCATAATAACAGTGACATCCACAGTGCCCCCATAATAACAGTGATATCCACAGTGCCTCTATAATAACAGTGATATCCACAGTGCTCCCATAATAACAGTGACATCCACAGTGCTCCCATAATAACAGTGACATCCACAGTGCTCCCATAATAACAGTGACATCCACAGTGCCCCCATAATAACAGTGACATCCACAGTGCTCCCATAATAACAGTGACATCCACAGTGCACCCATAATAACAGTGATATCCACAGTGCCCCCATAATAACAGTGACATCCACAGTGCTCCATAATAACAGTGATATCCACAGTGCCTCCATAATAACAGTGATATCCACAGTGCCCCCATAATAACAGTGACATCCACAGTGCCTCCATAATAACAGTGATATCCACAGTGCTCCCATAATAACAGTGACATCCACAGTGCTCCCATAATAACAGTGACATCCACAGTGCCTCCATAATAACAGTGATATCCACAGTGCCCCCATAATAACAGTGATATCCACAGTGCCTCCATAATAACAGTGATATCCACAGTGCTCCCATAATAACAGTGACATCCACAGTGCTCCCATAATAACAGTGACATCCACAGTGCCCCCATAATAACAGTGATATCCACAGTGCTCCCATAATAACAGTGACATCCACAGTGCTCCCATAATAACAGTGACATCCACAGTGCCCCCATAATAACAGTGATATCCACAGTGCTCCCATAATAACAGTGACATCCACAGTGCTCCCATAATAACAGTGATATCCACAGTGCCCCCATAATAACAGTGATATCCACAGTGCCTCCATAATAACAGTGATATCCACAGTGCCCCCATAATAACAGTGATATCCACAGTGCCCCCATAATAACAGTGATATCCACAGTGCTCCCATAATAACAGTGACATCCACAGTGCTCCCATAATAACAGTGACATCCACAGTGCTCCCATAATAACAGTGATATCCACAGTGCCTCCATAATAACAGTGACATCCACAGTGCTCCCTTAATAATAGTGACATCCACAGTGCACCCATAATAACAGTGACATCCACAGTGCCCCCATAATAACAGTGATATCCACAGTGCTCCCATAATAACAGTGACATCCACAGTGCTCCCATAATAACAGTGACATCCACAGTGCCTCCATAATAACAGTGATATCCACAGTGCTCCCATAATGACAGTGATATCCACAGTGCTCCCATAATAACAGTGACATCCACAGTGCTCCCATAATAACAGTGACATCCACAGTGCCCCCATAATAACAGTGATATCCACAGTGCCCCCATAATAACAGTGATATCCACAGTGCCCCCATAATAACAGTGACATCCACAGTGCTCCATAATAACAGTGATATCCACAGTGCCTCCATAATAACAGTGATATCCACAGTGCCCCCATAATAACAGTGACATCCACAGTGCCTCCATAATAACAGTGATATCCACAGTGCTCCCATAATAACAGTGACATCCACAGTGCTCCCATAATAACAGTGACATCCACAGTGCCCCCATAATAACAATGATATCCACAGTGCCTCCATAATAACAGTGATATCCACAGTGCCCCATAATAACAGTGATATCCACAGTGCCCCCATAACAACAGTGATATCCACAGTGCCCCCATAATAACAGTGATATCCACAGTGCTCCCATAATAACAGTGATATCCACAGTGCCCCCATAATAACAGTGACATCCACAGTGCTCCCATAATAACAGTGACATCCACAGTGCCCCCATAATAACAGTGACATCCACAGTGCTCCCATAATAACAGTGATATCCACAGTGCCCCCATAACAACAGTGATATCCACAGTGCTCCCATAATAACAGTGACATCCACAGTGCTCCCATAATAACAGTGACATCCACAGTGCTCCCATAATAACAGTGACATCCACAGTGCTCCCATAATAACAGTGATATCCACAGTGCCCCCATAACAACAGTGATATCCACAGTGCTCCCATAATAACAGTGACATCCACAGTGCCCCCATAATAACAGTGATATCCACAGTGCCCCCATAATAACAGTGACATCCACAGTGCTCCCATAATAACAGTGATATCCACAGTGCCCCCATAACAACAGTGATATCCACAGTGCCTCCATAATAACAGTGATATCCACAGTGCCCCCATAACAACAGTGATATCCACAGTGCTCCCATAATAACAGTGATATCCACAGTGCCCCCATAATAACAGTGATATCCACAGTGCTCCCATAATAACAGTGATATCCACAGTGCCTCCATAATAACAGTGATATCCACAGTGCCCCCATAACAACAGTGATATCCACAGTGCCTCCATAATAACAGTGATATCCACAGTGCCCCCATAACAACAGTGACATCCACAGTGCTCCCATAATAACAGTGATATCCACAGTGCCCCCATAATAACAGTGACATCCACAGTGCTCTCATAATAACAGTGATATCCACAGTGCCCCCATAATAACAGTGATATCCACAGTGCCCCCATAATAACAGTGATATCCACAGTGCCCCCATAATAACAGTGATATCCACAGTGCTCCCATAATAACAGCGACATCCACAGTGCCTCCATAATAACAGTGATATCCAGAGTGCCCCCATAATAACAGTAACATCCACAGTGACCCCATAATAACAGTGACATCCACAGTGCCCCCATAATAACAGCGATATCCACAGTGCTCCCATAATAACAGTGATATCCACAGTGCTCCCATAATAACAGTGATATCCACAGTGCCCCCATAATAACAGTGACATCCACAGTGCTCCCATAATAACAGTGACATCCACAGTGCTCCCATAATAACAGTGATATCCACAGTGCTCCCATAATAACAGTGATATCCACAGTGCCCCCATAATAACAGTGACATCCACAGTGCTCCCATAATAACAGTGACATCCACAGTGCCCCCATAATAACAGTGATATCCACAGTGCTCCCATAATAACAGCGACATCCACAGTGCTCCCATAATAACAGTGATATCCACAGTGCTCCCATAATAACAGTGATATCCACAGTGCTCCCATAATAACAGTGATATCCACAGTGCTCCCATAATAACAGTGATATCCACAGTGCTCCCATAATAACAGCGACATCCACAGTGCTCTCATAATAACAGTGATATCCACAGTGCTCCCATAATAACAGTGATATCCACAGTGCTCCCATAATAACAGCGACATCCACAGTGCTCCCATAATAACAGTGATATCCACAGTGCTCCCATAATAACAGTGATATCCACAGTGCTCCCATAATAACAGTGATATCCACAGTGCTCCCATAATAACAGTGATATCCACAGTGCTCCCATAATAACAGTGATATCCACAGTGCTCCCATAATAACAGTGATATCCACAGTGCCCCCATAATAACAGCGACATCCACAGTGCTCTCATAATAACAGTGATATCCACAGTGCCCCCATAATAACAGTGATATCCACAGTACTCCCATAATAACAGTGATATCCACAGTGCTCCCATAATAACAGTGACATCCACAGTGCTCCCATAATAACAGTGACATCCACAGTGCTCCCATAATAACAGTGACATCCACAGTGCCCCCATAATAACAGTGACATCCACAGTGCCCCCATAATAACAGCGACATCCACAGTGCCCCCATAATAACAGTGACATCCACAGTGCTCCCATAATAACAGTGATATCCACAGTGCTCCCATAGTAACAGTGATATCCACAGTGCCCCCATAATAACAGTGACATCCACAGTGCTCCCATAATAACAGTGATATCCACAGTGCCCCCTTAATAACAGTGATATCCACAGTGCTCTCATAATAACAGTGACATCCACAGTGCCCCCATAATAACAGTGATATCCACAGTGCTCCCATAATAACAGTGATATCCACAGTGCTCCCATAATAACAGTGATATCCACAGTGCCCCCATAATAACAGTGATATCCACAGTGCTCCCATAATAACAGTGATATCCACAGTGCCCCCATAATAACAGTGATATCCACAGTGCTCTCATAATAACAGTGACATCCACAGTGCCCCCATAATAACAGTGATATCCACAGTGCTCCCATAATAACAGTGATATCCACAGTGCCCCCATAATAACAGTGATATCCACAGTGCTCTCATAATAACAGTGACATCCACAGTGCCCCCATAATAACAGTGATATCCACAGTACTCCCATAATAACAGTGATATCCACAGTGCTCCCATAATAACAGTGACATCCACAGTGCTCCCATAATAACAGTGATATCCACAGTGCCCCCATAATAACAGTGATATCCACAGTGCTCTCATAATAACAGTGACATCCACAGTGCCCCCATAATAACAGTGATATCCACAGTGCTCTCGTAATAACAGTGACATCCACAGTGCCCCCATAATAACAGTGATATCCACAGTACTCCCATAATAACAGTGATATCCACAGTGCTCCCATAATAACAGTGATATCCACAGTGCCCCCATAATAACAGTGATATCCACAGTGCTCCCATAATAACAGTGATATCCACAGTGCCCCCATAATAACAGTGATATCCACAGTGCCCCCATAATAACAGTGATATCCACAGTGCTCCCATAATAACAGCGACATCCACAGTGCCCCCATAATAACAGTGATATCCACAGTGCCCCCATAATAACAGTGATATCCACAGTGCCCCCATAATAACAGTGATATCCACAGTGCCCCCATAATAACAGTGACATCCACAGTGCTCCCATAATAACAGTGATATCCACAGTGCTCCCATAATAACAGTGACATCCACAGTGCTCCCATAATAACAGTGATATCCACAGTGCCCCCATAACAACAGTGATATCCACAGTGCCTCCATAATAACAGTGATATCCACAGTGCCCCCATAACAACAGTGATATCCACAGTGCTCCCATAATAACAGTGATATCCACAGTGCCCCCATAATAACAGTGATATCCACAGTGCTCCCATAATAACAGTGATATCCACAGTGCCCCCATAATAACAGTGACATCCACAGTGCTCTCATAATAACAGTGATATCCACAGTGCCCCCATAATAACAGTGATATCCACAGTGCTCCCATAATAACAGCGACATCCACAGTGCCTCCATAATAACAGTGATATCCACAGTGCCCCCATAATAACAGTAACATCCACAGTGACCCCATAATAACAGTGACATCCACAGTGCCCCCATAATAACAGCGATATCCACAGTGCTCCCATAATAATAGTGATATCCACAGTGCTCCCATAATAACAGTGATATCCACAGTGCCCCCATAATAACAGTGACATCCACAGTGCTCCCATAATAACAGTGACATCCACAGTGCCCCCATAATAACAGTGATATCCACAGTGCTCCCATAATAACAGCGACATCCACAGTGCTCCCATAATAACAGTGATATCCACAGTGCTCCCATAATAACAGTGATATCCACAGTGCTCCCATAATAACAGTGATATCCACAGTGCTCCCATAATAACAGTGATATCCACAGTGCCCCCACAATAACAGTGATATCCACAGTGCTCTCATAATAACAGTGATATCCACAGTGCTCCCATAATAACAGTCACATCCACAGTGCTCCCATAATAACAGTGACATCCACAGTGCTCCCATAATAACAGTGATATCCACAGTGCTCCCATAATAACAGTGATATCCACAGTGCCCCCATAATAACAGCGACATCCACAGTGCCCCCATAATAACAGTGATATCCACAGTGCCCCCATAATAACAGTGATATCCACAGTGCCCCATAATAACAATGATATCCACAGTGCTCCCATAATAACAGTGACATCCACAGTGCCCCCATAATAACAGTGATATCCACAGTGCCCCCATAATAACAGTGACATCCACAGTGCCCCCATAATAACAGCGATATCCACAGTGCTCCCATAATAACAGTGACATCCACAGTGCTCCCATAATAACAGTGACATCCACAGTGCCCCCATAATAACAGTGACATCCACAGTGCCCCCATAATAACAGCGACATCCACAGTGCTCCCATAATAACAGTGATATCCACAGTGCCTCCATAATAACAGTGACATTCACAGTGCTCCCATAATAACAGTGACATCCACAGTGCTCCCATAATAACAGTGACATCCACAGTGCCCCCATAATAACAGTGACATCCACAGTGCTCCCGTAATAACAGTGACATTCACAGTGCTCCCATAATAACAGTGACATCCACAGTGCTCCCATAATAACAGTGACATCCACAGTGCCCCCATAATAACAGTGACATCCACAGTGCTCCCGTAATAACAGTGATATCCACAGTGCTCCCATAATAACAGTGACATCCACAGTGCCCCCATAATAACAGCGATATCCACAGTGCTCCCATAATAACAGTGACATCCACAGTGCTCCCATAATAACAGTGACATCCACAGTGCCCCCATAATAACAGTGACATCCACAGTGCCCCCATAATAACAGCGACATCCACAGTGCTCCCATAATAACAGCGATATCCACAGTGCTCCCATAATAACAGTGACATCCACAGTGCCCCCATAATAACAGTGACATCCACAGTGCCCCCATAATAACAGTGACATCCACAGTGCTCCCATAATAACAGTGACATCCACAGTGCTCCCATAATAACAGTGACATCCACAGTGCTTCCATAATAACAGTGACATCCACAGTGCTCCCATAATAACAGTGACATCCACAGTGCCTCCATAATAACAGTGATATCCACAGTGCCTCCATAATAACAGTGACATCCACAGTGCTCCCATAATAACAGCGACATCCACAGTGCTCCCATAATAACAGCGACATCCACAGTGCTCCCATAATAACAGTGACATCCACAGTGCTCCCATAATAACAGTGACATCCACAGTGCCCCCATAATAACAGTGATATCCACAGTGCCTCTGACGCGCCCCTGGGCCTGTGTCGCGCTGCGTTGCGCACGCGGGAGCTTACCCGGAGCCGGATCTCTTGAGGGTTGTAGTCTCGTGGCGGTGACCCGGTCCGTGCCCAGGGAGTCAAACTGAGCGGCGATGTAACAGCGGTAGATGTAGGACGACTACGCCACCCGTTGAATGCAGCTATGGAGCTGCCGCTGCAGGACAGTCCGCTGAGGCCGGTGGATGGATGGTGCAGCGTAGATGGTATAACCCCCAACGGGAGGGGTATGGCCTCAGGGCAGCAGATGTGGATGATGGGGGTAGCAGGAACCACTCAGAGACGGTGCGGTGTAATTCAGGGTCTTTACTGGTAACAACGATAGACCCTCCCGGAGTACTTGCTAGTGAACGGGGCCTGGTCAGTCCTTGAGCAGATGGGATCTCCCCTGGCCAGGCGGAGTTGTAGGCCTCCCAAACTGACTGTACTCTTCTGGCTACCTTGCTAGAAGCGGATATAAGTAGCCCACGTCCCTGAGTGTACCGTGTGGTGCTCACCCGTATGGCCGGTGACTCGGGGCCTTCTAATGGCTTCCGCTCCACGATGGCGGTGCTGGTCCCACGCGTGTGACCGTGCCTTCGGGTTTCTGGGCCTGAGGACCTGAAATCCCCTGCCGGTCGGCTTCTGCTGCTGGGTAAGAGTTAGTCCCCACAGCCTCGGACGCCGGGTCCGGTAAGAAAGCTTCTCAGTCAGGGCGAGCTCTGCAGCTGCCAGCCCCTGACTCGTAGTAGTATTGCTCCCACTGAGCTTCTGCTGTTTCTTGTCTCTACTCTCCTTGACTCACTAACCCTGCCTCAGCCCAGGGTTTATACAGGGGAAGTTCTTCCCCTCCCAAGACTGGGCAGGAGGTGTGGCATGCACAGGATCCCTGACCAAAGGACCTCCCACCTGCTCTCAGACATAACATTACATTACTGTGGAAAACCAGACCCCTGGGGTGCCACATTCCCCCCTAGTGAAATTTAGTACTCCGGGACTAAACATATTTTAGAAAAACATAACAAGATATAACAACAATAACAGTACAATAAGAAGAAACACATAAAGGTGGTCACGGCATGTCCGTAACCGGGTGCAGTCTTTGAAGAAAAGCAAGGTGTCCATTTCACCAAAACAGGGAGACGTAACCAGGTAGGGGTCTGTCCTACCCCGAGTCCTTAACAGTCTCTAGTCCATCCTGGGTTACGCTCCAACTATATACAAGGATTCCCGGTAAATCCACCAAGGATTCCTAAAAATAACTGGAAACACAAAATTATACACAAGCACCAATACACAGATAAACATAAATAGAACAATTTATACACTTCAAATCCTCCACCGTGCGGGTAACTGGCCTCTAGTGGACCTACGGAGCTGACTGCCTAGCCCTGAACTACAGGGTGTAGGAGCTGTCAAGGGTAAACTGGGCAGCTGTCTACCGGCTCTTTGGCTCACTAGGGATATGGCAGGCTCACTGCAAGCAGAGGGTTGATCCTCCTGGTCTGCGGGTGTGGGGTCTTCTGCCTCCTGGACCGGCTGTTCTTCCAGCTCTACCTGTTGCTCCGTAGGTGCTTGGGATGCTGGTTGGAGGAAGGTGAGTACGGGTACCACAACTGCACCATTGACTTGAGTCCAAGACCGAGGGAAGTCCCCGAGCACAGTACTAACCATATCTTCCCTTTCCTCTACGGGTCGATGGTCTTCTTGTTCCTCTTCAGGGTTCCTCAGTTGTTCGGGACACTTCTTCAGGTGGTCCCGGGATACAATGGCTGTAGTTTCCCCTCCGTCTTTACTGATGGTACAAACCTTCGGGTTCTCGTGGCTTGAGGGCAGTACGGTGTACGGGTCCTTCTCCCACTGGTCGTCCAACTTGTGGAGCCGTCTCTTCCTCTTCAAGACCTGCTCTCCGGGTACCAGGGGAACAGCGGGAGCATACTGGTTGTAAGTTTTCTCTTGTCTTTCCCTAGCCTGACAGAGACTTCGCTCCACGCTCTCCTGTACTCTCCGGTACTGCTGCTGCCTCTCTGTGTCCCAGTCTGCTTCTGGTGAAGTGTCCTCGGGTGTCAGGACTCCCATTTCCAGGTCAACAGGTAACTTACCAGGTCTTGCCCTCATTAGGTAAGCCGGGGTACAGTTGGTGGAACCTACCGGGATGTGGTTGTATAGGTCCACCAGATCGGGCAGCTTCTCAGGCCACAGACTGCGTTCTTCCAGGGGCAACGTTTTCAGAAGATCCATTACCACCTGGTTCATTTTCTCACAAAGTCCATTAGTTTGCGGATGATAGGGTGTCGTCCTTATCTTCCGGCAGCCATACAGAGTGCAGAATTCTTGGAAGACCTCCGCTTCAAAGGCAGGTCCCTGGTCTGTCAACACTTGGTCCGGGTACCCGTGTGGACGGCAGAAATGCTGCTGGAAGGCTCTCGCTGCTGTTCGAGCTGTTAAGTCCTTGACGGGGACGACAACCAAGAACCGGGAGTAGTGATCCACGATGGTTAGTGCGTAGACGTAGCCACTTCTGCTTGGGGTCAGTTTTACATGATCCAAGGCTACCAGTTCCAACGGCTGCCGGGTGACGATGGACTGCAGGGGAGTCTTCTGGCTGGCACGATCCTTCCTTCTTAGGTTGCACGGGCCACAGTCTCTGCACCACTTCTCAATGGTTCCCCTCATGCCTACCCAGTGGAATCGCTCGCGCAGCAGGAACTCCAGCTTCTTCCACCCGAAGTGTCCAGCTCCGTCGTGGTATGCCTCCATCACCATGGCTGCGTCTCTTCGTGGCACCACTACTTGCCAGAGTAGTTCATGCGTCCGGGAGTTAACCATTCTGCGGCACAACTTCCCCTTGTAAAGGAACAGTCGACTCCTCTCTGCCCATAGTTGTTTGGCTTCCTCCGGAGCGTCTGGTTCAAGGCAAGCCTCCGGGCGAGTCAGCATCTCCTTCACCAGTCGGACGGCAGGGTCGCTGTCTTGCGTTTCCGCCCAGTTGTAGTGAGGTAAGGGGTTCAACGTAGCAGCCTGCTTACTCCTTACCCGGTGGGAGTACTGGATAGTCCCATGACGGTGGAACGCAGGGAGTTCAACTTCTTCCAGTCCCTCCGGATCTTCTCCTTCGTCCGGCAGGTTGGGCATCCTGGACAGGGCGTCCGCGTTGGTATTGGAGCGTCCGGCCCGGTATTTGATTGTGAACTCGTAGTTGGACAGACGGGCCATCCACCTCTGCTCCAGGGCACCGAGTCTTGCCATGTCCAGGTGTGTCAACGGGTTGTTATCCGTGTACACGGTGAACCGGGAAGAAGCGAGGTAATGCTTAAAGCGCTCGGTGACTGCCCATACTACGGCCAGGAACTCTAGCTTAAATGAGCTGTAATTCTCGGGATTCCTTTCGGTGGGTCGCAGCTTTCGGCTGGCGTAGGCGATTACTCGTTCCTTCCCCTGCTGGATCTGGGACAGTACGGCTCCTAGCCCGATGTTACTGGCGTCGGTGTAGAGGATAAAGGGCTGGCTATAATCCGGGTACGCCAGGATTTCGTCCCCCGTGAGGGCCATCTTCAGCTGGCGGAAGGACTCTTCTTCCAGCTCCTCCCATTTGAAGGGCGGCTTCTGGTTCTTGGCCTTCCGGGACTGGCCTATCAGGAGGTCCTGCATAGGTGCTGCCTTTTTGGTGAAACCGGGAATAAACCTTCGGTAGTAGCCTACCAACCCGAGGAACTGCCGCACTTCTTTTACGCTGGAGGGGCTTGGCCATTCCTTAATTGCGGTGATCTTATCAGGGTCGGGAGCCACTCCGTCAGCGCTCACCACGTGTCCCAGGTACTGCACCTTTGGTTTCAGGAGGTGACACTTGGAGGGTTTCACCTTTAGGCCGTAACTCGCCAGAGCTTCGAACACTTCCGCCAGGTGTTTCAGGTGGTCCTCATACGTCTTGGAATATACGATGACATCGTCCAGGTACAACAGGACCGTCTCGAAGTTTCTGTGGCCCAGACAACACTCCATTAGTCGTTGGAAGGTTCCTGGTGCGTTGCAGAGTCCGAACGGCATGCAGGTGAACTCGCTAAGTCCCATCGGGGTGGTGAATGCGGTCTTCTCCCGGTCCGCCTCTGCCACAGGAACCTGCCAGTACCCGCTAGTGAGATCCAAGGTAGAGAAGAAGTTAGCAGATCTTAAAGCAGCCAATGACTCCTCTATCCTTGGTAAGGGGTACGCATCCTTGTGTGTGATACGGTTGATTTTCCGGTAATCTACACACATCCTCATGGTGTTGTCTTTTTTTCTGACTAAGACTAGTGGAGCTGCCCAGGGGCTACAGCTATCCCTGATCACCCCAGCCTCCTTCATGTCTCTAAGCATCCCCTTGGCGTGTTGGTAGTGTGCAGGGGGTACGGGTCGATACCTCTCTTTTATGGGAGGATGGTCTCCCGTGGGGATGTGGTGTTCTACCCCCTTGACTCGCCCGAAGTCTAACAGGTGTTTACTAAACACTCTCTCGTACTCTTGAACCACCCGATAGACTCCCTGTTTCTGATGTGAGGGAGTGGAGTCAGTACCCAAATGTAGTTGCTGACACCAGTCCTCCTTTGTTTTCTTAGAGCCGTTACCTTCCTCCGGGTGAGATGGAGGCAAGGGTTCCACAGATTGTATAGCATTTTGGTTAATGGTATATAATTTGGCTAGCGTGGCATACCGGGGCAGGTACACTTCCCTCTTCCCGATATTGATTATGCGAACGGGCACCCTCCCATGGCGTACATTAACCACCCCCCGTGCTGTCAAGATGGTGGGCCTACTGTCTGAGTAAACTGGTTCTACCATTGCCTGGTAATCTCTACCTCTCAGACCAATAGCTGCCCGGCACCAAATCATCATTTCACTTTTTGGGGGCATGGCAATAGGAAAAGGGTCACACATTCTTACGCTACCAATTTCACCGCCGGAGAGTTCCACCTGTTGCCGTCGCATCAGTGCCCAGATCTCTTTCTGGAGCACCCGCTGCTCGCCGGAGCTGGCGTTCTTGGCAACCTGCTGTAAAAGGAAAATCACCTCTGCAAGACAATTTTCAATTACATTAGTTCCTAGAGTTATTTTTGGGTGACTCTCATGTTTGTCAATATCTACAATGATCAGTCCCTGTGCTGCCAGTTCGACTCTACCGATTTTGATGGTCACCTCTTTAAATCCGATCTGTGGCACGGGCTGGCCATTGCTGGCGATGATACTCAAGTCGTCGTCAGGGTAGCGGGTAATATCCGAGTCATTCCAGTACTGCTTAAAGAGCACGTACGGGATGGTGGTGACCTGTGACCCGGTGTCCAGTACGGCACTCATGGGAATGCCATCCAGTACCACAGGCAAGACTGGACGTCCTCCCACATATCTGTCGCGCCAGTTCGATGGGCCTGGTGATCTTTTTCCTGGGGGTTGGCCCTCTACCCCAGGTTGTGCCCGTTTAAAGAACAGTACCTTGCCATATGTCCAGGTTGATTGCAGCGGCGGCAGATGGGTCGTCCGTCCTCGCTGTATCGGTCACTGGGTCTTCCTCTGGCCGGTGGGGTCCTCCTTGGTCGACGCCACGGGATGTCCTCCGGTCCGGATGCCAGCTGGATCTTCCCTGGGGTGGAAGCCTGTAAAGACTGCACAGTTCGGGTTAGCGCAGCAACGCTCTTAGCTAGCTCTTGGACCTGATGGTGTAGGTCTGGAGCCGGGTCATTGTCCAAAGCCTGCGCATCAGCTCCCACAGGCCCTGCCGACAAGGGCGCCGCCTCCTGGTGGTAAGTGATAGCAGGGCGCTTGTGGGTCACAACGCCACCCGGTGCCGGTTCTCGGAGCACCCGGATGGCTCTGTCCTTGAACTGTGCAAAGCCCAGATGGGGATCCTGTAAGGCCATTGCCCGCAACTGTGTTCGGTGGGTATTACAATACAGTCCCTCTATAAACTGTTCGGTCAACAGCCTGTCCTCGTTTCCCACTCCATCAGGGTCGGTCTGCTTAATGGCCCTCAGGGCCTCTTGTAGGTTTAGTGCATAGTCCCTTATACTCTCATGCGCTCGCTGCTTGCACCCGTAGAATCTAAGCTTAATCTCGGCTGAGGTGCGGGTATCAAAGGTGTCCTTCAGCCGGGTTAGTATCCCTGCGACAGTCTTCCTCCCAGGTGGCCAGGATTTTACTTCCCTTTTGGCTGCCCCGGTTAGTTGGGCCACCAGGATGCTCACTTTTTGCTCTTCTGTGAGGGGGTACACCTGGAAGAGGCTATCCAGCTTTTCTCTAAAGTCATGCAGGGTATGTGACTCCCCTGAGTACTGGGGTAGCCAAGCTGCTCCCGGGATATAGGGCATGGTGAAGGGCATAACTGCAGCAGCGGTAGCGCTGGCGGGGGTTGAGGCAGTGAAGCTCTCCTCCGTATCCGACATCTTCCTCCCCCCTAGTGGACCGTGGCCTACCTTGCGATGATCCTGTTCCGTAGGCCGCGGCTCCGCAGTGGATCGTCAGAGTTGAGGACCTTCCGTCGCGCTCCTGTGACGTCGGCGTCTGCTGGGCTCCTTCCAGGACCTTACGCAACGTCCGGACGTGAGGCGGGGCTTCAGTTCTCGCGCGCTTTCGGAGTCCACGCCCCTCTTCTTCCCGCGCGGCGTCCTCAAGATGGCGTCCAATGGCGGGAAAACTCCACGGATGGCGGGAAGAAGGCAGAAGATGGCGCCGGATGGCGGGAAACTTCACCGATGGCGGGAAGAAGGCTGAAGATGGCGCCGGATGGCGGGAATCTTCACCACAGGTAAGTTTGAAAAGTCTCTTTTTCAGGCACGCAGTACCCGGTGGTTGCGGGCACGAAATCCTGCCGACTACGCCAAAGTTGACGCGCCCCTGGGCCTGTGTCGCGCTGCGTTGCGCACGCGGGAGCTTACCCGGAGCCGGATCTCTTGAGGGTTGTAGTCTCGTGGCGGTGACCCGGTCCGTGCCCAGGGAGTCAAACTGAGCGGCGATGTAACAGCGGTAGATGTAGGACGACTACGCCACCCGTTGAATGCAGCTATGGAGCTGCCGCTGCAGGACAGTCCGCTGAGGCCGGTGGATGGATGGTGCAGCGTAGATGGTATAACCCCCAACGGGAGGGGTATGGCCTCAGGGCAGCAGATGTGGATGATGGGGGTAGCAGGAACCACTCAGAGACGGTGCGGTGTAATTCAGGGTCTTTACTGGTAACAACGATAGACCCTCCCGGAGTACTTGCTAGTGAACGGGGCCTGGTCAGTCCTTGAGCAGATGGGATCTCCCCTGGCCAGGCGGAGTTGTACGCCTCCCAAACTGACTGTACTCTTCTGGCTACCTTGCTAGAAGCGGATATAAGTAGCCCACGTCCCTGAGTGTACCGTGTGGTGCTCACCCGTATGGCCGGTGACTCGGGGCCTTCTAATGGCTTCCGCTCCACGATGGCGGTGCTGGTCCCACGCGTGTGACCGTGCCTTCGGGTTTCTGGGCCTGAGGACCTGAAATCCCCTGCCGGTCGGCTTCTGCTGCTGGGTAAGAGTTAGTCCCCACAGCCTCGGACGCCGGGTCCGGTAAGAAAGCTTCTCAGTCAGGGCGAGCTCTGCAGCTGCCAGCCCCTGACTCGTAGTAGTATTGCTCCCACTGAGCTTCTGCTGTTTCTTGTCTCTACTCTCCTTGACTCACTAACCCTGCCTCAGCCCAGGGTTTATACAGGGGAAGTTCTTCCCCTCCCAAGACTGGGCAGGAGGTGTGGCATGCACAGGATCCCTGACCAAAGGACCTCCCACCTGCTCTCAGACATAACATTACATTACTGTGGAAAACCAGACCCCTGGGGTGCCACACCTCCATAATAACAGTGACATCCACAGTGCTCCCATAATAACAGTGATATCCACAGTGCCCCCATAATAACAGTGATATCCACAGTGCTCCCATAATAACAGTGACATCCACAGTGCTCCCATAATAACAGTGACATCCACAGTGCCCCCATAATAACAGTGATATCCACAGTGCCCCCATAATAACAGCGACATCCACAGTGCCCCCATAATAACAGTGACATCCACAGTGCTCCCATAATAACAGTGACATCCACAGTGCTCCCATAATAACAGTGACATCCACAGTGCCCCCATAATAACAGTGATATCCACAGTGCCCCCATAATAACAGCGACATCCACAGTGCCCCCATAATAACAGTGACATCCACAGTGCTCCCATAATAACAGTGACATCCACAGTGCTCCCATAATAACAGTGACATCCACAGTGCCCCCATAATAACAGTGACATCCACAGTGCACCCATAATAACAGCGACATCCACAGTGCCCCCATAATAACAGTGACATCCACAGTGCTCCCATAATAACAGTGATATCCACAGTGCTCCCATAATAACAGCGACATCCACAGTGCCCCCATAATAACAGTGACATCCACAGTGCTCCCATAATAACAGTGATATCCACAGTGCTCCCATAATAACAGTGATATCCACAGTGCCCCCATAATAACAGTGACATCCACAGTGCCCCCATAATAACAGTGATATCCACAGTGCCTCCATAATAACAGTGACATCCACAGTGCTCCCATAATAACAGTGATATCCACAGTGCTCCCATAATAACAGTGACATCCACAGTGCTCCCATAATAACAGTGATATCCACAGTGCCTCCATAATAACAGTGATATCCACAGTGCCTCCATAATAACAGTGACATCCACAGTGCTCCCATAATAACAGTGATATCCACAGTGCTCCCATAATAACAGTGACATCCACAGTGCCCCCATAATAACAGTGACATCCACAGTGCCTCCATAATAACAGCGATATCCACAGTGCCTCCATAATAACAGCGATATCCACAGTGCCCCCATAATAACAGTGATATCCACAGTGCTCCCATAATAACAGTGATATCCACAGTGCCTCCATAATAACAGTGATATCCACAGTGCCTCCATAATAACAGCGATATCCACAGTGCCCCCATAATAACAGTGATATCCACAGTGCCCCCATAATAAATGATATCCACAGTGCCCCATAATAACAGTGACATCCACAGTGCCTCCATAATAACAGTGACATCCACAGTGCTCCCATAATAACAGTGACATCCACAGTGCCTCCATAATAACAGTGATATCCACAGTGCCTCCATAATAACAGCGATATCCACAGTGCCCCCATAATAACAGTGATATCCACAGTGCTCCCATAATAACAGTGATATCCACAGTGCTCCCATAATAACAGCGATATCCACAGTGCCTCCATAATAACAGTGATATCCACAGTGCCTCCATAATAACAGTGACATCCACAGTGCCCCCATAATAACAGTGATATCCACAGTGCTCCCATAATAACAGTGATATCCACAGTGCTCCCATAATAACAGCGATATCCACAGTGCCCCCATAATAACAGTGATATCCACAGTGCTCCCATAATAACAGTGATATCCACAGTGCCCCCATAATAACAGTGACATCCACAGTGCTCCCATAATAACAGTGATATGCACAGTGCCTCCATAATAACAGTGATATCCACATTGCCCCCATAACAACAGTGATATCCACAGTGCCTCCATAATAACAGTGATATCCACAGTGCCCCCATAACAACAGTGATATCCACAGTGCTCCCATAATAACAGTGATATCCACAGTGCTCCCATAATAACAGTGACATCCACAGTGCCCCCATAATAACAGCGACATACACAGTGCTCCCATAATAACAGTGACATTCACAGTGCTCCCATAATAACAGTGATATCCACAGTGCCCCCATAATAACAGTGATATCCACAGTGCCCCATAATAACAGTAATATCCACAGTGCTCCCATAATAACAGTGATATCCACAGTGCCCCCATAATAACAGTGACATCCACAGTGCTCCCATAATAACAGTGACATCCACAGTGCCCCCATAATAACAGTGACATCCACAGTGCTCCCATAATAACAGTGACATCCACAGTGCCCCCATAATAACAGTGACATCCACAGTGCTCCCATAATAACAGTGACATCCACAGTGCCCCCATAATAACAGTGACATCCACAGTGCTCCCATAATAACAGTGACATCCACAGTGCTCCCATAATAACAGTGATATCCACAGTGCTCCCATAATAACAGTGATATCCACAGTGCTCCCATAATAACAGTGATATCCACAGTGCCCCCATAATAACAGTGACATCCACAGTGCTCCCATAATAACAGTGACATCCACAGTGCTCCCATAATAACAGTGACATCCACAGTGCCCCCATAATAACAGTGATATCCACAGTGCTCCCATAATAACAGTGACATCCACAGTGCCCCCATAATAACAGTGATATCCACAGTGCTCCCATAATAACAGTGATATCCACAGTGCTCCCATAATAACAGTGACATCCACAGTGCTCCCATAATAACAGTGACATCCACAGTGCTCCCATAATAACAGTGACATCCACAGTGCCCCCATAATAACAGTGATATCCACAGTGCCCCCATAATAACAGTGATATCCACAGTGCCCCCATAATAACAGTGACATCCACAGTGCCCCCATAATAACAGTGATATCCACAGTGCTCCCATAATAACAGTGATATCCACAGTGCCCCCATAATAACAGTGACATCCACAGTGCTCCCATAATAACAGTGACATCCACAGTGCTCCCATAATAACAGTGACATCCACAGTGCCCCCATAATAACAGTGACATCCACAGTGCTCCCATAATAACAGTGACATCCACAGTGCCCCCATAATAACAGTGACATCCACAGTGCCCCCATAATAACAGTGACATCCACAGTGCTCCCATAATAACAGTGACATCCACAGTGCTCCCATAATAACAGTGATATCCACAGTGCCCCCATAATAACAGTGACATCCACAGTGCTCCCATAATAACAGTGACATCCACAGTGCCCCCATAATAACAGTGACATCCACAGTGCTCCCATAATAACAGTGACATCCACAGTGCTCCCATAATAACAGTGACATCCACAGTGCTCCCATAATAACAGTGATATCCACAGTGCTCCCATAATAACAGTGACATCCACAGTGCTCCCATAATAACAGTGATATCCACAGTGCCCCCATAATAACAGTGACATCCACAGTGCTCCCATAATAACAGTGATATCCACAGTGCTCCCATAATAACAGTGATATCCACAGTGCCCCCATAATAACAGTGACATCCACAGTGCTCCCATAATAACAGTGACATCCACAGTGCCCCCATAATAACAGTGACATCCACAGTGCCCCCATAATAACAGTGACATCCACAGTGCCCCCATAATAACAGTGACATCCACAGTGCTCCCATAATAACAGTGATATCCACAGTGCTCCCATAATAACAGTGACATCCACAGTGCCCCCATAACAACAGTGACATCCACAGTGCTCCCATAATAACAGTGACATCCACAGTGCTCCCATAATAACAGTGATATCCACAGTGCTCCCATAATAACAGTGACATCCACAGTGCCCCCATAATAACAGTGACATCCACAGTGCCTCCATAATAACAGTGACATCCACAGTGCTCCCATAATAACAGTGATATCCACAGTGCCCCCATAATAACAGTGACATCCACAGTGCCCCCATAATAACAGTGACATCCACAGTGCCTCCATAATAACAGTGACATCCACAGTGCTCCCATAATAACAGTGATATCCACAGTGCCCCCATAATAACAGTGACATCCACAGTGCCCCCATAATAACAGTGACATCCACAGTGCCCCCATAATAACAGTGATATCCACAGTGCCCCCATAATAACAGTGATATCCACAGTGCTCCCATAATAACAGTGATATCCACAGTGCCCCCATAATAACAGTGATATCCACAGTGCCCCCATAATAACAGTGACATCCACAGTGCTCCCATAATAACAGTGATATCCACAGTGCTCCCATAATAACAGTGATATCCACAGTACTCCCATAATAACAGTGATATCCACAGTGCCCCCATAATAACAGTGATATCCACAGTGTCCCCATAATAACAGCGATATCCACAGTGCTCCCACAATAACAGCGACATCCACAGTGCTCCCATAATAACAGTGATATCCACAGTGCTCCCATAATAATAGTGACATCCACAGTGCTCCCATAATAACAGTGATATCCACAGTGACCCCATAATAATAGTGACATCCACAGTGCTCCCATAATAACAATGATATCCACAGTGCCCCCATAATAACAGTGATATCCACAGTGCCCACATAATAACAATGACATCCACAGTGCCCCCATATTAACAGTGACATCCACAGTGCCCCCATAATAACAGTGATATCCACAGTGACCCCATAACAGCGACATCCACAGTGACCCCATAATAACAGTGATATCCACAGTGCCCCATAATAACAGTGATATCCACAGTGCTCCCATAATAACAGCGATATCCACAGTGCCCCCATATTAACAGTGACATCCACAGTGCCCCCATATTAACAGTGACATCCACAGTGCCCCCATAATAACAGTGATATCCACAGTGCCCCCATAATAACAGTGACATCCACAGTGCCCCCATAATAACAGCGACATCCACAGTGCCCCCATAATAACAGTGAGATCCACAGTGCCCCCATAATAACAGTGACATCCACAGTGCCCCCATATTAACAGTGACATCCACAGTGCCCCCATATTAACATTGACATCCACAGTGCCCCCATAATAACAGTGATATCCACAGTGCCCCCATAATAACAGTGATATCCACAGTGCCCCATAATAACAATGATATCCACAGTGCTCCCATAATAACAGTGACATCCACAGTGCCCCCATAATAACAGTGATATCCACAGTGCCCCCATAATAACAGTGACATCCACAGTGCTCCCATAAAAACAGTGATATCCACAGTGCCCCCATAACAACAGTGATATCCACAGTGCCCCCATAACAACAGTGATATCCACAGTGCCTCCATAATAACAGTGATATCCACAGTGCTCCCATAATAACAGCGATATCCACAGTGCCCCCATAATAATAGTGACATCCACAGTGCTCCCATAATAACAATGATATTCACAGTGCCCCCATAATAACAGTGATATCCACAGTGCCCACATAATAACAATGACATCCACAGTGCCCCCATATTAACAGTGACATCCACAGTGCCCCCATAATAACAGTGATATCCACAGTGACCCCATAACAGCGACATCCACAGTGACCCCATAATAACAGTGATATCCACAGTGCCCCATAATAACAGCGATATCCACAGTGCCCCCATAATAACAGCGACATCCACAGTGACCCCATAATAACAGTGATATCCACAGTGCCCCATAATAACAGTGATATCCACAGTGCTCCCATAATAACAGTGACATCCACAGTGCCCACCTAAAAATAACAGTGACATCCACAGTGCCCCCATAATAACAGCGACATCCACAGTGCCCCCATAATAACAGTGACATCCACAGTGCCCCCATATTAACAGTGACATCCACAGTGCCCCCATATTAACAGTGACATCCACAGTGCCCCCATAATAACAGTGATATCCACAGTGCCCCCATAATAACAGTGACATCCACAGTGCCCCCATATTAACAGTGACATCCACAGTGCCCCCATATTAACAGTGACATCCACAGTGCCCCCATAATAACAGTGATATCCACAGTGCTCCCATAATAACAGTGACATCCACAGTGCCCCCATAATAACAGTGATATCCACAGTGCCCCCATAATAACAGTGACATCCACAGTGCCCCCATAATAACAGCGATATCCACAGTGCTCCCATAATAACAGTGACATCCACAGTGCTCCCATAATAACAGTGACATCCACAGTGCCCCCATAATAACAGTGACATCCACAGTGCTCCCATAATAACAGTGACATCCACAGTGCTCCCATAATAACAGTGATATCCACAGTGCTCCCATAATAACAGTGATATCCACAGTGCTCCCATAATAACAGTGACATCCACAGTGCTCCCATAATAACAGTGACATCCACAGTGCTCCCATAATAACAGTGACATCCACAGTGCTCCCATAATAACAGAGACATCCACAGTGCCCCCATAATAACTGTGATATCCACAGTGCTCCCATAATAACAGTGACATCCACAGTGCTCCCATAATAACAGTGACATCCACAGTGCTCCCATAATAACAGTGATATCCACAGTGCTCCCATAATAACAGTGACATCCACAGTGCTCCCATAATAACAGTGACATCCACAGTGCCCCCATAATAACAGTGGTATCCACAGTGCCCCCATAATAACAGTGACATCCACAGTGCCCCCATAATAACAGCGATATCCACAGTGCTCCCATAATAACAGTGACATCCACAGTGCCCCCATAATAACAGTGACATCCACAGTGCTCCCATAATAACAGTGACATCCACAGTGCCCCCATAATAACAGTGACATCCACAGTGCTCCCATAATAACAGTGACATCCACAGTGCTCCCATAATAACAGTGACATCCACAGTGCTCCCATAATAACAGTGATATCCACAGTGCTCCCATAATAACAGTGATATCCACAGTGCTCCCATAATAACAGTGACATCCACAGTGCTCCCATAATAACAGTGATATCCACAGTGCTCCCATAATAACAGTGACATCCACAGTGCTCCCATAATAACAGTGACATCCACAGTGCTCCCATAATAACAGTGACATCCACAGTGCTCCCATAATAACAGCGACATCCACAGTGCCCCCATAATAACAGTGACATCCACAGTGCTCCCATAATAACAGTGACATCCACAGTGCTCCCATAATAACAGTGACATCCACAGTGCTCCCATAATAACAGTGACATCCACAGTGTTCCCATAATAACAGTGACATCCACAGTGCCCCCATAATAACAGTGATATCCACAGTGCCCCCATAATAACAGTGACATCCACAGTGCCCCCATAATAACAGCGATATCCACAGTGCTCCCATAATAACAGTGACATCCACAGTGCTCCCATAATAACAGTGACATCCACAGTGCTCCCATAATAACAGTGACATCCACAGTGCCCCCATAATAACAGTGACATCCACAGTGCTCCCATAATAACAGTGACATCCACAGTGCTCCCATAATAACAGTGATATCCACAGTGCACCCATAATAACAGTGATATCCACAGTGCCCCCATAATAACAGTGACATCCACAGTGCTCCCATAATAACAGTGACATCCACAGTGCTCCCATAATAACAGTGACATCCACAGTGCTCCCATAATAACAGTGATATCCACAGTGCTCCCATAATAACAGTGACATCCACAGTGCCCCCATAATAACAGTGACATCCACAGTGCTCCCATAATAACAGTGACATCCACAGTGCTCCCATAATAACAGTGATATCCACAGTGCTCCCATAATAACAGTGACATCCACAGTGCTCCCATAATAACAGTGACATCCACAGTGCTCCCATAATAACAGTGACATCCACAGTGCCCCCATAATAACAGTGACATCCACAGTGCCCCCATAATAACAGTGACATCCACAGTGCTCCCATAATAACAGTGACATCCACAGTGCTCCCATAATAACAGTGATATCCACAGTGCCCCCATAACAACAGTGATATCCACAGTGCCTCCATAATAACAGTGATATCCACAGTGCCCCCATAATAACAGTGATATCCACAGTGCCTCCATAATAACAGTGATATCCACAGTGCTCCCATAATAACAGTGATATCCACAGTGCTCCCATAATAACAGTGACATCCACAGTGCTCCCATAATAACAGTGACATCCACAGTGCCTCCATAATAACAGTGATATCCACAGTGCCTCCATAATAACAGTGACATCCACAGTGCCCCCATAATAACAGTGATATCCACAGTGCTCCCATAATAACAGTGATATCCACAGTGCTCCCATAATAACAGCGATATCCACAGTGCTCCCATAATAACAGCGATATCCACAGTGCCCCCATAATAACAGTGATATCCACAGTGCTCCCATAATAACAGTGACATCCACAGTGCCCCCATAATAACAGTGATATCCACAGTGCCCCCATAATAACAGTGATATCCACAGTGCCCCCATAATAACAGTGACATCCACAGTGCCCCCATAATAACAGTGATATCCACAGTGCTCCCATAATAACAGTGATATCCACAGTGCTCCCATAATAACAGTGATATCCACAGTGCCCCCATAATAACAGTGACATCCACAGTGCTCCCATAATAACAGTGATATCCACAGTGCCTCCATAATAACAGTGATATCCACAGTGCTCCCATAATAACAGTGATATCCACAGTGCTCCCATAATAACAGTGACATCCACAGTGCTCCCATAATAACAGTGACATCCACAGTGCCTCCATAATAACAGTGATATCCACAGTGCCTCCATAATAACAGTGACATCCACAGTGCCCCCATAATAACAGTGATGTCCACAGTGCTCCCATAATAACAGTGATATCCACAGTGCACCCATAATAACAGCGATATCCACAGTGCTCCCATAATAACAGCGATATCCACAGTGCTCCCATAATAACAGCGATATCCACAGTGCCCCCATAATAACAGTGATATCCACAGTGCTCCCATAATAACAGTGACATCCACAGTGCCCCCATAATAACAGTGATATCCACAGTGCTCCCATAATAACAGTGATATCCACAGTGCTGCCATAATAACAGTGACATCCACAGTGCCCCATAATAACAGTGACATCCACAGTGCCCCCATAATAACAGTGATATCCACAGTGCTTCCATAATAACAGTGACATCCACAGTGCCCCCATAATAACAGTGATATCCACAGTGCTCCCATAATAACAGTGATATCCACAGTGCTGCCATAATAACAGTGACATCCACAGTGCTCCATAATAACAGTGATATCCACAGTGCTCCCATAATAACAGTGATATCCACAGTGCCCCCATAATAACAGTGATATCCACAGTGCTCCCATAATAACAGTGACATCCACAGTGCTCCATAATAACAGTGATATCCACAGTGCTCCCATAATAACAGTGATATCCACAGTGCCCCCATAATAACAGTGATATCCACAGTGCTCCCATAATAACAGCGACATCCACAGTGCTCCCATAATAACAGTGATATCCACAGTGCCCCCATAATAATAGTGACATCCACAGTGCCCCCATAATAACAGTGATATCCACAGTGCTCCCATAATAACAGTGATATCCACAGTGCTCCCATAATAACAGTGATATCCACAGTGCTCCCATAATAACAGTGACATCCACAGTGCCCCCATAATAACAGTGATATCCACAGTGCCCCCATAATAACAGTGACATCCACAGTGCTCCCATAATAACAGTGATATCGACAGTGCCCCCATAATAACAGTGATATCCACAGTGCCCCCATAATAACAGTGACATCCACAGTGCCCCCATAATAACAGCGACATCCACAGTGCCCCCATAATAACAGTGACATCCACAGTGCTCCCATAATAACAGTGATATCCACAGTGCTCCCATAATAACAGTGATATCCACAGTGCCCCCATAATAACAGTGACATCCACAGTGCCCCCATAATAACAGCGACATCTACAGTGCCCCCATAATAACAGTGACATCCACAGTGCCTCCATAATAACAGTGATATCCACAGTGCCTCCATAATAACAGTGACATCCACAGTGCCCCCATAATAACAGCGACATCCACAGTGCTCCCATAATAACAGTGACATCCACAGTGCCCCCATAATAACAGTGACATCCACAGTGCTCCCATAATAACAGTGACATCCACAGTGCCTCCATAATAACAGTGACATCCACAGTGCTCCCATAATAACAGTGACATCCACAGTGCCTCCATAATAACAGTGACATCCACAGTGCCCCCATAATAACAGTGATATCCACAGTGCCCCCATAATAACAGTGATATCCACAGTGCTCCCATAATAACAGTGACATCCACAGTGCCTCCATAATAACAGTGATATCCACAGTGCTCCCATAATAACAGTGACATCCACAGTGCCTCCATAATAACAGTGATATCCACAGTGCCCCCATAATAACAGTGATATCCACAGTGCCCCCATAATAACAGTGATATCCACAGTGCCCCCATAATAACAGTGATATCCACAGTGCCCCCATAATAACAGTGATATCCACAGTGCTCCCATAACAACAGTGATATCCACAGTGCCTCCATAATAACAGTGATATCCACAGTGCCCCCATAATAACAGTGATATCCACAGTGCTCCCATAATAACAGTGACATCCACAGTGCCTCCATAATAACAGTGACATCCACAGTGCTCCCATAATAACAGTGACATCCACAGTGCCTCCATAATAACAGTGACATCCACATTGCTCCCATAATAACAGTGACATCCACAGTGCTCCCATAATAACAGTGACATCCACAGTGCCTCCATAATAACAGTGATATCCACAGTGCCTCCATAATAACAGTGATATCCACAGTGCCCCCATAATAACAGTGATATCCACAGTGCCCCCATAATAACAGTGATATCCACAGTGCCCCCATAATAACAGTGATATCCACAGTGCCCCCATAATAACAGTGATATCCACAGTGCCCCCATAATAACAGTGATATCCACAGTGCTCCCATAATAACAGTGATATCCACAGTGCCCCCATAATAACAGTGATATCCACAGTGCTCCCATAATAACAGTGACATCCACAGTGCCCCCATAATAACAGTGATATCCACAGTGCTCCCATAATAACAGTGATGTCCACAGTGCTCCCATAACAACAGTGATATCCACAGTGCCTCCATAATAACAGTGATATCCACAGTGCTCCCATAATAACAGTGATATCCACAGTGCCCCCATAATAACAGTGATATCCACAGTGCCTCCATAATAACAGTGACATCCACAGTGCCCCCATAATAACAGCGACATCCACAGTGCCCTCATAATAACAGCGACATCCACAGTGCCCCCATAATAACAGTGATATCCACAGTGCTCCCATAATAACAGTGATATCCACAGTGCCCCCATAATAACAGTGACATCCACAGTGTTCCCATAATAACAGCGACATCCACAGTGCTCCCATAATAACAGTGACATCCACAGTGTTCCCATAATAACAGCGACATCCACAGTGCTCCCATAATAACAGTGACATCCACAGTGCCTCCATAATAACAGTGACATCCACAGTGTTCCCATAATAACAGCGACATCCACAGTGCTCCCATAATAACAGTGACATCCACAGTGCCCCATAATAACAGTGATATCCACAGTGCTCCCATAATAACAGTGATATCCACAGTGCCCCATAATAACAGTGATATCCACAGTGCTCCCATAATAACAGTGACATCCACAGTGCTCCCATAATAACAGTGATATCCACAGTGCTCCCATAATAACAGTGACATCCACAGTGCCCCCATAATAACAGCGACATCCACAGTGCCCCCATAATAACAGTGACATCCACAGTGCCCCCATAATAACAGTGATATCCACAGTGCCTCCATAATAACAGTGATATCCACAGTGCTCCCATAATAACAGTGACATCCACAGTGCCCCCATAATAACAGTGACATCCACAGTGCTCCCATAATAACAATGACATCCACAGTGCTCCCATAATAACAGTGACATCCACAGTGCTCCCATAATAACAGTGATATCCACAGTGCTCCCATAATAACAGTGACATCCACAGTGCTCCCATAATAACAGTGACATCCACAGTGCCCCCATAATAACAGTGACATCCACAGTGCTCCCATAATAACAGTGACATCCACAGTGCTCCCATAATAACAGTGACATCCACAGTGCTCCCATAATAACAGTGATATCCACAGTGCCCCCATAACAACAGTGATATCCACAGTGCCCCCATAATAACAGTGATATCCACAGTGCTCCCATAATAACAGTGATATCCACAGTGCTCCCATAACAACAGTGATATCCACAGTGCTCCCATAATAACAGTGACATCCACAGTGCCCCCATAATAACAGTGATATCCACAGTGCCCCCATAATAACAGTGATATCCACAGTGCCCCCATAATAACAGTGACATCCACAGTGCTCCCATAATAACAGTGATATCCACAGTGCTCCCATAATAACAGTGACATCCACAGTACTCCCATAATAACAGTGATATCCACAGTGCTCCCATAATAACAGTGACATCCACAGTGCCCCCATAATAACAGTGATATCCACAGTGCCCCCATAATAACAGTGATATCCACAGTGCCCCCATAATAACAGTGACATCCACAGTGCTCCCATAATAACAGTGATATCCACAGTGCTCCCATAATAACAGTGACATCCACAGTGCTCCCATAATAACAGTGATATCCACAGTGCTCCCATAATAACAGTGATATCCACAGTGCCCCCATAACAACAGTGATATCCACAGTGCCCCCATAATAACAGCGACATCCACAGTGCTCCCATAATAACAGTGACATCCACAGTGCTCCCATAATAACAGTGACATCCACAGTGCCCCCATAATAACAGTGACATCCACAGTGCTCCCATAATAACAGTGATATCCACAGTGCTCCTATAATAACAGGGATATCCACAGTGCTCCCATAATAACAGTGACATCCACAGTGCTCCCATAATAACAGTGACATCCACAGTGCTCCCATAATAACAGTGATATCCACAGTGCACCCATAATAACAGTGATATCCACAGTGCTCCCATAATAACAGCGACATCCACAGTGCTCCCATAATAACAGTGACATCCACAGTGCTCCCATAATAACAATGACATCCACAGTGCCCCCATAATAACAGTGACATCCACAGTGCTCCCATAATAACAGTGACATCCACAGTGCTCCCATAATAACAGTGATATCCACAGTGCCCCCATAATAACAGTGATATCCACAGTGCCCCCATAATAACAGTGACATCCAGAGTGCCCCCATAATAACAGTGACATCCACAGTGCTCCCATAATAACAGTGATATCCACAGTGCTCCCATAATAACAGTGATATCCACAGTGCTCCCATAATAACAGTGACATCCACAGTGCTCCCATAATAACAGTGACATCCACAGTGCTCCCATAATAACAGTGACATCCACAGTGCTCCCATAACAACAGTGATATCCACAGTGCTCCCATAATAACAGTGATATCCACAGTGCTCCCATAATAACAGTGATATCCACAGTGCTCCCATAATAACAGTGACATCCACAGTGCTCCCATAATAACAGTGACATCCACAGTGCTCCCATAATAACAGTGATATCCACAGTGCTCCCATAATAACAGCGACATCCACAGTGCCCCCATAATAACAGTGATATCCACAGTGCCCCCATAATAACAGTGATATCCACAGTGCTCCCATAATAACAGTGATATCCACAGTGCTCCCATAATAACAGTGACATCCACAGTGCTCCCATAATAACAGTGACATCCACAGTGCTCCCATAACAACAGTGATATCCACAGTGCTCCCATAATAACAGTGACATCCACAGTGCTCCCATAATAACAGTGATATCCACAGTGCTCCCATAATAACAGTGATATCCACAGTGCTCCCATAATAACAGTGACATCCACAGTGCTCCCATAATAACAGTGACATCCACAGTGCTCCCATAACAACAGTGATATCCACAGTGCTCCCATAATAACAGTGACATCCACAGTGCTCCCATAATAACAGTGATATCCACAGTGCTCCCATAATAACAGTGATATCCACAGTGCTCCCATAATAACAGTGACATCCACAGTGCTCCCATAATAACAGTGACATCCACAGTGCTCCCATAATAACAGTGACATCCACAGTGCTCCCATAACAACAGTGATATCCACAGTGCTCCCATAATAACAGTGACATCCACAGTGCCCCCATAATAACAGTGACATCCACAGTGCTCCCATAATAACAGTGATATCCACAGTGCTCCCATAATAACAGTGATATCCACAGTGCTCCCATAATAACAGTGACATCCACAGTGCTCCCATAATAACAGTGACATCCACAGTGCTCCCATAATAACAGTGACATCCACAGTGCTCCCATAACAACAGTGATATCCACAGTGCTCCCATAATAACAGTGATATCCACAGTGCTCCCATAATAACAGTGATATCCACAGTGCTCCCATAATAACAGTGACATCCACAGTGCTCCCATAATAACAGTGACATCCACAGTGCTCCCATAATAACAGTGATATCCACAGTGCTCCCATAATAACAGTGATATCCACAGTGCTCCCATAATAACAGTGACATCCACAGTGCCCCCATAATAACAGTGATATCCACAGTGCTCCCATAATAACAGTGATATCCACAGTGCTCCCATAATAACAGTGATATCCACAGTGCTCCCATAATAACAGTGATATCCACAGTGCTCCCATAATAACAGTGATATCCACAGTGCTCCCATAATAACAGTGATATCCACAGTGCTCCCATAATAACAGTGACATCCACAGTGCCCCCATAATAACAGTGATATCCACAATGCCCCCATAATAACAGCGACATCCACAGTGCCCCCATAATAACAGTGACATCCACAGTGCTCCCATAACAACAGTGATATCCACAGTGCTCCCATAATAACAGTGACATCCACAGTGCCCCCATAATAACAGTGACATCCACAGTGCTCCCATAATAACAGTGATATCCACAGTGCTCCCATAATAACAGTGATATCCACAGTGCTCCCATAATAACAGTGATATCCACAGTGCTCCCATAATAACAGTGATATCCACAGTGCTCCCATAATAACAGTGACATCCACAGTGCTCCCATAATAACAGTGACATCCACAGTGCCCCCATAATAACAGCGACATCCACAGTGCCCCCATAATAACAGTGACATCCACAGTGCCCCCATAATAACAGTGATATCCACAGTGCCTCCATAATAACAGTGATATCCACAGTGCTCCCATAATAACAGTGACATCCACAGTGCCCCCATAATAACAGTGACATCCACAGTGCTCCCATAATAACAGTGACATCCACAGTGCTCCCATAATAACAGTGACATCCACAGTGCTCCCATAATAACAGTGACATCCACAGTGCTCCCATAATAACAGTGACATCCACAGTGCTCCCATAATAACAGTGATATCCACAGTGCCCCCATAACAACAGTGATATCCACAGTGCCCCCATAATAACAGTGATATCCACAGTGCTCCCATAATAACAGTGATATCCACAGTGCTCCCATAACAACAGTGATATCCACAGTGCTCCCATAATAACAGTGACATCCACAGTGCCCCCATAATAACAGTGATATCCACAGTGCCCCCATAATAACAGTGATATCCACAGTGCCCCCATAATAACAGTGATATCCACAGTGCTCCCATAATAACAGTGACATCCACAGTGCCCCCATAATAACAGTGATATCCACAGTGCTCCCATAACAACAGTGATATCCACAGTGCCCCCATAATAACAGTGATATCCACAGTGCTCCCATAACAACAGTGATATCCACAGTGCTCCCATAATAACAGTGACATCCACAGTGCCCCCATAATAACAGTGATATCCACAGTGCCCCCATAATAACAGTGATATCCACAGTGCCCCCATAATAACAGTGACATCCACAGTGCCCCCATAATAACAGTGATATCCACAGTGCCCCCATAATAACAGTGATATCCACAGTGCCCCCATAATAACAGTGACATCCACAGTGCCCCCATAATAACAGTGATATCCACAGTGCTCCCATAATAACAGTGACATCCACAGTGCCCCCATAATAACAGTGATATCCACAGTGCCCCCATAATAACAGTGATATCCACAGTGCTCCCATAATAACAGTGATATCCACAGTGCCTCCATAATAACAGTGATATCCACAGTGCTCCCATAATAACAGTGACATCCACAGTGCCCCCATAATAACAGTGACATCCACAGTGCTCCCATAATAACAGTGACATCCACAGTGCTCCCATAATAACAGTGACATCCACAGTGCTCCCATAATAACAGTGACATCCACAGTGCTCCCATAATAACAGTGATATCCACAGTGCCCCCATAATAACAGTGACATCCACAGTGCCCCCATAATAACAGTGACATCCACAGTGCTCCCATAATAACAGTGACATCCACAGTGCTCCCATAATAACAGTGACATCCACAGTGCTCCCATAATAAAAGTGACATCCACAGTGCTCCCATAATAACAGTGACATCCACAGTGCCCCCATAATAACAGTGACATCCACAGTGCTCCCATAATAACAGTGACATCCACAGTGCTCCCATAATAACAGTGACATCCACAGTGCTCCCATAATAACAGTGACATCCACAGTGCTCCCATAATAACAGTGACATCCACAGTGCTCCCATAATAACAGTGACATCCACAGTGCTCCCATAATAACAGTGACATCCACAGTGCTCCCATAATAACAGTGATATCCACAGTGCCCCCATAACAACAGTGATATCCACAGTGCCCCCATAATAACAGTGATATCCACAGTGCTCCCATAATAACAGTGATATCCACAGTGCTCCCATAACAACAGTGATATCCACAGTGCTCCCATAATAACAGTGACATCCACAGTGCCCCCATAATAACAGTGATATCCACAGTGCCCCCATAATAACAGTGATATCCACAGTGCCCCCATAACAACAGTGATATCCACAGTGCCCCCATAATAACAGTGATATCCACAGTGCTCCCATAATAACAGTGATATCCACAGTGCTCCCATAACAACAGTGATATCCACAGTGCTCCCATAATAACAGTGACATCCACAGTGCCCCCATAATAACAGTGATATCCACAGTGCCCCCATAATAACAGTGACATCCACAGTGCTCCCATAATAACAGTGATATCCACAGTGCCCCCATAACAACAGTGATATCCACAGTGCCCCCATAATAACAGTGATATCCACAGTGCTCCCATAATAACAGTGATATCCACAGTGCTCCCATAACAACAGTGATATCCACAGTGCTCCCATAATAACAGTGACATCCACAGTGCTCCCATAATAACAGTGATATCCACAGTGCTCCCATAATGACAGTGACATCCACAGTGCCCCATAATAACAGTGACATCCACAGTGCTCCCATAATAACAGTAATATCCACAGTGCCCCCATAATAACAGTGACATCCACAGTGCTCCCATAATAACAGTGATATCCACAGTGCTCCCATAATAACAGCGACATCCACAGTGCTCCCATAATAACAGTGATATCCACAGTGCCCCCATAATAACAGTGACATCCACAGTGCTCCCATAATAACAGTGACATCCACAGTGCTCCCATAATAACAGTGACATCCACAGTGCTCCCATAATAACAGTGACATCCACAGTGCCCCCATAATAACAGTGATATCCACAGTGCTCCCATAATAACAGTGATATCCACAGTGCCCCCATAATAACAGTGATATCCACAGTGCTCCCATAATAACAGTGATATCCACAGTGCCCCCATAATAACAGTGACATCCACAGTGCTCCCATAATAACAGTGACATCCACAGTGCTCCCATAATAACAGTGACATCCACAGTGCTCCCATAATAACAGTGACATCCACAGTGCTCCCATAATAACAGTGACATCCACAGTGCTCCCATAATAACAGTGATATCCACAGTGCTCCCATAATAACAGTGACATCCACAGTGCTCCCATAATAACAGTAATATCCACAGTGCCCCCATAATAACAGTGACATCCACAGTGCCCCCATAATAACAGGGATATCCACAGTGCCCCCATAATAACAGTGATATCCACAGTGCTCCCATAATAACAGTGATATCCACAGTGCCCCCATAACAACAGTGATATCCACAGTGCCCCCATAATAACAGCGACATCCACAGTGCTCCCATAATAACAGTGACATCCACAGTGCTCCCATAATAACAGTGACATCCACAGTGCCCCCATAATAACAGTGACATCCACAGTGCCCCCATAACAACAGTGATATCCACAGTGCTCCCATAATAACAGTGACATCCACAGTGCCCCCATAACAACAGTGACATCCACAGTGCCCCCATAATAACAGTGATATCCACAGTGCTCCCATAATAACTGTGACATCCACAGTGCTCCCATAATAACAGTGACATCCACAGTGCTCCCATAATAACAGTGACATCCACAGTGCCCCCATAATAACAGTGACATCCACAGTGCCCCCATAACAACAGTGACATCCACAGTGCCCCCATAATAACAGTGATATCCACAGTGCTCCCATAATAACAGTGACATCCACAGTGCCCCCATAATAACAGTGATATCCACAGTGCTCCCATAATAACAGTGACATCCACAGTGCTCCCATAATAACAGTGACATCCACAGTGCCCCCATAATAACAGTGACATCCACAGTGCTCCCATAATAACAGTGACATCCACAGTGCTCCCATAATAACAGCGATATCCACAGTGCCCCCATAACAACAGTGATATCCACAGTGCTCCCATAATAACAGTGACATCCACAGTGCCCCCATAATAACAGTGATATCCACAGTGCTCCCATAATAACAGTGACATCCACAGTGCTCCCATAATAACAGTGACATCCACAGTGCTCCCATAATAACAGTGACATCCACAGTGCCCCCATAATAACAGTGACATCCACAGTGCTCCCATAATAACAGTGATATCCACAGTGCCCCCATAACAACAGTGATATCCACAGTGCCCCCATAATAACAGTGACATCCACAGTGCTCCCATAATAACAGTGATATCCACAGTGCTCCCATAATAACAGTGACATCCACAGTGCCCCCATAATAACAGTGATATCCACAGTGCCCCCATAATAACAGTGACATCCACAGTGCTCCCATAATAACAGTGATATCCACAGTGCCCCCATAATAACAGTGATATCCACAGTGCCCCCATAATAACAGTGACATCCACAGTGCCCCCATAATAACAGCGACATCCACAGTGCCCCCATAATAACAGTGATATCCACAGTGCTCCCATAATAACAGTGATATCCACAGTGCTCCCATAATAACAGTGACATCCACAGTGCCCCCATAATAACAGTGATATCCACAGTGCCCCCATAATAACAGTGACATCCACAGTGCTCCCATAATAACAGTGATATCCACAGTGCCCCCATAATAACAGTGATATCCACAGTGCCCCCATAATAACAGTGACATCCACAGTGCCCCCATAATAACAGCGACATCCACAGTGCCCCCATAATAACAGTGACATCCACAGTGCTCCCATAATAACAGTGATATCCACAGTGCCCCCATAATAATAGTGACATCCACAGTGCCCCCATAATAACAGTGATATCCACAGTGCCCCCATAATAATAGTGACATCCATAGTGCCCCCATAATAACAGTGACATCCACAGTGCCCCATAATAAAAGTGACATCCACAGTGCCCCCATAATAACAGTGATATCCACAGTGCCCCCATAATAACAGTGACATCCACAGTGCTCCCATAATAACAGCGACATCCACAGTGCCCCCATAATAACAGTGATATCCACAGTGCTCCCATAATAGCAGTGATATCCACAGTGCCCCCATAATAACAGTGACATCCACAGTGCCCCCATAATAACAGCGACATCCACAGTGCCCCCATAATAACAGTGATATCCACAGTGCTCCCATAATAACAGTGATATCCACAGTGCTCCCATAATAACAGTGACATCCACAGTGCCCCCATAATAACAGTGATATCCACAGTGCCCCCATAATAACAGTGACATCCACAGTGCTCCCATAATAACGGTGATATCCACAGTGCCCCCATAATAACAGTGATATCCACAGTGCCCCCATAATAACAGTGACATCCACAGTGCCCCCATAATAACAGCGACATCCACAGTGCCCCCATAATAACAGTGACATCCACAGTGCTCCCATAATAACAGTGATATCCACAGTGCCCCCATAATAATAGTGACATCCACAGTGCCCCCATAATAACAGTGATATCCACAGTGCCCCCATAATAACAGTGATATCCACAGTGCCCCCATAATAACAGTGATATCCACAGTGCCCCATAATAACAGTGACATCCACAGTGCCCCCATAATAACAGTGATATCCACAGTGCTCCCATAATAACAGCGACATCCACAGTGCTCCCATAATAACAGTGATATCCACAGTGCCCCCATAATAATAGTGACATCCACAGTGCCCCCATAATAACAGTGATATCCACAGTGCTCCCATAATAACAGTGATATCCACAGTGCTCCCATAATAACAGTGATATCCACAGTGCTCCCATAATAACAGTGACATCCACAGTGCCCCCATAATAACAGTGATATCCACAGTGCCCCCATAATAACAGTGACATCCACAGTGCTCCCATAATAACAGTGATATCCACAGTGCCCCCATAATAACAGTGATATCCACAGTGCCCCCATAATAACAGTGACATCCACAGTGCCCCCATAATAACAGCGACATCCACAGTGCCCCCATAATAACAGTGACATCCACAGTGCTCCCATAATAACAGTGATATCCACAGTGCCTCCATAATAACAGTGACATCCACAGTGCCCCCATAATAACAGCGACATCTACAGTGCCCCCATAATAACAGTGACATCCACAGTGCCTCCATAATAACAGTGATATCCACAGTGCCTCCATAATAACAGTGACATCCACAGTGCCCCCATAATAACAGCGACATCCACAGTGCTCCCATAATAACAGTGACATCCACAGTGCCCCCATAATAACAGTGACATCCACAGTGCTCCCATAATAACAGTGACATCCACAGTGCCTCCATAATAACAGTGACATCCACAGTGCTCCCATAATAACAGTGACATCCACAGTGCCTCCATAATAACAGTGACATCCACAGTGCTCCCATAATAACAGTGACATCCACAGTGCCTCCATAATAACAGTGATATCCACAGTGCCCCCATAATAACAGTGATATCCACAGTGCCCCCATAATAACAGTGATATCCACAGTGCCCCATAATAACAGTGATATCCACAGTGCCCCCATAATAACAGTGATATCCACAGTGCCCCCATAATAACAGTGATATCCACAGTGCCCCCATAATAACAGTGATATCCACAGTGCCCCCATAATAACAGTGATATCCACAGTGCCCCCATAATAACAGTGATATCCACAGTGCCCCCATAATAACAGTGATATCCACAGTGCCCCCATAATAACAGTGATATCCACAGTGCCCCATAATAACAGTGATATCCACAGTGCCCCCATAATAACAGTGATATCCACAGTGCCCCCATAATAACAGTGATATCCACAGTGCTCCCATAACAACAGTGATATCCACAGTGCCCCCATAATAACAGTGATATCCACAGTGCTCCCATAATAACAGTGACATCCACAGTGCTCCCATAGTAACAGTGACATCCACAGTGCTCCCATAATAACAGTGATATCCACAGTGCTCCCATAATAACAGTGACATCCACAGTGCCTCCATAATAACAGTGATATCCACAGTGCCCCCATAATAACAGTGATATCCACAGTGCTCCCATAACAACAGTGATATCCACAGTGCCTCCATAATAACAGTGACATCCACAGTGCTCCCATAATAACAGTGACATCCACAGTGCCTCCATAATAACAGTGACATCCACAGTGCTCCCATAATAACAGTGACATCCACAGTGCCTCCATAATAACAGTGACATCCACAGTGCTCCCATAATAACAGCGACATCCACAGTGCTCCCATAATAACAGTGATATCCACAGTGCTCCCATAATAACAGTGATATCCACAGTGCCTCCATAATAACAGTGATATCCACAGTGCCCCCATAATAACAGTGATATCCACAGTGCCCCCATAATAACAGTGATATCCACAGTGCCCCCATAATAACAGTGATATCCACAGTGCCCCCATAATAACAGTGATATCCACAGTGCCCCCATAATAACAGTGATATCCACAGTGCTCCCATAATAACAGAGATATCCACAGTGTTCCCATAATAACAGCGACATCCACAGTGCCCCCATAATAACAGTGATATCCACAGTGCCCCCATAATAACAGCGACATCCACAGTGCCCCCATAATAACAGTGACATCCACAGTGCCCCCATAATAACAGTGATATCCACAGTGCCTCCATAATAACAGTGATATCCACAGTGCTCCCATAATAACAGTGACATCCACAGTGCTCCCATAATAACAGTGACATCCACAGTGCCCCCATAATAACAGCGACATCCACAGTGCCCCCATAATAACAGTGACATCCACAGTGCCCCCATAATAACAGTGATATCCACAGTGCCTCCATAATAACAGTGATATCCACAGTGCTCCCATAATAACAGCGACATCCACAGTGCTCCCATAATAACAGTGACATCCACAGTGCTCCCATAATAACAGTGACATCCACAGTGCTCCCATAATAACAGTGATATCCACAGTGCTCCCATAATAACAGTGATATCCACAGTGCTCCCATAATAACAGTGATATCCACAGTGCTCCCATAATAACAGTGATATCCACAGTGCTCCCATAATAACAGTGACATCCACAGTGCTCCCATAATAACAGTGATATCCACAGTGTTCCCATAATAACAGAGATATCCACAGTGCTCCCATAATAACAGCGATATCCACAGTGCCCCCATAATAACAGTGACATCCACAGTGTTCCCATAATAACAGAGATATCCACAGTGCTCCCATAATAACAGTGATATCCACAGTGCTCCCATAATAACAGTGATATCCACAGTGTTCCCATAATAACAGAGATATCCACAGTGCTCCCATAATAACAGTGACATCCACAGTGCTCCCATAATAACAGTGACATCCACAGTGCTCCCATAATAACAGTGACATCCACAGTGCTCCCATAATAACAGAGATATCCACAGTGCTCCCATAATAACAGTGATATCCACAGTGCTCCCATAATAACAGAGATATCCACAGTGTTCCCATAATAACAGCGACATCCACAGTGCTCCCATAATAACAGTGACATCCACAGTGCTCCCATAATAACAGCGATATCCACAGTGCCCCCATAATAACAGTGATATCCACAGTGCTCCCATAATAACAGTGATATCCACAGTGCTCCCATAATAACAGTGACATCCACAGTGCCCCCATAATAACAGTGATATCCACAGTGCTCCCATAATAACAGTGATATCCACAGTGCCCCCATAATAACAGTGATATCCACATTGCCCCCATAATAACAGTGATATCCACAGTGCCCCCATAATAACAGTGATATCCACAGTGCTCCCATAATAACAGTGATATCCACAGTGCTCCCATAATAACAGTGACATCCACAGTGCCCCCATAATAACAGCGACATCCACAGTGCCCCCATAATAACAGTGACATCCACAGTGCCCCCATAATAACAGTGATATCCACAGTGCCTCCATAATAACAGTGATATCCACAGTGCTCCCATAATAACAGTGACATCCACAGTGCCCCCATAATAACAGTGACATCCACAGTGCTGCCATAATAACAGTGACATCCACAGTGCCCCCATAATAACAGTGACATCCACAGTGCCCCCATAATAACAGTGACATCCACAGTGCTCCCATAATAACAGCGACATCCACAGTGCCCCCATAATAACAGCGACATCCACAGTGCCCCCATAATAACAGTGACATCCACAGTGCCCCCATAATAACAGTGATATCCACAGTGCTCCCATAATAACAGTGATATCCACAGTGCTCCCATAATAACAGTGACATCCACAGTGCTCCCATAATAACAGTGACATCCACAGTGCCCCCATAATAACAGTGATATCCACAGTGCTCCCATAATAACAGTGACATCCACAGTGCTCCCATAATAACAGTGATATCCACAGTGCCCCCATAACAACAGTGATATCCACAGTGCCCCCATAATAACAGTGACATCCACAGTGCTCCCATAATAACAGTGATATCCACAGTGCCCCCATATTAACAGTGACATCCACAGTGCTCCCATAATAACAGTGATATCCACAGTGCTCCCATAACAACAGTGACATCCACAGTGCTCCCATAATAACAGTGACATCCACAGTGCTCCCATAATAACAGTGATATCCACAGTGCCCCCATAACAACAGTGATATCCACAGTGCCCCCATAATAACAGTGACATCCACAGTGCTCCCATAATAACAGTGATATCCACAGTGCCCCCATAATAACAGTGATATCCACAGTGCTCCCATAATAACAGTGATATCCACAGTGCTCCCATAACAACAGTGACATCCACAGTGCTCCCATAATAACAGTGATATCCACAGTGCTCCCATAACAACAGTGATATCCACAGTGCCCCCATAATAACAGTGATATCCACAGTGCTCCCATAATAACAGTGACATCCACAGTGCCCCCATAATAACAGTGATATCCACAGTGCCCCCATAATAACAGTGACATCCACAGTGCTCCCATAATAACAGTGATATCCACAGTGCTCCCATAATAACAGTGATATCCACAGTGCCCCCATAATAACAGTGATATCCACAGTGCCCCCATAATAACAGTGACATCCACAGTGCCTCCATAATAACAGTGATATCCACAGTGCCCCCATAATAACAGTGACATCCACAGTGTTCCCATAATAACAGTGACATCCACAGTGCCCCCATAATAACAGTGATATCCACAGTGCTCCCATAATAACAGTGACATCCACAGTGCTCCCATAATAACAGTGATATCCACAGTGCTCCCATAATAACAGTGATATCCACAGTGCCCCCATAATAACAGTGATATCCACAGTGCCCCCATAATAACAGTGACATCCACAGTGCCTCCATAATAACAGTGATATCCACAGTGCCCCCATAATAACAGTGACATCCACAGTGCTCCCATAATAACAGTGACATCCACAGTGCCCCCATAACAACAGTGATATCCACAGTGCCCCCATAATAACAGTGATATCCACAGTGCCCCCATAATAACAGTGACATCCACAGTGCTCCCATAATAACAGTGATATCCACAGTGCCCCCATAATAACAGTGACATCCACAGTGCTCCCATAATAACAGTGACATCCACAGTGCTCCCATAATAACAGTGACATCCACAGTGCCCCCATAATAACAGTGATATCCACAGTGCTCCCATAATAACAGTGACATCCACAGTGCTCCCATAATAACAGTGACATCCACAGTGCCCCCATAACAACAGTGATATCCACAGTGCCCCCATAATAACAGTGATATCCACAGTGCCCCCATAATAACAGTGACATCCACAGTGCTCCCATAATAACAGTGATATCCACAGTGCCCCCATAATAACAGTGACATCCACAGTGCTCCCATAATAACAGTGACATCCACAGTGCTCCCATAATAACAGTGACATCCACAGTGCTCCCATAATAACAGTGATATCCACAGTGCTCCCATAATAACAGTGATATCCACAGTGCTCCCATAATAACAGTGATATCCACAGTGCTCCCATAATAACAGTGATATCCACAGTGCCCCCATAACAACAGTGATATCCACAGTGCCCCCATAATAACAGTGATATCCACAGTGCTCCCATAATAACAGTGACATCCACAGTGCTCCCGTAATAACAGTGACATCCACAGTGCTCCCATAATAACAGTGACATCCACAGTGCTCCCATAATAACAGTGACATCCACAGTGCTCCCATAATAACAGTGATATCCACAGTGCTCCCATAATAACAGTGATATCCACAGTGCTCCCATAATAACAGTGACATCCACAGTGCCCCCATAATAACAGCGACATCCACAGTGCTCCCATAATAACAGTGATATCCACAGTGCTCCCATAATAACAGTGATATCCACAGTGCTCCCATAATAACAGTGATATCCACAGTGCTCCCATAATAACAGTGATATCCACAGTGCTCCCATAATAACAGTGACATCCACAGTGCTCCCATAATAACAGTGACATCCACAGTGCTCCCATAATAACAGTGACATCCACAGTGCCCCATAATAACAGTGACATCCACAGTGCCCCCATAATAACAGTGACATCCACAGTGCTCCCATAATAACAGTGACATCCACAGTGCCCCCATAATAACAGTGATATCCACAGTGCCCCCATAATAACAGTGACATCCACAGTGCTCCCATAATAACAGTGACATCCACAGTGCTCCCATAATAACAGTGATATCCACAGTGCTCCCATAATAACAGTGACATCCACAGTGCCCCCATAATAACAGTGACATCCACAGTGCCCCCATAATAACAGTGACATCCACAGTGCTCCCATAATAACAGTGACATCCACAGTGCCCCCATAATAACAGCGACATCCACAGTGCCCCCATAATAACAGTGACATCCACAGTGCCCCCATAATAACAGTGATATCCACAGTGCCTCCATAATAACAGTGATATCCACAGTGCTCCCATAATAACAGTGACATCCACAGTGCTCCCATAATAACAGTGACATCCACAGTGCTCCCATAATAACAGTGATATCCACAGTGCTCCCATAATAACAGTGACATCCACAGTGCTCCCATAATAACAGTGATATCCACAGTGCCCCCATAACAACAGTGATATCCACAGTGCCCCCATAATAACAGTGATATCCACAGTGCTCCCATAATAACAGTGATATCCACAGTGCTCCCATAACAACAGTGATATCCACAGTGCTCCCATAATAACAGTGACATCCACAGTGCCCCCATAATAACAGTGATATCCACAGTGCCCCCATAATAACAGTGACATCCACAGTGCTCCCATAATAACAGTGATATCCACAGTGCTCCCATAATAACAGTGATATCCACAGTGCCCCCATAATAACAGTGATATCCACAGTGCCCCCATAATAACAGTGACATCCACAGTGCCTCCATAATAACAGTGATATCCACAGTGCCCCCATAATAACAGTGACATCCACAGTGCTCCCATAATAACAGTGATATCCACAGTGCCCCCATAACAACAGTGATATCCACAGTGCCCCCATAACAACAGTGATATCCACAGTGCCCCCATAATAACAGTGATATCCACAGTGCCCCCATAATAACAGTGACATCCACAGTGCTCCCATAATAACAGTGATATCCACAGTGCTCCCATAATAACAGTGATATCCACAGTGCCCCCATAACAACAGTGATATCCACAGTGCTCCCATAATAACAGTGACATCCACAGTGCTCCCGTAATAACAGTGACATCCACAGTGCTCCCATAATAACAGTGACATCCACAGTGCTCCCATAATAACAGTGATATCCACAGTGCTCCCATAATAACAGTGATTTCCACAGTGCTCCCATAATAACAGTGATATCCACAGTGCCCCCATAATAACAGTGACATCCACAGTGCTCCCATAATAACAGTGATATCCACAGTGCTCCCATAATAACAGTGATATCCACAGTGCCCCCATAATAACAGTGATATCCACAGTGCCCCCATAATAACAGTGACATCCACAGTGCCTCCATAATAACAGTGATATCCACAGTGCCCCCATAATAACAGTGACATCCACAGTGCTCCCATAATAACAGTGATATCCACAGTGCCCCCATAACAACAGTGATATCCACAGTGCCCCCATAACAACAGTGATATCCACAGTGCCCCCATAATAACAGTGATATCCACAGTGCCCCCATAATAACAGTGACATCCACAGTGCTCCCATAATAACAGTGATATCCACAGTGTTCCCATAATAACAGTGACATCCACAGTGCTCCCATAATAACAGTGACATCCACAGTGCTCCCATAATAACAGTGATATCCACAGTGCCCCCATAATAACAGTGACATCCACAGTGCCTCCATAATAACAGTGATATCCACAGTGCCCCCATAATAACAGTGACATCCACAGTGCTCCCATAATAACAGTGACATCCACAGTGCCCCCATAATAACAGTGACATCCACAGTGCTCCCATAATAACAGTGACATCCACAGTGCTCCCATAATAACAGTGACATCCACAGTGCCCCCATAATAACAGTGACATCCACAGTGCTCCCATAATAACAGTGACATCCACAGTGCCCCCATAATAACAGTGATATCCACAGTGCCCCCATAATAACAGTGACATCCACAGTGCTCCCATAAGAACAGTGACATCCACAGTGCTCCCATAATAACAGTGATATCCACAGTGCTCCCATAATAACAGTGACATCCACAGTGCCCCCATAATAACAGTGACATCCACAGTGCCCCCATAATAACAGTGACATCCACAGTGCTCCCATAATAACAGTGACATCCACAGTGCCCCCATAATAACAGCGACATCCACAGTGCCCCCATAATAACAGTGACATCCACAGTGCCCCCATAATAACAGTGATATCCACAGTGCCTCCATAATAACAGTGATATCCACAGTGCTCCCATAATAACAGTGACATCCACAGTGCTCCCATAATAACAGTGACATCCACAGTGCTCCCATAATAACAGTGATATCCACAGTGCTCCCATAATAACAGTGACATCCACAGTGCTCCCATAATAACAGTGATATCCACAGTGCCCCCATAACAACAGTGATATCCACAGTGCCCCCATAATAACAGTGATATCCACAGTGCTCCCATAATAACAGTGATATCCACAGTGCTCCCATAACAAGTGATATCCACAGTGCTCCCATAATAACAGTGACATCCACAGTGCCCCCATAATAACAGTGATATCCACAGTGCCCCCATAATAACAGTGACATCCACAGTGCTCCCATAATAACAGTGATATCCACAGTGCTCCCATAATAACAGTGATATCCACAGTGCCCCCATAATAACAGTGATATCCACAGTGCCCCCATAATAACAGTGACATCCACAGTGCCTCCATAATAACAGTGATATCCACAGTGCCCCCATAACAACAGTGATATCCACAGTGCTCCCATAATAACAGTGACATCCACAGTGCTCCCATAATAACAGTGACATCCACAGTGCTCCCATAATAACAGTGACATCCACAGTGCCCCCATAATAACAGTGATATCCACAGTGCCCCCATAATAACAGTGACATCCACAGTGCCTCCATAATAACAGTGATATCCACAGTGCCCCCATAACAACAGTGATATCCACAGTGCTCCCATAATAACAGTGACATCCACAGTGCTCCCATAATAACAGTGACATCCACAGTGCTCCCATAATAACAGTGATATCCACAGTGCCCCCATAATAACAGTGATATCCACAGTGCCCCCATAATAACAGTGATATCCACAGTGCCCCCATAATAACAGTGACATCCACAGTGCTCCCATAATAACAGTGATATCCACAGTGCCCCCATAACAACAGTGATATCCACAGTGCCCCCATAACAACAGTGATATCCACAGTGCTCCCATAATAACAGTGACATCCACAGTGCTCCCATAATAACAGTGACATCCACAGTGCTCCCATAATAACAGTGATATCCACAGTGCTCCCATAATAACAGTGATATCCACAGTGCTCCCATAATAACAGCGACATCTACAGTGCTCCCATAATAACAGTGATATCCACAGTGCCCCCATAATAACAGTGACATCCACAGTGCACCCATAATAACAGTGATATCCACAGTGCTCCCATAATAACAGTGATATCCACAGTGCTCCCATAATAACAGTGACATCCACAGTGCTCCCATAATAACAGTGATATCCACAGTGCTCCCATAATAACAGTGACATCTACAGTGCTCCCATAATAACAGTGATATCCACAGTGCCCCCATAATAACAGTGATATCCACAGTGCTCCCATAATAACAGTGATATCCACAGTGCTCCCATAATAACAGCGACATCTACAGTGCTCCCATAATAACAGTGATATCCACAGTGCCCCCATAATAACAGTGATATCCACAGTGCCCCCATAATAACAGTGACATCCACAGTGCCCCCATAACAACAGTGATATCCACAGTGCTCCCATAATAACAGTGACATCCACAGTGCTCCCATAATAACAGTGACATCCACAGTGCTCCCATAATAACAGTGACATCCACAGTGCCCCCATAATAACAGTGATATCCACAGTGCCCCCATAATAACAGTGATATCCACAGTGCTCCCATAATAACAGTGACATCCACAGTGCTCCCATAATAACAGCGACATCCCCAGTGCTCCCATAATAACAGTGACATTCACAGTGCCCCCATAATAACAGTGACATTCACAGTGCTCCCATAATAACAGTGACATCCACAGTGCTCCCATAATAACAGTGACATCCACAGTGCCCCCATAATAACAGTGATATCCACAGTGCCCCCATAATAACAGTGATATCCACAGTGCTCCCATAATAACAGTGACATCCACAGTGCTCCCATAATAACAGCGACATCCCCAGTGCTCCCATAATAACAGTGACATTCACAGTGCCCCCATAATAACAGTGACATCCACAGTGCCCCCATAATAACAGTGACATCCACAGTGCTCCCATAATAACAGCGATATCCACAGTGCTCCCATAATAACAGTGACATCCACAGTGCTCCCATAATAACAGTGACATTCACAGTGCTCCCATAATAACAGTGACATCCACAGTGCCCCCATAATAACAGTGATATCCACAGTGCTCCCATAATAACAGTGACATCCACAGTGCTCCCATAATAACAGTGATATCCACAGTGCTCCCATAATAACAGTGACATCCACAGTGCCCCATAATAACAGTGATATCCACAGTGCTCCCATAATAACAGTGATATCCACAGTGCTCCCATAATAACAGTGATATCCACAGTGTCCCCATAATAACAGTGATATCCACAGTGCTCCCATAATAACAGTGACATCCACAGTGCTCCCATAATAACAGTGACATCCACAGTGCTCCCATAATAACAGTGATATCCACAGTGCTCCCATAATAACAGTGACATCCACAGTGCTCCCATAATAACAGTGATATCCACAGTGCTCCCATAATAACAGTGATATCCACAGTGCTCCCATAATAACAGTGACATCCACAGTGCCCCCATAATAACAGTGATATCCACAGTGTCCCCATAATAACAGCGATATCCACAGTGCTCCCATAATAACAGTGATATCCACAGTGCTCCCATAATAACAGTGACATCCACAGTGCTCCCATAATAACAGTGATATCCACAGTGCTCCCATAATAACAGAGATATCCACAGTGCTCCCATAATAACAGTGATATCCACAGTGCTCCCATAATAACAGCGATATCCACAGTGCCCCCATAATAACAGTGATATCCACAGTGCCCCCATAATAACAGTGACATCCACAGTGCTCCCATAATAACAGTGACATCCACAGTGCTCCCATAATAACAGTGAGGTGTTGCTGCAGTCCTCAGTGTAACTGTAGCACCCTGAGGATTCGGCTGCTACAGGAGTATTGCACCTCAACCCAGAGGTGTGATATTCCACTCCCGGGTAAGGAAGGAGTGTGGAACTGAGCTCAGATAGACTGCATGCACTACATACATCCCATTCCAGAGGAGCAGGCCGACGGCACTCCCACTTAGAAATGTGCAGGTGCGACCGAGCCTGTTCCTGGCTGGAGTGGGAGGGGGGAGGAACATCCCATGTAGTGTAGGGGCAGATAGGGGGAGCAGTCTGGGTAGTGTTAGGAGCTCATTGGGTGCTGGTCACCTGAGCTCACACATAGAGGGTGTATATAAGGTGGGCACCATCAAAGATCAGGGTCAGACGCAGAGGACAAGTCAGATGCAGAGAGTCAGAAGGAGAGAACAAGTCTTCTGCAGAGGAAGTCAGCCTGCAGCAAGGGAGCAGAGCAGACCTGAGCCTGAAGAGTGAGAGAGTGGAGTACAGAAAGACCCAGAGGGGGGACAAAGAAGGGACCCAAGAACCCAAATCAGATCACCGGGTGAGGAGTCAGCAGAAGGGTACCGGAACCCAAGCTGGTGGGGGTAAAGACATTCCCCAGCCAGAGACCGGAGACCGTGGGCAGTGTCTGTCACGGTCACCCACTACATTCACCCTGAAGGCACACCACACGGAGGGTCAGGGAACCTGAGGCCAAAGGTTGCCCAACAGAAGGCCCGAGGGAGCTGGATTTAGGTGAATCACTGGTGGGGACGGCTGAAGAGAGGACAGAGAGAGAGAGCTCAGGGCCACGCTCCGGACTTGTTTGGGGGTTGGCCGGATCCAGGACCTGGTGGTCGCAGCACGGCTCGGGTGGTCACTTGGAGCTAGAGTGACCCGTATAACAACTGCAGTAAGTAAAGACCCTTAACTGCACAACCCGAGTCTGTCATCATTACCGGCTGCACCGCACCACCACAACCCCCATCCTCTGCGCCTGTCCCCTCTGAGGCTATACCCCTCCCGTTGGGGGTTATCCCACCAAGCTGCGCACCCACCATCAGCCTCAGCGGACCCTGCAGCAGCGGCGGCCACAGTGACCGCATCACAACGGGTGGCGTAGTCGACAAAACGAACTTTAATAACATCAGTAAAGACTGCCACATAACACTGAGCTTGACGCCCTGGGCACGGGACCGGGTCACAGCCGCTCGGAGACTACAACCCCCCATCTGATCCGGTGCCGGGTATTCCCCTCAAAAAGGAATATGTCCCAGGGGGCGCGTCAACTTTGGCGTAGTCGGCAGGATTACGTGCCCGCAACACCCGGGTACTGCGTGCCTGAAGAAAAGTGCAAGTTTACCTCAGGAGGAAGTCTCCCGCCGGTTCCGGAGGGTCCACGCCATCGGACTCCATCACCAGTCGTTTCCCGCCGATTGTCCGCCATTTCCAGCTTGTTCCCGCCATCTGCAGAGTTTCCCGCCACTGGGCGACGCTTCCCGCCAAAACCGCAGATTTCCCGCCTTGGAAGAGCAGCGGACGCCATTATGGGCGTGCCAAAGGAGGGCAGGAGGTCACCTCCCATCGTGGGCCAGGACAGAAAATGGCGCCAAAAGTGGAAACCGCCCCCACCAACAGAGACTGTGATGCTGGAGGTGTCTGTCAGCGTGAAAGAACTCCCCCTGGAGCTGACAGTCACCGAGTTGCCCCGGGACCGCCCTCGAAGTGGGAGGAGACGAAAGAAAGGAGAGAAGATGGGTGTCGCCTGGAGCAGTGTAGAACGAGCGCACCCGGAGGCAAGAGGTCTAATGAGGAGTAGCGGAGAAGCTCACCCGGAGTCGAGGAGAGAAAGAGTAGACCCGGGAATGGAGCGGCAGCAGAGCAGCACCGGCCCGCTGGCCAGGAGCCTGCTGGAGGAAGAAGGAGGAGAGCAGAGCAGCACCGGCCCGATGGCCAGGAGCCTGCCGGAAGCAGAGCAGAGCAGCACCGACCCGATGGTCAGGAGCCTGCTGGAGTCAACAACCCCGCTAGGCTTAGCGGAGATCCTGGCGCAGCTTCCCCGAGATCGGGAGTGCGCGCGGAGTGCCCTGGAGGGCCTCGCGGGAAGGATGGCCCGAGTGCAGAGGGAGATCCTGGCGGAGTGGGGCCGGGAGATGGCCCAGCAAGCTGGAACCCGTCCACTTAACCCGCTCCCTTGGAAGAAGACATCGACTGCCTCTGCGGATGACGCGGGAGGACCCAAGGCCGGAGACGGCGCAGAAGAGGGAGCGAGACGCATGGCAGCAGGTAAGGGGGATGCCTATACCCCATACCGGAAGACCGCTTACCTGCCCCAGCTCCCCGTCGCAGAGCCCGAAGGTCCCCCGGCCGTACCCGAGACCGCCATGACACCGCCACCGACTAGGCCCCGACCGGAAGCCGCCGTCGCGACCCCGATGACGTCACGCATCGTGACCCGGAGCGTGGCGCCGGAAGAGGAGCCTCCGGCCTGGTCACAGGGCCTAGCATTTCCGGGCGCCGCATCCAAAGCAGAGCCATCTACCTCCGCGGAGCCTCCGGCCTGGTCGCAAGGCCAGGTAACCCAGGGCGCCGCCGTCCTAACGGTGCCCTTCACCTTCCAGGTGTCCCAGGCCTGGCCGCAAGGCCTGGGCAACCCGGGCGCCACCACCACCGCGCCCGCGCCCGTAATACCTAGGGTGCCACATCTGGGAGAGGACCCCTTCAGCCAGCTAACGTGGCCGGACGGTCGGCCTTTCATCTGGCCCGAAGGATTCTTGGAGCTGGAGCGGCAGAAGCAACTAGGTCCCCTGTGTGAGCCCCTAATCCCGGCTCCGAAGCCCGTGACTCGGGTCTCGCCTCCACTCGAGGAAGCCCAGTTCGTGTGGGACCCCACGGGAGAAGATTTGATGGGGTTCACCGGAGAGACTCGGGCAGCTGCAGCAGCGCGCACAGAGTGTTGCCGTCAACAGCTGGCAGAGTTCAAGAGAGAGCGGGAGGAAAGGCAGGCCAAAGAGCAATGGGCCCAGACCCGCAGCGCGGAGCAAAAGAGTCGGACCAGAAGGGACCCCCGTGCAGCAGATCGTCCCCGTACCATCGGGACGGTAATAAAGTTTAATGCGCAGCATGGGTGGGGCTTCATAAGGGACCGGAACACCATGGGTGACGTCTTCGTTACACGACGGGACGTCGAGTCCCACCTGCCAGAGGGTCACAAAGGCCGTGACCTCTACGTCGGTGACGAGGTAACGTTCACCCGGCACAAGTGTGCCAAGGGACCTTACGCCCTCCACGTGCATCGCTTGACGGAGGAGGAGTTGCGGTGCGAGGAGGAGGAGCAAGAGGACCCGGACGGGTCTGAAGAAACCACCAGCCGTAAGATAAGAGCAGGAGGCAGACGCCGTTGAGTGCGGCAGAGCAGGAGACTGTATATAGTTGCCTGTCGGGGCACAGTGAATCGGAACTGAAACTGAAACTGGAACTGTTGTTGCTGCTAAAATAGTCCCCGTTGGGACCAGCGAACTGTTACCTGTAACCCTTTCCATACCAGGCTGAGGACTGTGAGCAGCCATCCCTTTCCCTTTACCTGGCCGGGGACTGAGAACGGCCAAAATTTCCCTGTACATAGTTGCGCTTGCTAAAGCGCCCCCTACCGGTTTTATTTGGGAAACTGTTTTTACAAAAGACTGTCGCACTCTACCTGGTCACGAGTTGCACGGTGACCAGAGGAACAGAAGAGAGAAAGAGACGACGAGAATGTTGTTTACCTGAAAAAGTTTATATATATATTTATATAGTATTTCGTATAATATTTAATATGTTTTACATGTTTATAAAAATGTTGTATGTTTTGGTGTTTTTTGTCTTTGCAGCCCGAGGACGTGCTGTGATTTACCAGGGGGGAATGTAGCACCCTGAGGATTCGGCTGCTACAGGAGTATTGCACCTCAACCCAGAGGTGTGATATTCCACTCCCGGGTAAGGAAGGAGTGTGGAACTGAGCTCAGATAGACTGCATGCACTACATACATCCCATTCCAGAGGAGCAGGCCGACGGCACTCCCACTTAGAAATGTGCAGGTGCGACCGAGCCTGTTCCTGGCTGGAGTGGGAGGGGGGAGGAACATCCCATGTAGTGTAGGGGCAGATAGGGGGAGCAGTCTGGGTAGTGTTAGGAGCTCATTGGGTGCTGGTCACCTGAGCTCACACATAGAGGGTGTATATAAGGTGGGCACCATCAAAGATCAGGGTCAGACGCAGAGGACAAGTCAGATGCAGAGAGTCAGAAGGAGAGAACAAGTCTTCTGCAGAGGAAGTCAGCCTGCAGCAAGGGAGCAGAGCAGACCTGAGCCTGAAGAGTGAGAGAGTGGAGTACAGAAAGACCCAGAGGGGGGACAAAGAAGGGACCCAAGAACCCAAATCAGATCACCGGGTGAGGAGTCAGCAGAAGGGTACCGGAACCCAAGCTGGTGGGGGTAAAGACATTCCCCAGCCAGAGACCGGAGACCGTGGGCAGTGTCTGTCACGGTCACCCACTACATTCACCCTGAAGGCACACCACACGGAGGGTCAGGGAACCTGAGGCCAAAGGTTGCCCAACAGAAGGCCCGAGGGAGCTGGATTTAGGTGAATCACTGGTGGGGACGGCTGAAGAGAGGACAGAGAGAGAGAGCTCAGGGCCACGCTCCGGACTTGTTTGGGGGTTGGCCGGATCCAGGACCTGGTGGTCGCAGCACGGCTCGGGTGGTCACTTGGAGCTAGAGTGACCCGTATAACAACTGCAGTAAGTAAAGACCCTTAACTGCACAACCCGAGTCTGTCATCATTACCGGCTGCACCGCACCACCACAACCCCCATCCTCTGCGCCTGTCCCCTCTGAGGCTATACCCCTCCCGTTGGGGGTTATCCCACCAAGCTGCGCACCCACCATCAGCCTCAGCGGACCCTGCAGCAGCGGCGGCCACAGTGACCGCATCACAACGGGTGGCGTAGTCGACAAAACGAACTTTAATAACATCAGTAAAGACTGCCACATAACACTGAGCTTGACGCCCTGGGCACGGGACCGGGTCACAGCCGCTCGGAGACTACAACCCCCCATCTGATCCGGTGCCGGGTATTCCCCTCAAAAAGGAATATGTCCCAGGGGGCGCGTCATAACACCTATTAGTTCTGTTTGCATTTAACCCTGTGGTCACCGCTGGTCTGTACTCGGGGTGTATGAACCTTCCTGCTGGTCGCGTCATTCAGGAAGATAAATATTAGTAACTCAGTCACTAGAGATGAGTCAGGAGAAATGTCAGACATGTTCAGACAGAGCTTTTCACCCCAAAACCAAGCCCTGGTCCGCTCTGCAGGAGGGGTCCGTACAAGACCTATTACAAAACCCTCCAGGAAAACAGCTCATTAGTAATTATGGTAATTACAGCCGAGACCGTCTGAGTAATCTGCCAAAACCAGCTCCCCGGCATGTGTGACCTTCATTTGTGACCTTCATGTGGACGTGGAGGTTAAAGAGTTAATGATGATGAGATTCATAGTTATACAGGGAAATTACCTGTAATGGGGGAATTAATTTCCTTAGTGTAACTCCACCCAAAGTACTGCAAAGACCTCCCACCACCACCACGATGAGAAGACCACCCAATGTCTTATGGGGATGTATAACCGCATCAGATCAGATTGTATCAATTCACTACAATTAAATCACTATATAATATACTTTGCATTCTAAGGTTTTAACCTTTTAAGACCATTGTTTGCCTTCAGTGAATGAGAAGACTCTTTGCAGGCAGTACCCTGTACAGCACTGAGGAGTGAAGACAACTGTATCTAGTCTAGACAATGCTCTGCCAGCTGTACAAATCCCTTCGCTCATTTGTTACAATGTATCAGTCTACGCCAAGCCTGGGCAAAGCGCAGCCCACGGACCGGACTGGGACAACCAAAGGGCTGAAAACAGTGGCATCCTGCACCACGCAGCCACCCAGTCTCACATTCACTGATATTTGCATCCTCGGGATGCAGATACCGGTGAACACAACGATGGAGCAGGGAGCCGTCAGCTCGCTCTTCCACCATTGAGTCGGTGCATCTGAGAGCGCAGCAGGCGCCATGATGTCACTACATTGCGACAGCTGTGCGGAGCAAAAGAGAGCAGCGGGGAACAGGGTTAGGTGATGAGTTTTATTTTTAGAGGATTTTTTTAATGATCAGTATTTGTGTGAAAATCTGGGCATGTCCAGTGGCGTACCATCAATGGCAGCAGATCAGGTGGCCGCTATGGGGCCCTTGAGCCCCGTTGCCCGACATTGCATTTTCAAATGTATCAGCAATATGGATACCAATACAGTTGAAAGCAATGATGTAAGAGGAAGCTGTCTACTCCCTCCTCCATCAGTCTCCCTCTTCATCTGAGTGTTGACGTCTCAGCGCAGCGGGCACGATAACGTCACTATATTGCACCTGCTGTGCCGAGATGTGCGGCCCTTCAGACCAGGGGCGGACTGGCCCACCGGAGGATCGGGAAAACCCCCGGTGGGCCCCGGGTCCCAATGGCCATGCCCCCCAAGCCCCGCTCACCTACCCCCCCTGGGCCCTGTACAGAGAACAGAGGACCCCCCCCGGTTCGCTAATCATATCGGCAGCACCCGTGGCCGAGGACCCCTGGCCGAGACTGGCAGTAAATACTACTGGGCAATGGGCATGATTATCATCATGCCCATTGCCCAGCATGTCCTGCTGCCAGCCTCTGGTTACTGGTACTATGCCCAGCAGCATTTACTACCACCAGTGGCTGGCAGGACATGCTGGGCATGATAGTACCACGGAGGCTGGCAGGACATACTAGGCATGAATCATGCCTGCCTAGTATGTCTTGCCAGCCTCTGTGGTACTATCATGCCCACCTGGCATGTCCTGCCAGCCACTGGTGGTGGTGTGGTACTATCATGCTAGTACTACTACCACCAGTGGCTGGCAGGACATGCCGGGTGGGCATGATAGTACCACAGATGCTGGCAAGACATACAAGGCATGAATCATGCCTAGTATGTCCTGTCAGCCTCTGTGGTCCTATCATGCCAAGCATGTCCTGCCAGCCACTGGTGGTACCATCATGCATGCCCATTGCCCATTTTGTTTTTTATTAAAGATGGAGTCCCTACATGTGTTTTGTGTTTTATTTTTATTAAAAAAAAATTTCTCTGCGTTGTCTTTTTTTTTCTTCTGTTTACTAGAAATTCATGGTGGCCATGTCTAATTTGGTGTGACGCCATGAATTTCAGGCTTAGTACCAGCTGATAATACAAAGCTGGTACTAACCCCATTATTACCCAGCGTGCCACCCCCCACCAGGGCTGTTGGAAGAGCCGGATAAAGCGCCTGGAAATGGCGCTACGATGAATGCGCTAATTCTAGGGGTGGCTGCGGGCTGCCGTTTTCAGCGTGGGGGGCCCAGAATGCTTGGGCCTTACCATGCTGAGAATCCCAGCCCCCAGCTGCCTGGTTTTACCTGGCTGGCGATCAAAATATGGCGGGAGCCCACGCATTTTTTTTTTAATTATTTTTTTTAATAGTTAAAAAAAAACATTGCCCTTTCCTGACTTTTGATCAGCAGCCAAGGTAAAGCCAGGCAGCTGGAGGTGGCAGCCCGTAGCTGTCTGCTTTATCTGCGCTGAGAATCAAAAATTCTGCGGAGCGCTATGTCATTTTTGTTTTATTATTTATTTATTTTCACACTTCTATATGTGTGACAGTCCCAGCAGCCAATCACAGACGCTGACACAGAGAATGGGCGTCTGTGATTGGCTGCTTGAGTAACCTGAAAGCAGCCCATACATAGTACCATACTAGAATACATGGGCTAATTGTACATTACTCGAACAGCCAATCACAGACGCCCATCCTCTTTGACAGCATCTGCGATTGGCTGTTGGGTCTGTCACATATAGAAGTGTGAAAATAAATTTTTAAAAACGATGTAGCGCTCCGCAGAATTTTTGATTCTCACCGCAGATAAAGCAGACAGCTACGGCCTGCCACCCCCAGCTGCCTGGCGATCAAAAGACAGAGAAGACGAATATTTGTTTTAAACTTATTTAACATTTAAAAAAAAAAAAAAATGCGTGGGCTCCCGCCATATATTGATCGCCAGCCAGATAAAACAAGGCAGCTTGGGGCTGGGATTCACAGCATGGTAAGGCCCAAGCATTCTTGGCACCCCACGCTGAAAATCACAGCCCACAGCCACCCCTGAAAATGGCGCATTCATCATGGCACCATTTCCAGGTGCTTTACCCAGCTCTTCCAGCGGCCCTGGTGGTGAGTGGCACCCTGGGTAATAATAGGGTTAGTACCAGGCCAGCTTTGTATTATCAGCTGGTACTAAGCCCGAAATTCATGGTGTCACGCCAAATTAGACATAGCCACCATGTATAATGTCACTGGTGATGACTGTATAACCTGTACACTATATACAGAGCTCCTGTGTATAATGTCACTGGTGATGACTGTATTACCTGTACACTATATACAGAGCTCCTGTGTATAATGTCACTGGTGATCACTGTATTACCTGTACACTATATACAGAGCTCCTGTGTATAATGTCACTGATGATGACTGTATTACCTGTACACTATATACAGAGCTCCTGTGTATAATGTCACTGGTGATGACTATATTACCTGTACACTATATACAGAGCTCCTGTGTATAATATCACTGGTGATGACTGCATAACCTGTACACTATATACAGCGCTCCTGTGTATAATATCAATGGTGATCATTGCATTACCTGTACACTGACACTATATACAGAGCTTCTGTGTATAATGTCACTGGTGATGACTGTATAACCTGTACACTATATACAGAGCTCCTGTGTATAATGTCACTGTGATGACTGTATAACCTGTACACTATATACAGCGCTCCTGTGTATAATGTCACTGGTGATCACTGTATTACCTGTACACTATAAACAGAGCTCCTGTGTATAATGTCACTGGTGATGACTGCATAACCTGTACACTATATACAGAGCTCCTGTGTATAATGTCACTGGTGATGACTGTATAACCTGTACACTATGTACAGAGCTTCTGTGTATAATGTCACTGGTGATGACTGTATTACCTGTACATTATATACAGAGCTCCTGTGTATAATGTCACTGGTGATCACTGTATTACCTGTACACTATATACAGAGCTCCTGTGTACAATGTCACTGGTGATCACTGTATAACCTGTACACTGACCCAATATACAGAGCTTTTTTACATTTTTATTATTTTAGTATTATTTGTCACTATGTGATGGCATTATGTGCTTTGGTCATGACATGACAATATTTGTCCCTTGTATGTGGTATTATTCGGTCACTATGTGGTGGTAATATGTGGTCTCATGGTGTGTCAGTATTTATACCTTGTATCTGGTAGCATTTGATCACTATGTGATGGTATTATGTGCTTTGGTCATGGTGTGGCGGTATTTGTGCCTTGTATGTGGCATTATTTGGGCACTATGTGGTGGTAATATGTGATCTGGTCACGGTGTGGTAGTATTTCTGCTTTCTATCTGGTAATATTGGTCTTGGTAGAGTGGATTGTGGTTGGTCATTTGTTTTATCTGATATCAATACGGGGAAACCTCTTTATTTCCAATAGATATTAAATACTTGGATGTTTAACGCCTCCCTGTCCTGTGACTATTACACAGCAGCAGAGATGCAGTTACAGAGGTTCACCAGAGAAAGCAAGTTGGCATTTGGTGAGATTTTCACCTCTGTATTTATAAGACAAAACCAGGAGTGGGTGAGAAATGCATAAAACATTACGTCTGATTGCTCCACTCCTGGTTTTGTCTTACTAATACAGAGGTGAAAAATGTCACCAAATACTCAAAGTGCCACAATCTTCTGACAGTGCGGATTCCACCAATAAATAAGTGATCACCTTCCCAACCTGTGCATCGCTGATAACTAGTGTTGAGCATTCCGATACTGAAATATCGGGTATCGGCCGATATTCACGGTATCGGAATTCCGATACTTAATTCCGATACTTTTACAATATCGAATACCGGAATCGGAAGTTCCTATAATGCCTGCGCTCTGCAGTGTCTCTGAAGGATGACAAGCTGGATGGCAGCGCTCAGCTGCGATCCAGCCTGTCATCAGAATGCCATCCCAGCATGAGAGAATTCTCCTGATTGTTTAAAAGCCGGCTGCTTTCTACCGCCCGCCGGCTTTCTACCGCCCGCCGGCTTTTAACCGCCCGCCGGCTTTTAAACAATCAATCAGCCCCATACTCGCTTCCCCGCAGCCTCCCACCCCGATCCTCCGCTCCCCTCACCTCTCATCCCGATCGTAAGTTAGGACCGGGCGGGGAGCGCAGGACCCGGGCGGGGAAGCCGGCGGTGAAAAGACTTCACCGCCGGCTTTCCCGTTCTGTGCTGCGCTTTCCCGCCGGTTATTTCAAATGAACAGCTGAGGTATCAGGTGATGCCGATCAGCTGTTCATTTGAAGTAGCCGCGGTGCCCTCAGAGGGTTCATGTGAGTTCATGCTTGACTGCATTGCATGAACTCACATGAACTTTCCCACGCCCGCACAGGTCAGCCTCACCTCCCAGACCATCAGACCCGTCATGATTAGTGTGTGCGGGTGTCTGTGCGATGTCTGCGGGTGTGTGCGGTGTCTGTGTGATGTGTGCGGGTGTGTGCGTGCAGGCAGACATAGGCCGATGTGACACTACTACTCCCATCGGCCTATGTCTGTCCCCCGTCCACTCGTGCCAGCAGCATCAGCTCGATGGGAGCAGTAGTTCCCATCAGCCTGATCCTGCTATTTAAATTGCCCTACTGTGTCCCCAATAAATTTTAAATACATGTCATTGGTGGCCAGTGGTTACCTAAAATAAATTAGTTTATACATTACCTGTCCCCGCCGATTGCCACCTAAAATAAAGTAAAAAATAAAAAACTACACCTATACTCACCTAGACACCTAATTCCCCGAAGTCATCGATCTCCTGTAATAAAATATAAAATAATAAACCACAACCTTATCCTTACCCCTCCGTAGTAGTCCACGAGTGTCCCACGAAGATCTCCAGTTTAGAGCAGCCACATAGAATGTGACCGCTCTGAACCGCAGCCGCCGCTAGAATGACGGGGCCGTAAAGCAGCCCCGTCATTGCATAAGCGGGTTCGCCGGAGTTCAGGCAGCGCTGCTCCGGTTAGCTCCTTTACGGCCCTGCTGTATCGTGAGAAATTCCCACGGTACAGCAGTGCCGTAAAGGAGGTCTCCGGAGCAGCGCTGACTGAATGCACCTCAGTGACTTCAGTCAGTGGCTCCCGCTGCCGGGAGCGGACGTGTTCCCGGCAGTGTGAGCTTACAGCAGCCATGCACAGCTGTCACCATCTCCAGATGTGACAGCTGTGCATGGGAGATCAGCGCAGGAACGTGGACAGGTAACTATTTTTTTTTTAGTAAACTAAGAATTAAATAAAATGGTGTGTTTTATTTCAAATAAATTATTTTCTTCTGGGTGTAGTGTGTGTTTTCTTTTTAATACTTTGTAGGTTAGTAATGGGGGTGTCTTATAGACGCCCATCATTACTAACCTGGGCTTCATGGCAGCTGGCGCTGACATGAACCCCACCACTATTACCCCCTGCCACCGCACCAGGGCAGCGTGGAAGAGCGAGGCTAAGCGCCAGAATTTCGGGCTTAGGGCCAGCGGATAATACAAAGCTGGCCCTAACCCCTTTATTACCCAGTGAGCCACCGCACCAGGGCCCTGGATGAGTTGGGTACAGCGCCAGAAGATGGCGCTTCTATGAACGCGCCATTTTCCGGGGTGGCTGCGGACTGCAATTTGCAGCGGGGGGGGGGGGGCAGAAAGCTTGGGCCTCCCTGCGCTGCAGATTCCATCCCCCAGCTGCCTAGTTGTACCTGGATGGACACAAAAATAGGGCGAAGCCCCACGTATTTTTTTTTTTTTAATTATTTCATGAAATTCATGGAATAATAAAGAAAAAAAGGCCTTCCCTATATTGTTGTGTCCAACCAGGTACAAATAGGCAGCTGGTGGTTGGGGGCATGCCTGCGCTTCTCAGTGTCTGCGGGATGACAGGCTGGATGGCAGCTTTCTGCTGCGATCCAGCCTGTCATCTCGATGTAGCAGAGCTGAAACTGTCCTGGGAACCATGGAAAGGTAAGGATGATGTTGCTTTATTATTTTACTTTTATTGCAGGAGATCGTTGGCTTCAGCTGGAATGGGCGTGATGGTAAGTATGGTTTAATTTAGAACAATAAAGAATTGTGTCTTTATTTCAATTAAAGGACTTTATTCTCAGTGTTTGTGTTTTTTTAACTTTGACTATGGGGTTAGTAATGGGGGTGTCTTATAGACGCCTCTCCATTACTAACCTGGGCTTGATATCAGCTGGCATTATAAGCTGACATCAACCCCAGCCCTATTACCCCACTGCCACCGCTACAGGGCAGTGGGAAGAGCGAGGCTAAGTGCCAGAATTGGTGCATCCTATGGATGCGCCATTTCTGGGGCGGCTGACGGCTGGTGTTTCTAGCCTGGGAGGGGGCCAATATTCATGGCATCCTTCCTGGGCTATTAATATCAGCCCCCAGCTGTCTGCCTAGCCTTTACTAGCTATTAAAATAGGGGGGACCCCACGTCATTTTTTTGGGGGGTCCCCCATTTTAATAGCTAGTAAAGGCTAGGTATTCAGCTGGGGGCTGATATTAGTAGCCTGGGAAGCTCCGTGGGTATTACCCCCTTCCCAGGCTTCAAACATCTTCCCCAGCCGTCTGCTTAACCTCCGCTAGAGACTAAAATTACGGGGAACCCCACGCCAATTTTTTTTTAAATAAATCCTTTATTTTAACACTAAATGACAAGTACAATAATCAACACTGTCACTGTACTTCTTATATATGTGACTGACATGTTTCTATCTATCTAATCTATGTGTGATGCTCTATTCTTTCTGTTATAAATTGTCGGGTACCGCTGCTGAATTGCCGGCCGGCTTTTTTAAAGAGACGGTGCATGAAAACACTAATATTTTTTTAAATAAATCCTTTACACTAAATGACAAGTACAGTAACCAACACTGTCACTGTACTTCATATATATGTGACTGACATGTTTCTATCTATCTAATCTATGTGTGAAGCTCTATTCTTTCTGTTATAAATTGTCGGGTACCGGTATATGCCGCTGCTGAATTGCCGGCTTTTCATGTTTCACTGTGAGCACTGTTCCCATCGATTTGGGCAATCACCTCCCCCAATACATTCTACATTATTGTTAGTTGTTTTCCTTCATGTAGAATTAACCTACCAGGAAAGAAAGGGTTTATTTTCATTCCGATATTTGTGTCCCATTGACTTGCATTGGTTTCCGGTATTGGAATCGGCGATATCCGATACTTTTTGGGTATCGGCCCGATGCAATCCGATCCGATATTTCCTGATATCGGAAGGTATCGCTCAACACTACTGAAAACTTGTTTTCACCAATAAAAACCCTTTAATGCAAACTACAGTAATTGTACATTGCATTTCCGGTGAGCGCACAGTGATGTGCAGGAGCCGCCAATATAATGGGGATAACGGCTAACAGGTATTTGCAAATAGCTGAAGGGGGGGTTGGCCCGGGTGGGTGGGCCCCGGGTGGGCCCCTGGAGTCAATTTCCCTGGTGGTGGGTGGGCCCCTGGAGTCAATTTCCCTGGTGGGCCCCAGAAACCCCAGTCCGGCGCTGCTTCAGACTACACGCTGCAGAGACCAGAGCAGGGGTGGAACGAGGAGAAGTGAGTATTTATTTTTTTAATCACTAAGTACATTGTGGGGGCTATTATGCTGTTTGGAAGGCCTGGGGGTGTTCAGGGTGCATTATACTTCAGGAAAGGAAATGTGGGTGCATTATATTATATGGAAGGCTATATGGGGCTTTTACATTTTATGGAATGCAATGTGTGGGCCATTATATTATATGGAGGGCTATGTGGAGCCATTATACAATATGGAAGGCAATTTGAGGCCATTATATTATTTTGAAGGCAATAAGGGCACATTATATTATATGGAAGGCAATGTGGGGCCATTATATTATATGGAAGACTATGTGGGGCCCATTATACAATGTGGAAGAGTATATGAGGCCATTATTCTATATGGAGGGCTATGTGGGGTGCATTATATTATGCGGAAGCAGTAGCATAGCTACCGGGGAGGCAGAGGGGGCTCTGAGGAGGCCCACCTGGAGTTACGCTAGTGCAACTGTATGGGCGTGCACAGCACGCTGATACAGTTACACTCTGGGGCAGAGCAGGGAAACTCGATGTCCCTGCACTGCTCTGCGGCTGCTATGGGGCCCTTAAGCAGGAGGAGGGGCCTATCGATGCCAGCATCGGGCCCCCCTAACCGTCACTGCAAGTTCAATGATGATACTATAGAGGACTGTGGGGGTGCATTATACTATAGAGGCCTATAGGGGTACATTTTACTATATAGAGTCTGCCTATGGTGGTGCATTTTACTATATACAGTCTGCCTATGGGGGCACATTATACTGTATGGAGGCCTATGGGGGTGCATTATACTATAGACTCTGCCTATGGGGGTGCATCATACTATATACTCTGCCTATGGGGAGTGCATTATACTATAGAGGCCTATGGGGTGCATTATACTATATAGAGGCCTATGGGGGTGCATTATACTATATGGAGGCCTATGGGGGTGCATTATACTATAGAGGCCTATGGGGGTGCATTTTACTATATAGAGTTTGCTATGGGGAGTGTATTATACTATAGAGGCCTATGGGGAGTGTATTATAGTATAGAGGCCCATGGGGAGTGCATTATACTATATTGGGGACTATCTGGTGCATTATACTATATGTAGGCTATTTAGGGGGTCATCATACAGTGTGGGCGATAATGTGGGGTCCTTGTACAGTGTGGGGGCCATCATACAGTGTTGGAGCTATCAGTTTGGAGGCTACTAAGGGGTCAGTATACTGTGTGGGGGGCACTATACAGTGAGGGGGCATTATACTATGTATAGGAGAGCATCATACTGTGTATAGTATGGGGGGAGACTCAGGACATTATTAGCTATTAAGTGGGCACTTATCGTTAGAGAGGAACTCAGGTTATTGTGACTGTCAAAGGGGCAAACAGAGGGCACTATCATTTTCTAGAGGGCACAATGTGGGCACTGTTTTCTAGGGCACTTGCAGATGGCATTTCAATAGTCTAGAGGTTTGTTTTATCATTTAGAGGGCACACAGTACCACTCAGCAGGTGCAGTAATGGGGACACATACGGCAGCAGCAGCTCTTTATTGGGGTATCAGCAGGATGAGGGGTTTGTGCTGGTTGGGAATAGATGGGGACGGGGCCTGAAATGTAAGGAGTCAAATGTGTTTTTGTTGTGATCTCTGTAGATGAGTCCTGGATGGAGACGTTGTCGTGTCGGTCTGGGCCAGCTGGAAAATACGGGAAAAGTGAACAATTTCATCAGAAAGAACGTCAGCTATAAGGTACTATACAGTGCCTACAAGTAGTATTCAACCCCCTGCAGATTTAGCTGGTTGACACATGCGGAATTAACTTGGCATTGTGACATTTGTACTGTAGATCAGCCTGGAAGTGGGAAATGCACTGCAGCTGACGCGCCCCCTGGGCCAGTGCTGTTTGGGGATTACCCGGAGCCGGATCAGATGGGGGTTGTAGTCTCCGAGTGGCGGCGACCCAGTCCGTGCCCAGGGTGTCAAACTCAGTGTGTGGCAGTCTTGATAGATGTTATTGGTGTTCTTTAGTGTCGACTACGCCACCCGTTGATTTGCGGTCAAAAGGCCGCCGCTGCAGCAGGGTCCGCTGAGGCTGTTGGTATGTGTGCAGCTTTGGTAGTATAACCCCCAACGGGAGGGGTATAGCCTCAGGGGGTCAGATGTAGAGGATGGTGGTTGTGCAGGTGCAGGAGAGCTAAGCAAGAAGACTCAGAGTCGGGCTGTGCAGTTCAGGGGTTTTTACTTACGGGTGTTCTTATGGTCACTCTGGCCTGAAGCGACCACCCGAGCCGTGCTGCGTCCACCAGGTCCTGGACTCGGCCAACCCCCAAGCAATTCTGGAGCGTGGTCCTGAGCTCCTGTCTGACTTTCCCTCTCTTCTGGCCGTTCTCACCAGGGATCCACTTTTGTCCGGCTCCCTCGGGTCTCTTGGTGGGTACACCTCTTCTGGGTTCCCTGACCCTATACTTGGTATGCTTTCCTAGTGGATTTAGTGAGGGTCGTGGCAGATCCTGCCCACGACCTCCGGTCTCTGGCTAAGGTGTGCTTTTCTCTCTACCAGCTTGGGATCCGGTACCCTGGGTGCCAACCCTTCACCCTTCTGTTTGTATTCTGGGGTCTTGGGGTTCCTTCTCCTTTTCTCTGGGTCCTTCTGACTCCTCTCTCTCTCAGACTTGGCCTTGGAGCTGGGCCCAGCCGGAACCACAACTCCCTGTCAGCCCTTCTGGCTGAGCTTCTCTGCTCTGCTCCTCTGACTAACTCTGACAGACTGACCCTGTCCTAAGATGGTGCCCACCTTATATACTCCCTCTATGTGTGAGCTCAGGTGACCAGCACCCAATGAGCTCCTAGCATTACCCAGACTGCTCCCCCTATCTGCCCCTACACTACTGGGATGTTCCAACCCCCTCCCACTCCAGCCAGGGACAGACACTATCGTACCTGCACATAAACTGGTGGGAGTACCGTTGATCTGTCCCCCGGAAATGGGATGTATGTAGTGTATGCAGCTATCTGAGCTCAGTTCCACACTCCATCCTTACCCGGGAGTGGAATACCACACCTCTGGCTTGAGGTGTAATACCCCTGTAGCAGCCGAGTCCTCAGGGTGCTACATTCCCCCCTGGTAAATCACAGCACGTCCTCGGGCTGTAAGAGAACAAAAACATCCACAAACATACATTTTTTTTTTTTTAAAACATAAACATATAAAACAATATATATACTATCAGCATAAACTTTTCATATAAAGCTTGTCATAAATAACACTCTTGTTCCTCCGGCCACGGTGCAACTTGTGACCGGGTAAAGTGCGACAGTCTCTTGTAGTAAAAACAACAGTTTCCTATAAAACCGGTAGGGGGCGCCTTAGAAAGCGCAACTATATACAAGGGAAGGTGGCCGCTCTCAGTCCTCGACCAGTGGGGAAAAGGGATGGCTGCTCACAGTCCTCAGCCTGTGGGGAGATGGGACACACTGGAACAGTTCACACTTGTCCCAACGGGGACCTTATTTTAAGTTAACAGCATGGCATATACCCTGACGGGTAACTATGTACAGTCTCTTTACCGTACTTTAATGACGGCGTACTCCTGCTCCTCCTTCAGACCCGTCCGGATCCTCTTGCTCCTCTTCACACCGTAGCTCCTCCTCCGTCAGCCGGTGTACATGGAGGGCGTAGGGTCCTTTGGCACACTTGTGCCGGGTGAACGTGACCTCGTCCCCTACATATAGGTCACGACCTCTGTGTCCCTCCGGCAGATGGGACTCCACGTCTCTGCGGGTGACAAAGACGTCGCCGGGGGTGTGATGATCCCTGATGAAACCCCAACCGTGCTGCAGTTGGAATTTAATTACAGTCCCGGTGGCACGGGGACCGTGGGCTGCACGGGGGTTCCTCCTGGTCCGGCTCTTCTGCTCTGCACTCTGTTCCTGCAGCCGCTGCTCACGGACCCGCCTCTCTCTTCGCTCGCGGTCAAAGACCTCTAACTGCTGCCGGCAGCACTCCGCACGCTCAGCTGCGGCTGCCCGAGTCTCTTGGGTGAATCCCATGAGGTCTCCTCCGGTGGGGTCCCACGCAAACTGCGCTTCCTCCAACGAGAGTGGGGTGATCTTAACGGGCTTCGGAACCGGAATCAGGGGCTCATCTAGGGGTCTTTCTTTCTGGAGTCGGGGATGGTGGAACTCCGGTGGCCACACAAAGGGTTGCCCATCCGGGCACGTGTGCTGGGCAAACAAATCTTCACCCAGGTGCGGCACTCTAGATGTTGAGGGCGCGGTGGTGGTGGCGGCGCCCGGGTTCGCCAGGCCTTGCGACCAGGCCGGTGGCGTCTCCTGCTTGGCCGTGCTCTGGATCGAGGCGCGTGACGTCACAGGGGTCGCGGCCGCGGCTTCTGCTTGAGGCCTTGTCTGGAGCGGTGACGATGCAGCGACGGGCACGGCAGGGGGAATTTCGGGCTCTGCGACGGGGAGCTGGGGCAGGCACGCGGTTTCTCGGCTCGGGGTTGTGACGTCCCCTTTACCTGCCTCCATCTGTTCAGCTCCCTTCTCGGCGCCGTCTCCGGCCTTCACTCCTCCTGCCCCATCCTCAGAGGCGGTCTGTCTCCTCGTCTCGGGTGGCGTGCTTCGCTGGCGGGTTCTTGCCTGCTGGGCCATCTCTCTGCTCCATGCGGCCAGTACGTCCCGCTGCACTCGGGCCATCCTCTGAGCCAAGCCCTCCAGTGCGGTCTGTGCACGCTCCCGGTCTCGGGGGAGCTGTGTCAGGATCTCCACTAGGCCTTCTGGGGTTGTCGCTTGCAACAGGCTCCTGACCACTGGGTCGGTGCTGCCTGCCTCTCCCTCCATCTCCGGGTACGGCTTCTCCGGAGTCCTCTCCAGACTTCTTGTCTCCGGGTGCGCTCTCTCCAGACTCCTCCAGGCTGCACTCATCTTCGCTCTCTTGTTCTGTCTCCGCCCACATTGAAGGTGGTCCCGGGGCAACTTTTTGATTGTCAGTTCCAGGGGCAGTTCTCTCACGCTGATGGACATCTCCAGCATCACAGTCTCTGTTGGTGGGGGCAGTTTCCGCTTTTGGCGCCATTCCTTGACCTGGCCCACGATGGGAGGTGACCTCTTGCCACCCTCTGGCACGCCCATAATGGCGTCCGCTCTTCCAAGGCGGGAAATCTTCTGGAAATGGCGGGAATCGTCTCCCAGTGGCGGGAAACTCCGCGGATGGCGGGAAAAAGCTGCAGATGGCGGGCAACCGGCGGGAAACGATCCGTGATGGCGTCCCATGGCGGGGACCCTCTGGAACCGGCGGGAGACTTTTTCTTAAGGTAAATTTGAACTTCACTTCAGGCACGCAGTACCCGGTGGTTGTGGGCACGAAATCCTGCCGACTACGCCAAAGTTGACGCGCCCCCTGGGCCAGTGCTGTTTGGGGATTACCCGGAGCCGGATCAGATGGGGGTTGTAGTCTCCGAGTGGCGGCGACCCGGTCCGTGCCCAGGGTGTCAAACTCAGTGTGTGGCAGTCTTGATAGATGTTATTGGTGTTCTTTAGTGTCGACTACGCCACCCGTTGATTTGCGGTCAAAAGGCCGCCGCTGCAGCAGGGCCGCTGAGGCTGTTGGTATGTGTGCAGCTTTGGTAGTATAACCCCCAACGGGAGGGGTATAGCCTCAGGGGGTCAGATGTAGAGGATGGTGGTTGTGCAGGTGCAGGAGAGCTAAGCAAGAAGACTCAGAGTCGGGCTGTGCAGTTCAGGGGTTTTTACTTACGGGTGTTCTTATGGTCACTCTGGCCTGAAGCGACCACCCGAGCCGTGCTGCGTCCACCAGGTCCTGGGCTCGGCCAACCCCCAAGCAATTCTGGAGCGTGGTCCTGAGCTCCTGTCTGACTTTCCCTCTCTTCTGGCCGTTCTCACCAGGGATCCACTTTTGTCCGGCTCCCTCGGGTCTCTTGGTGGGTACACCTCTTCTGGGTTCCCTGACCCTATACTTGGTATGCTTTCCTAGTGGATTTAGTGAGGGTCGTGGCAGATCCTGCCCACGACCTCCGGTCTCTGGCTAAGGTGTGCTTTTCTCTCTGCCAGCTTGGGATCCGGTACCCTGGGTGCCAACCCTTCACCCTTCTGTTTGTATTCTGGGGTCTTGGGGTTCCTTCTCCTTTTCTCTGGGTCCTTCTGACTCCTCTCTCTCTCAGACTTGGCCTTGGAGCTGGGCCCAGCCGGAACCACAACTCCCTGTCAGCCCTTCTGGCTGAGCTTCTCTGCTCTGCTCCTCTGACTAACTCTGACAGACTGACCCTGTCCTAAGATGGTGCCCACCTTATATACTCCCTCTATGTGTGAGCTCAGGTGACCAGCACCCAATGAGCTCCTAGTGACGCGCCCCTGGGCCAGTGTTGTTTGGGGGATACCCGGAGCCGGATCAGATGGGGGTTGTAGTCTCCGAGTGGCGGTGACCCGGTCCGTGCCCAGGGTGTCAAGCTCAGTGTGTGGCAGTCCTACAGATGTTGCTGGATGTTCTTTAGTGTCGACTACGCCACCCGTTGATTTGCGGTCAATACGGACGCCGCTGCAGCAGGGTCCGCTGAGGCTGGTGGTGTGTGTGCAGCTTCTGGTAGTATAACCCCCAACGGGAGGGGTATAGCCTCAGGGGGTCAGTTGTAGAGGGTGGTGGTTGTGGTGGTGCAGTGAGGATGGTATTAAGACTCAGAGTCGGGCTGTGCAGTTCAGGGTTTTTACTTACTGCTGTTGTTCTGGTCACTCCGGCCTTGAGTGACCGCCCGAGCCGTGCTGCGTCCACCAGGTCCTGGACTCGGCCAACCCCCAGGTAATTCTGGAGCGTGATCCTGAGCTCCCTCTCTGACGTTCCTTTTCTCTGGCCTTCCCCACCAGGGATCCACCTATGTCCGGCTCCCTCGGGTCTCTTGGTGGGTACACCTCTTCTGGGTTCCCTGACCCTATGCTTGGTCTGCCTTTCGGGTGGATTTAGTGGGGGGTCGTGGCAGATCCTGCCCACAACCTCCGGTCTCTGGCTGAGGATTAGTGCCCTGCACCAGCTTGGGATCCGGTACCCTTGTGCCAACCCTTCACCCTGTTGCTTGTATTTGGGCTCTTGGGGTTCCCTCTTCTTCCCCTCTGGGTCCTTCTGACTCCTCTCTCTCTCTTCTTTCAGGACTGCTTGACCCTCTACAACAGACTGACTAGTAGCTGTCTGCCTGTCTGACCCTGATCTAAGATGGTTCCCACCTTATATACTCCCTCTATGTGTGAGCTCAGGTGACCAGCACCCAATGAGCTCCTAGCATTACCCAGACTGCTCCCCCTATCTGCCCCTACACTACTGGGATGTTCCACCCCCCTCCCACTCCAGCCAGGGACAGACACTATCGTACCTACACATAAACTGGTGGGAGTACCGTTGATCTGTCCCCCGGAAATGGGATGTATGTAGTGTATGCAGCCTACTGAGCTCAGTTCCACACTCCATCCTTACCCGGGAGTGGAATATCACACCTCTGGCTTGAGGTGTAATACCCCTGTAGCAGCCGAATCCTCAGGGTGCTACACTAGCATTACCCAGACTGCTCCCCCTATCTGCCCCTACACTACTGGGATGTTCCAACCCCCTCCCACTCCAGCCAGGGACAGACACTATCGTACCTGCACATAAACTGGTGGGAGTACCGTTGATCTGTCCCCCGGAAATGGGATGTATGTAGTGTATGCAGCTATCTGAGCTCAGTTCCACACTCCATCCTTACCCGGGAGTGGAATACCACACCTCTGGCTTGAGGTGTAATACCCCTGTAGCAGCCGAGTCCTCAGGGTGCTACACAGCAAATTTTGTTTTTGTTTTTTTTTTTGTTTGTTTTTTTTTAACGTAAAAGTTAATTCAGAGTGTCATTTATTATTCAACCCCTCAAACCACAAGAATTCTGTTTGGTCCCCCTAAAGTATTAAGAAGTAGTTCAGGCACCAAGAATAATGAGCTTCACATGTGTGGATTAAAGATCTCTTTTGCCAGCCTTTTCTGACTATTTAAGACCCTCCCCAAACTTGTGAACAGCACTCAGACATGATCAACATGGGAAAGACAAAGGAGCATTCCAAGGCCATCAGACACAAGATCGTGGAGGGTCACAAGGCTGGCAAGGGGTACAAAACCCTTTCCAAGGAGTTGGGCCTACCTGTCTCCACTGTTGGGAGCATCATCCGTAAGTGGAAGGCTTATGGAGCTACTGTTAGCCTTCCACGGCCAGGACAGCCTTTGAAAGTGTCCTCCCGTGCCGAGGCCAGGCTTGTCCGAAGAGTCAAGGCTAACCCAAGTACAACAAGGAAGGAGCTCCGGGAAGATCTCATGGCAGTGGGGACATTGGTTTCAGTCAATACCATAAGTAACGTACTCCACCGCAATGGTCTCCGTTCCAGACGAGCCCGTAAGGTACCTTTACTTTCAAAGCGTCATGTCAAGGCTCGTCTACAGTTTGCTCATGATCACTTGGAGGACTCTGAGACAGACTGGTTCAAGGTTCTATGGTCTGATGAGACCAAGATCGAGATCTTTGGTGCCAACCACACACGTGACGTTTGGAGACTGGATGGCACTGCATACGACCCCAAGAATACCATCCCTACAGTCAAGTATGGTGGTGGCAGCATCATGCTGTGGGGCTGCTTCTCTGCCAAGGGGCCTGGCCATCTGGTCCGCATCCATGGGAAGATGGAGATTTTGGCCAAGAACCTCCGCTCCTCCATCAAGGATCTTAAGATGGGTTGTAATTTCATCTTCCAACAAGACAACGACCCAAAGCACACAGCCAAGAAAACCAAGGCCTGGTTCAAGAGGGAAAAAGTCAAGGTGTCGGAGTGGCCTAGTCAGTCTCCTGACCTTAACCCAATTGAAAACTTGTGGAAGGAGCTCAAGAATAAAGTCCACATGAGACACCCAAAGAACCTAGATAACTTGGAGAAGATCTGCATGGAGGAGTGGGCCAAGATAACTCCACAGACCTGTGCCGGCCTGATCAGGTCTTATAAAAGACGATTATTAGCTGTAATTGCAAACAAGGGTTATTCCACAAAATATTAAACATAGGGGTTGTATAATAATTGACTTTTATGTTTAAAATTTAATAAAATTCAACTGAGCAACATAACTTTTTGGTTTGTAAGATTTATGCTTCTGTTCATAAAACCTACTCTCGTTTGCAGTTTGAAGGCTCTAACTTATTTGCATCTTATCAAACCAGCTAAATCTGCAGGGGGTTGAATACTACTTGTAGGCACTGTATATACCTGTGCTGTAATCTCTTTAGTGTTCTGCAGGACTGGTATCTACCACTATATGGTCACCATATAGCAGTAATATAGTAATATCAGTTCTGGTTTTTGTATAGAGATTTTTTTTAGTAACAGAACGGTCATCTGCTGATGTTCTCCTACATCCAGTATTAGGGTGCGCCACCATAGTTGTAAATAGGGTTACCTGGTTAGGGGCCCACTCAGAAGTTTCGCTCCCCCCCAAACCAAAACTCTAGATACTCCTCTGTGTGGAATTCAATGTAGGGTCATTATATTATATAAAAGGCAATGTGGGGCGCATTATACTATGTGGAAGGAAATGTGGGGCGCATTATATTATATGGAGGGCTATGTGGGGCCCATTATATTATATGAAGGGCTATGTGGGGGCCATTATAATATTTGGAGGGCAATATGGGGCCCATTATACTATATGGAAGGCTATGTGGGAGTCATTATATTATATAATTGCACCCACATAGCCATTATAATGGGGGCCATTATACTGTATGGAGGGCTCTGTGGGGATCACAGTTGGGGCATCATATTGTGTTGGGGTCACCATACTTTGCCGGGGAAGTTGAGCAGCATGTGTTTTTTTTTTGTTTGTTTTTTTAAAACTAGATAGTTGTTGGTTACTTGATCCAAGTCATCATCATGATCCAAAGTTGTCTGTACAGGTTCAGTACTGTGCGTGTGGAGGGTACTGTGGAGGAATTCACTGTGGGGGTATCATACTGTGCTTGGGGGGGCACTTTTTTTGGCATCATTCTATATGGGGGCAATGAAAGAGGGATCTAGGGGCTTCAATAGGAGGAAAATTACTTTGTAAGGGCTGCAAAGTTGTGAGATCTGCCCTTCTGTGACCCCACCAATTTAATTTTATTTGGGAAGGGGGGGCCCAATTAGAACTTCTGCTATGGGGCCCCATGATTTCTATATACGCCCTTGGGGATATCATACTGTGTGGGGGCGCTGTGTGGGGACATACTGCATGTGCGACCACCACTCCTATTGACTGTGATAATCCAGTGGTCGCACATGCTCACTACCACTCCGTTCACACCTGAGACTTTAGGACCCCAGTTCTCATTATTGATGGGAGTGCCAGTGGTTGGATTCTCCAAAGTAGTGATAAAAGTTTGCATTTTTTATCTTCATTTTAGTAAAAAAAAAAACTGCAAAAACAGCAACATTATTGTGATGTGAATAAACTGTTTGTGCAAAAGTGAGTGGCGCGGGATAATCCCTCTAAAATGTACAGAGGTAGTGACTATGACAAGCGCAGCAACGGGTCTGACAACATTTCTGATGCTAAAATTGTGAAAGGTTCAGAATACAATGACCCACAGACACACAATCACTTCATTTCTGCTTCCTACTGTTCTCAACCGCGGCCTCCAGAAAAGTCTCATGTCGTGCTGTATTGCTTTATGTGTTCTGTGCTGTGTTATGCTGTGTATTATATTGTGCCATGTCCTGGTGTATTATGTCATGTTGTCTTGTATTGTTCTTGTGTTGTTCGGTTGTGTTATGCTGTGACCAGTGGTGTATCTAGAGTCCGATGAGCCCCGGTACAAAATTTGGACCTGGTCATCACACACATGTTCGTCAGCTATATGCGCCCTTGTAGCATTCCATATCCTGTGAAGACATATGTGTTGGCCCCCCATGTAACAATGACCCCTTTCTGTAATAATGTCCCAGATCCTGGCCCCTTCCTGTAATAATGTCCCAGATCCTGGCCCCTTCCTGTAATAATGTCCTACATTCTGGCCCTACTAGGTATAATGCCCTCCATCCTGGGCCCATTTCAGTAATACATGTTTCTTATCCTAATATAATGTCCCCCAACCTGGGCCCATTCCAGTAATATATGTCCCCCATCCTGGACCCCTTCCAGTAATATATGTCCCCCATTCAGATGTAAGGTGCCCCATGCTGGGCCCCTTCCAGTAATATATATCCCCCATTCTGGTATAATGTCCCCCAGTGTGGGCCCCTTCCAGTAATATATGTCCCCCATCCTGATATAATGCCCCCCATCCTGTGCCCCTTCCAGTAATATATGTCCCCCATCCTGGTATAATGTCCCCCATTGTGGGCCCCTTCCAGTAATATATGTCCACCATCCTGATATAATGCCCCCCATCCTGGGCCCCTTCCAGTAATGTATGTCCCCTATCCTGGTATAATGTCCCCATTCTGGGACCCTTCCAGTAGTATATGTCCCCCATCCAGGTATAAGGTGTCCCATCCTGGGCCCCTTCCAGTAATAATGTCCGCCATCCAGGTGTAAGGTGCCCCATTCTGGGCCCCTTCCAGTAATAATGTACCCCATCCTGGTATAATGTCCCCCATTGTGGGCCCCTTCTAGTAATATATGTCCCCCATTCTGGCACAATGTCCGCATCCAGGGCTTCTTTCAGTGGTATATGTCCCCCATTGTATAATGTTCCCCATCCTGGTATAATGTCCCCTATCCTGGGCCCCTTCCAGTAATATATGTCCCCCTTTCTGGTATAATGTCCCCCATCCTGGTATAATGTCCCCTATCCTGGACCTCTTCCCGTAATATGTCCCCCCATCCTGGTATAATGTCCCCTATCCTGGGCCCCTTCCAGTAATATATGTCCCCCATCCTGGTATAATGTCCCTCATCCTGGGCCCCTTCAAGTAATAATGTCCTCCATCCTGGTATAATGTCCACCATCCTGGTATAATGCCCCCCATGCTGGGTTTCTTCCAGTAGTATATGTTCCCCATTCTGGTATAATGTCCCCCATCTCGGTATAATGTCCCCTATCCTGGGCCCCTTCCAGTAATATATGTCCCCCATTCTGGTATAATGTCCCCCATCCTGGTATAATGTCCCCTATCCTGGATCTCTTCCAGTAATATGTCCCCCATCCTGGTATAATGTCCCCTATCCTGGGCCCCTTCCAGTAATATATCTCCCCCATCCTGGTATAATGTCCCTCATCCTGGGCCCCTTCAAGTAATAATGTCCCCCATCCTGGTATAATGTCCCCCATCCTGGGCTTCTTCTAGTAATAATGTCCCTGTTCTGCGTTATTCTTCAACAAATATAATAAATGTTTCTACTCACCTGCACTCATGATGGGTGGCGTCCTCTTCTATAGCCAACGCAGAAGTCAGCAGCGTGTGATGTCATTGCCATGCACGACCAGTGACTTGCACACCGACGTCAGCTGCCGGCCACTGATTGGCCAGTAGTGTGTATTGCAGTGCAAGGAGCCGGCAGGTCTCTGCGCCTCAATATATTTCATCTGAATGTGCGTTCTCGGATGTACATCCAGCTGAAATAGTTGCTGGCGTCGGAGGGCCCCCCTCCCGCACAGACCCGGTCGCGGTCGCAGAGTGCCCTGGATAGGCCTCATTCAAACCTCTGTGAGTCGACTACATGTCCTGTGTTTTCACAGATAAAACAGGTTCCCATTAAAGTCTATGGGGCTGTTCACATGATGGCGTTTTTTTTGCAGACCAGGTGGTCCACAAAAAATCACAGAGACATGTCTAATTATGATATGTTATGTTGTATCACATCATGTTGTATTATTCTGAAACTGATTACATTTGATTAAATCTGATTAAATTAAACTGATTAAATTTGCTGATGACACAAAGCTAGGAGGGATAGCTAATACTAGAGAAGAGAGAGAGAGGATTCAAAAAGACCTAAATAAACTGGAGCAATGGGCAGTAACTAACAGTATAAAAATGAAAAAAGCATATACAGAATGGGAGGAATAGAGCTAAGCAACAGTACATGTGAAAAAGACTTAGGTATACTAATAGATCATAGACTGAACATGAGTCAACAGCGTGATGCAGCAGCAAAAAAGGCAAATACAATTCTGGGATGTATTAACAGAAGCATACAGTCTAGATCACGTGAAGTCATTATCGGTCTTTACTCCTCTTTGGTCAGACCTCATCTGGAATACTGTGTACAGTTTTGGGCACCACATTTTAAAAAAGACATCGACAAACTGGAGCAAGTTCAGAGAAGAGCGACCAGAATGGTGACTGGTCTGCAAACCATGTCCTATGAGGAACGGTTACAGGATTTGGGAATGTTTAGCTTGCAAAAAAGAAGACTGAGAGGAGACTTATAGCTGTCTACAAATATGTCAAGGGCTGTCACATTGTAGAAGGATCATCTTTATTCTCATTTGCACAAAGTAAGACTAGAAGCAATGGGATGAAACTAAATGGGAGGAGACACAGATTAGATATTAGAAAAAACTTTTTGCCAGTGAGGTGATGAATGAGTGGAACAGGCTGCCACGAGAGGTGGTGAGTTCTCCTTCAATGGACGTCTTCAAACAGAGGCTGGACAGAAATCTGTCTGAGATGGTTTAGTGAATCCTGCATCGAGCAGGGGGTTGGACACGAGGACCCAGGAGGTCCCCTCCAACTCTAACATTCTACGATTCTATTCGTTGCATTGTCTCTATGGTGTAATATGCATTGTTGCATTGCATGTTAATGATGTCATGTTGTGTTATTTTATATTGTGGGGTTTTTTTTACGTCATGTTACATTATGTGTTGTATTGTCAAACTATGTTTAATGTCGTGTATTGTCACGGCATGTTGTATCACATCATGTTGTATTAGGTCATATTGTGTCGTATTATGTTACGTCCTGTTTTATGTCAGCTTGTACTGTAATATTGTAACAAGTACCGCTGTGCTGATTTGTAGAGTGAAACCTAATTGTTAGTGTATTAGAAAGGTGCAGTGATCTATCTATCCTGTTATTACCTCTACATATGTACAGGGGGAAAGCAATGGTCCCCTGAAGGAAGAAACCACTGTACACATGTATGAAGAGACCGCCGATCCATCACAGAAAACTATGTCTTCATGTCGTCTTTTTTGTATTTTTTTTCATGATCAAAAATATTTTTTTTCTGTTCTAGCCGGGAATCTGAGTGAATGGGAATGTTACCTTCTAGCACTGGGGTCTTGGTTTCATACTGACCATCTCGATGAAGCTTATACTGTATGTCCTCTCAGTACTGAATTTACCCCTGCTATGTGTAGTATTATGATTAGATTGTAAGCTCCTGGGGAAGGGACTAATAAGGCTGAATATATTATGACCCTCTCATCAGACAGCTATATGGCCAACGCTATACTTTGCAGGTATTGAATCATGCCTATACTGCAGATGCTTTTTTAGTACGTGTTTTATCTCACCTCAGTGCTGTATTCACAGCTACTCTGCTCAGTAGTGCTGTGCATTATGATTAGATTGTAAGCTTCTGAGGAAGGGACTAATGAGACTGAATGTATAATGACCCCCTCATCTGACAGCTATATGGCCAACTCTATACTTTGCAGGCATTGATTCATTTCTATGCTGCAGCTGCTTTTTGGTGTTTTATTTTAGCTCATTGCTGGATTCACAGCTACTCTGCTCAGTACTGCTATGCATTATGATTAGATTGTAAGCTCCTGGGAAGGGACTAATGAGACTGAGTGTATTATGACCCCATCATCTGACAGCTATATGGCCAAATCTATACTTGTGCCAGCATTGATTCATTTCTATGCTGACGCTGCTTTTTGGTAAGCATTTTATCTCACCTCAGTGCTGTATTCACAGCTACTCTGCTCAGTAGTGCTGTGCATTATGTGATTAGATTGTAAGCTTCTGGGAAAGGGACTAATGAAACTGAATGTATTATGACCCCCTCATCAGACAGCTGTATAGCCAATGCTGTACTTTGTAGGCATTGATTCATTTCTATGCTGGAGCTGCTTTTCAGTAAGTGTTTTATTTCACCTCAGTGTTGGATTCACAGCTACTCTGCTAAGGAGTGCTGTATAATGTACTCCATACTGCTGCCACTTCTGAACATGTCCTACATTGTGAGGCAAGCAGGAATCCCCCATGTTTTTGTATGTTAAGTATTCGAGGTATCATAGTGGGTAGACTCTGCCCACTAGCTCAAAGAAAACTGAAAATTAGAGATTAGAGAAAAATAGTTAAAAATATAGAAGAAAATTCATATAATGGCCAGAAATAGTATTATCCCTCATGTATACATTGCAAAGTACTATGAACGGTCACTTGAAATGACAGGTAAAAAGTAAATGTGAATGACCCCTATGATTCCATATACGCTATTATATACTACATCCTGAGCAGAGCAGCAGAGGTACAGTTATATGAAAAAGTTTGGGCACCCCTATTAATCTTAAGCTTAATGTTTTATAAAAATTGGTGTTTTTGCAACAGCTATTTCAGTTTGATCTATGTAATAACTGTTGGACACAGTAATGTTTCTGCCTTGAAATGAGGTTTATTGTACTAACAGAAAATGTGCAATCTGCATTCAAACAAAATTTGACAGGTGCATAAGTATGGGCACCTCACCAGAAAAGTGACATTAATATTTAGTAGATCCTCCTTTTGCAAAAATAACAGCCTCTAGTCGCTTCCTGTAGCTTTTAATGATTTCCTGGATCCTGGATGAAGGTATTTTTGACCATTCCTCTTTATAAAACAATTCCAATTCAGTTAAGTTTGATGGTCGCCGAGCATGGACAGCCCTCTTCAAATGATCCCACAGATGTTCAATGATATTCAGGTCTGGGGACTTGGATGGCCATTCCAGAACATTGTAATTGTTCCTCTGCATGCATGCCTGAGTAGATTTGGTGCGGTGTTTTGGATCATTGTCTTGCTGAAAGATCCATCCCCTGCGTAACTTCAACTTTGTCACTGATTCTTGAACATTATTGTCAAGAATCTGCTGATACTGAGTGGAATCCATGCGTCCGTCAACTTTAACAAGATTCCCGATGCCGGCATTGGCCACACAGCCCCAAAGCATGATGGAACTTCCACCAAATTTTACTGTGGGAAGCAAGTGTTTTTCTTGGAATGCTGTGTTTTTTTGCCGCCATGCATAACGCCTTTTTGTATGACCAAACAACTCAATCTTGGTTTCATCAGTCCACACCTTCTTCCAAAAAGAAATTGGCTTCTTCAAATGTGCTTTTGCATACCTCAGCCGACTCTGTTTGTGGCGTGCTTGCAGAAACGGCTTCTTTCGCATCACTCTCCCATACAGCTTCTCCTTGTGCAAAGTGTGTTGTATAGTTGACGGATGCACAGTGACACCATCTGCTGCAAGTTGATGCTGCAGCTCTCTGGAGGTGGTCTGAGGATTGTCCTTGACTGATCTCCCCATTCTTCTTCTCTGCCTTTCTGATGTTTTTCTTGGCCTGCCACTTCTGGCCTTAACAAGAACTGTCCCTGTGTTCTTCCATTTCCTTACTATGTTCCTCACAGTGGAAACTGACAAGTTAAATCTCTGAGACAGTTTTTTGTATCCTTCCCCTGAACAACTATGTTGAATAATCTTTGTTTTCAGATCATTTGACGGTTGTTTTGAGGAGCCCATGATGCCACTCTTCAGAGGAGATTCAAACAGGAGAACAACTTGCAAGTGGCCACTTTAAGTAGCTTTTCTCATGATTGCATACACCTGGCTATGAAGTTCAAAGCTCAATGAGGTTACAAAACCAAAAAAAGTGCTTTAGTACGTCAGTAAAAAGTAGGTAGGAGTATTTAAAACAAGAAAATGATAAGGGTGCCCATACTTATGCACCTGTCAAATTTTGTTTGAATGCAGATTGCACATTTTCTGTTAGTACAATAAACCTCATTTCAAGGCAGAAACATTACTGTGTCCAACAGTTATTACATAGATCAAACTGAAATAGCTGCTGCAAAAACACCAATTTTTATAAAACATTAAGCTTAAGATTAATAGGCGTGCCCAAACTTTTTCATATAACTGTATATAGAGACTGCAGTGTGGAAGGATACGGTGCATATATTTTTATGTTTGCATGCTTTTTATATGTCATTTTCTTGTGCATCGTGAAGTGGAAATGCTCTGAATTAATCATCATTGTAATAGTTTGTGACTCCTGTAGACTTGTGATATTAATATTCCAGCCCCTGGTGCATATATTTTCATATTTATCCGTACGTCGTCCTTGTTTACAGGGAGAATGTTGGATTGTGATGATTTGCGGTTCTGCCGGCGACAGTTATTGTGCTGCTATTTGCACCTCATTGACTGGAAGCTGCGCAGAGTCATCAGAAGACGCAGTTATTACTGATGCTCCACCATAAATCACTTCTCACTTCTTCCATTACATCCCGAGGGCCGGTCAGGAGCAGATCCTCAGCGACTAAACAATTTCCATCAAGAGAGTGAAACAAGATGAACACGTATCTCTCATCATTCTCATACGGCAAAGGACGGGATCTCCAGGAGCAAAAACACTTATTCCCCCCGTAGATGGCTGAAAAACCTCGCAGCAAAGTTCAGATACGTCATTAGTGTGTACAGCTCATGAAATATTCAGTCATTACAGGACACTGGAGAAAAATGACCTTTATAATCATTTATGGCTCAATAGTCACAATAACCGGTATATACATGAATTCCACATATCTACACTGTGTGCAGAATTATTAGGCAAGTTGTATTTTAGAGGATTATTTTTATTATTGATCAACATCTACGTTCTCAATCAACCCAAAAGACTCATAAATATCCAAGCTTAATATTTTTGGAAGTTGGAGTGGATTTTTTTAGATTTGGCTATCTTAGGAGGATATCTGTTTGTGCAGGTAACTATTACTGTGCAGAATTATTAGGCAACTTAATAAAAACCAAATATAATCCCATCTCACTTGTTTATTTTCACCAGGTAAACCAATATCAGTGCACAAAATTTAGAAATAAACATTTCTGACATGCAAAAAAAAAACCCCAAAAAATTAGTGATCAGTATAGCCACCTTTCTTTATGATGACACTCAGCAGCCTTCCATCCATAGATTCTGTCAGTTGCTTGATCTGTTTTCGATCAACATTGCGTGCAGCAGCCACCACAGCCTCCCAGACACTGTTCCCAGAGGTGTACTGTTTTCCCTCCCTGTAGATCTCACATTTTATGATGGACCACAGGTTCTCTATGGGGTTCAGATCAGGTGAACAAGGGGGCCATGTCATTATTTTTTCTTCTTTTAGACCTTTACTGGCCAGCCACGCTGTGGAGTAGTTGGATGCATGTGATGGAGCATTGTCCTGCATGAAAATCATGATTTTCTTGAACGATACCGACTTCTTCCTGTACCACTGCTTGAAGAAGTTGTCTTCCAGAAACTGGCAGTAGGTCTGGGAGTTGAGCTTCACTCCATCCTCAACCTGAAAAGGTCCCACAAGTTCATCTTTGACGATACCAGCCCATATCAGTACCCCACCTCCACCTTGCTGGCGTCTGAGTCGGAGTGGAGCTCTCTGCACTTTACTGATCCAGCCTCTGGCCCATCCATCTGGCCCATCAAGAGTCACTCTCATTTCATCAGTCCATAAAACATTTGAAAAATCAGTTTAAAATGTTACTTGCGCTGGTATCGTAAGGCTTCAGGTATGGGTTTAGGAGACTAAAAAGGAGGTTAAAAGAGAAGAATTATAAGGATACCCAGGTAGAATTAAAACCATACACTTTATTTAAGATTATTAAGACAATAAAATAAGCGAAGAATAAAGGATATTTTTAAAAGGTCCTTGAGAGCGTGAAGGGACCCAGGTAGAATTAAAACCATATACTTTATTTAAGATTATTAAGACAATAAAATAGGCGAAGAATAAAGGATATTTTTAAAAGGTCCTTCACGCTCTCAAGGACCTTTTAAAAATATCCTTTATTCTTCGCTTATTTTATTGTCTTAATAATCTTAAATAAAGTGTATGGTTTTAATTCTACCTGGGTATCCTTATAATTCTTTTCTTTTAACCTCCTTTTTAGTCTCCTAAAACCCATACCTGAAGCCTTACGATACCAGCGCTAGTAACATTTTAAACTTATTTATAGGTATATCCTAATTAGACAACTGGCGGTAGGTTGTCTTTTCTTGCAGCAGGTATAGCATAAGGCCCACCTACCAGCACCTCTACCAATTATCCATTTGAAAAATCAGTCTTAAGATATTTCTTGGCCCATTCTTGATGTTTTATCTTATGTTTCTTATTCAAAGGTGGTTGTTTTTCAGCCTTCCTTACCTTGGCCATGTCCCTGAGTATCGCACACCTTGTGTTTTTTGATACTCCAGTAACGTTGCAGCAATGAAAGAAGGTAAAACTGGTGGCGAATGGCATCTTGGCAGCTTCACGCTTGATTTTCTTCAATTCATGGGCAGTTATTTTGCGCCTTTTTTGGCCAACACGCTTCTTGCGACCCTGTTGGTTATTTGCCATGAAACGCTTGATTGTTCGGTGATCACGCTTCAAAAGTTTGGAAATTTCAAGACTGCTGCCTCCCTCTGCAAGACATCTCACAATTTTGGACTTTTCAGAGCCCGTCATATCTCTCTTCTGACCCATTTTGCCAAAGGAAAGGAAGTTGCCTAATAATTAAGCCCACCTTATATAGGGTGTTGATGTCATTAGTCAACACCCCTCCTCATTACAGAGATGCACATCACCAGATTTACTTAATTGGTAGTTGGATCTCAAGACTATGCAGCTTGGAGTAGGACAACATGTATAAAAAGTATCATGTGATCAAAATACGCATTTGCCTAATAATTCTGCACAGAGTGTATATATTTCTGAATATCCAATGCTCAGATTCATAGCATAAAACTGAACATAGGGAGCAGTATTATAGTAGTTATATTCTTGTACATAGGGGCAGTATTATAGTAGTTATGTTCTTGAACATAGGAGCAGTATTATAGTAGTTATATTCTTGTACATAGGGGCAGTATTATAGTAGTTATATTCTTGTACATAGGAGCAGTATTATAGTAGTTATATTCTTGTACATAGGGCCAGTATTATAGTAGTTATATTCTTGTATATAGGGGGCAGTATTATAGTAGTTATAGTCTTGTATATAGTAGGTAGTATTATAGTAGTTATATTCTTGTACATAGGGGGCAGTATTATAGTGCTTATATTCTTGTACATAGGGGACAGTATTATAGTAGTTATATTCTTGTACATAGGGGCAGTATTATAGTAGTTATATTCTTGTACATAGTGGCAGAATTATAGTAGCTATATTCTTGTACATAGGGGCAGTATTATAGTAGTTATATTCTTGTACATAGGAGCAGTATTATAGTAGTTATATTCTTGTACATAGGGGCAGTATTATAGTAGTTATATTCTTGTACATGGGCAGTATAATAGTAGTTATAATATTGTATATAGGAGCAGTATTATAGTAGTTATATTCTTGTACATAGGGGCAGTATTATAGTAGTTATATTCTTGTACATAGGAGCAGTATTATAGTAGTTATATTCTTATATAAAGAAGCAGTGTTATAGTAGTTATATTCTTGTACATAGTGACAGTATTATAGTAGTTATAATATTGTATATAGGAGCAGTATTACAGTAGTTATATTCTTGTACACAGGATCAGTATTATAGTAGTTATATTCTTGTACATAGGGGGCAGTATTATAGTAGTTATATTTTTGTACATAGGGGGCAGTATTATACTAGTTATATTCTTGTACATAGGAGCAGTATTATAGTAGTTATATTCTTGTACATAGGGGGCAGTATTATAGTAGTTATATTCTTGTACATAGGAGCAGTATTATAGTAGTTATATTCTTGTACATAGGGGACAGTATTATAGTAGATATATTCTTGTACATAGGGGCAGTATTATAGTAGTTATATTCTTGTACATAGTGGCAGAATTATAGTAGTTATATTCTTGTACATAGGGGAAGTATTATAGTAGTTATAGTCTTGTATATAGTAGGTAGTATTATAGTAGTTATATTCTTGTACATAGGGGGCAGTATTATAGTACTTATATTCTTGTACATAGGGGGCAGTATTATAGTAGTTATATTCTTGTACATAGGGGGCAATATTATAGTAGTTATATTCTTGTACATAGTGGCAGTATTATAGTAGTTATAATATTGTATATAGGAGCAGTATTATAGTAGTTATATTCTTGTACATAGGAGCAGTATTATAGTAGTTATATTCTTATACATAGGAGCAATATTATAGCAGTTATATTCTTGTACATACGGGGCAGTATTATAGTAGTTATATTCTTGTACATAGGGGCAGTATTATAGTAGTTATATTCTTGTACATAGGAGCAGTATTATAGTAGTTATATTCTTATATAAAGAAGCAGTGTTATAGTAGTTATATTCTTGTACATAGTGACAGTATTATAGTAGTTATAATATTGTATATAGGAGCAGTATTACAGTAGTTATATTCTTGTACACAGGATCAGTATTATAGTAGTTATATTCTTGTACATGGGCAGTATAATAGTAGTTATAATATTGTAAATAGGAGCAGTATTATAGTAGTTATATTCTTGTACATAGGGGCAGTATTATAGTAGTTATATTCTTGTACATAGGAGCAGTATTATAGTAGTTATATTCTTATATAAAGAAGCAGTGTTATAGTAGTTATATTCTTGTACATAGTGACAGTATTATAGTAGTTATAATATTGTATATAGGAGCAGTATTACAGTAGTTATATTCTTGTACACAGGATCAGTATTATAGTAGTTATATTCTTGTACATAGGGGGCAGTATTATAGTAGTTATATTTTTGTACATAGGGGGCAGTATTATACTAGTTATATTCTTGTACATAGGAGCAGTATTATAGTAGTTATATTCTTGTACATAGGGGGCAGTATTATAGTAGTTATATTCTTGTACATAGGAGCAGTATTATAGTAGTTATATTCTTGTACATAGGGGACAGTATTATAGTAGTTATATTCTTGTACATAGGGGCAGTATTATAGTAGTTATATTCTTGTACATAGTGGCAGAATTATAGTAGTTATATTCTTGTACATAGGGGAAGTATTATAGTAGTTATAGTCTTGTATATAGTAGGTAGTATTATAGTAGTTATATTCTTGTACATAGGGGGCAGTATTATAGTACTTATATTCTTGTACATAGGGGGCAGTATTATAGTAGTTATATTCTTGTACATAGGGGGCAATATTATAGTAGTTATATTCTTGTACATAGTGGCAGTATTATAGTAGTTATAATATTGTATATAGGAGCAGTATTATAGTAGTTATATTCTTGTACATAGGAGCAGTATTATAGTAGTTATATTCTTATACATAGGAGCAGTATTATAGCAGTTATATTCTTGTACATACGGGGCAGTATTATAGTAGTTATATTCTTGTACATAGGGGCAGTATTATAGTAGTTATATTCTTGTACATAGGGGCAGTATTATAGTAGTTATATTCTTGTACATAGGGGCAGTATTATAGTAGTTATATTCTTGTACATGGGCAGTATTATAGTAGTTATAATATTGTATATAGAAGCAGTATTATAGTAGTTATATTCTTGTACATAGGGGCAGTATTATAGTAGTTATATTCTTGTACATAGGAGCAGTATTATAGTAGTTATATTCTTATATAAAGAAGCAGTGTTATAGTAGTTATATTCTTGTACATAGTGACAGTATTATAGTAGTTATAATATTGTATATAGGACCAGTATTACAGTAGTTATATTCTTGTACATAGGATCAGTATTATAGTAGTTATATTCTTGTACATAGGGGGCAGTATTATAGTAGTTATATTTTTGTACATAGGGGGCAGTATTATACTAGTTATACTCTTGTACATAGGAGCAGTATTATAGTAGTTATATTCTTGTACATAGGAGCAGTATTATAGTAGTTATATTCTTGTACATAGGGGGCAGTATTATAGTAGTTATATTCTTGTACATAGGAGCAGTATTATAGTAGTTATATTCTTGTACATAGGGGACAGTATTATAGTAGTTATATTCTTGTACATAGTGGCAGAATTATAGTAGTTATATTCTTGTACATAGGGGCAGTATTATAGTAGTTATATTCTTGTACATAGGAGCAGTATTATAGTAGTTATATTCTTGTACATAGGGGCAGTATTATAGTAGTTATATTCTTGTACATGGGCAGTATTATAGTAGTTATAATATTGTATATAGGAGGAGTATTATAGTAGTTATATTCTTGTACATAGGGGCAGTATTATAGTAGTTATATTCTTGTACATAGGAGCAGTATTATAGTAGTTATATTCTTATATAAAGAAGCAGTGTTATAGTAGTTAGATTCTTGTACATAGTGACAGTATTATAGTAGTTATAATATTGTATATAGGAGCAGTATTATAGTAGTTATATTCTTGTACATAGGAGCAGTATTATAGTAGTTATATTCTTGTACATAGGGGCAGTATTATACTAGTTATATTCTTGTACATAGGAGCAGTATTATAGTAGTTATATTCTTGTACATAGGAGCAGTATTATAGTAGTTATATTCTTGTACATAGGGGGCAGTATTATAGTAGTTATATTCTTGTACATAGGAGCAGTATTATAGTAGTTATATTCTTGTACATAGGGGACAGTATTATAGTAGTTATATTCTTGTACATAGGGGCAGTATTATAGTAGTTATATTCTTGTACATAGTGGCAGAATTATAGTAGTTATATTCTTGTACATAGGGGAAGTATTATAGTAGTTATAGTCTTGTATATAGTAGGTAGTATTATAGGAGTTATATTCTTGTACATAGGGGGCAGTATTATAGTGCTTATATTCTTGTACATAGGGGACAGTATTATAGTAGTTATATTCTTGTACATAGGGGGCAATATTATAGTAGTTATATTCTTGTACATAGTGGCAGTATTATAGTAGTTATAATATTGTATATAGGAGCAGTATTATAGCAGTTATATTCTTGTACATACGGGGCAATATTATAGTAGTTATATTTTTGTACATAGGGGCAGTATTATAGTAGTTATATTCTTGTACATAGGGGCAGTATTATAGTAGTTATATTCTTGTACATGGGCAGTATTATAGTAGTTATAATATTGTATATAGGAGCAGTATTATAGTAGTTACATTCTTGTACATAGGGGCAGTATTATAGTAGTTATATTCTTGCACATAGGAGCAGTATTATAGTAGTTATATTCTTATATAAAGAAGCAGTGTTATAGTAGTTATATTCTTGTACATAGTGACAGTATTATAGTAGTTATAATATTGTATATAGGAGCAGTATTACAGTAGTTATATTCTTGTACATAGGATCAGTATTATAGTAGTTATATTCTTGTACATAGGGGGCAGTATTATAGTAGTTATATTTTTGTACATAGGGGGCAGTATTATACTAGTTATATTCTTGTACATAGGAGCAGTATTATAGTAGTTATATTCTTGTACATAGGAGCAGTATTATAGTAGTTATATTCTTGTACATAGGGGGCAGTATTATAGTAGTTATATTCTTGTACATAGGAGCAGTATTATAGTAGTTATATTCTTGTACATAGGGGACAGTATTATAGTAGTTATATTCTTGTACATAGGGGCAGTATTATAGTAGTTATATTCTTGTACATAGTGGCAGAATTATAGTAGTTATATTCTTGTCCATAGGGGCAGTATTATAGTAGTTATATTCTTGTACATAGGAGCAGTATTATAGTAGTTATATTCTTGTACATAGGAGCAGTATTATAGTAGTTATATTCTTATATAAAGAAGTAGTGTTATAGTAGTTATATTCTTGTACATAGTGACAGTATTATAGTAGTTATAATATTGTATATAGGAGCAGTATTACAGTAGTTATATTCTTGTACATAGGATCAGTATTATAGTAGTTATATTCTTGTACATAGGGGGCAGTATTATAGTAGTTATATTCTTGTACATAGGAGCAGTATTATAGTAGTTATATTCTTGTACATAGGGGACAGTATTATAGTAGTTATATTCTTGTACATAGGGGCAGTATTATAGTAGTTATATTCTTGTACATGGGCAGTATTATAGTAGTTATAATATTGTATATAGGAGCAGTATTATAGTAGTTATATTTTTGTACATAAGGGCAGTATTATAGTAGTTATATTCTTGTACATAGGAGCAGTATTATAGTAGTTATATTCTTATATAAAGAAGCAGTGTTATAGTAGTTATATTCTTGTACATAGTGACAGTATTATAGTAGTTATAATATTGTATATAGGAGCAGAATTACAGTAGTTATATTCTTGTACATAGGATCAGTATTATAGTAGTTATATTCTTGTACATAGGGGGCAGTATTATAGTAGTTATATTTTTGTACATAGGGGGCAGTATTATACTAGTTATATTCTTGTACATAGGAGCAGTATTATAGTAGTTATATTCTTGTACATAGGAGCAGTATTATAGTAGTTATATTATTGTACATAGGTGCAGTATTATAGTAGTTATATTCTTGTACATAGGGGACAGTATTATAGTAGTTATATTCTTGTACATAGGAGCAGTATTATAGTAGTTATATTATTGTACATAGGAGCAGTATTATAGTAGTTATATTCATGTACATAGGGGGCAGTATTATAGTAGTTATATTCTTGTACATAGGGAGCAGTATTATAGTAGTTATATTCTTGTACATAGGGGGCAGTATTATAGTAGTTATATTCTTGTACATAGGAGCAGTATTATAGTAGTTATATTCTTGTACATAGGAAGCAGTATTATAGTAGTTATATTGTTGTATATAGGAGCAGTATTATAGTAGTTATATTCTTGGACATAGGAGCAGTATTATAGTAGTTATAGTCTTGTACATAGGAGCAGTATTATAGTAGTTATATTCTTGGACATAGGAGCATTATTATAGCAGTTATAGTCTTGTATATAGGAGCAGTATTATAGTAGTTATATTCTTGTACATAGGGGGCAGTATTATAGTAGTTATATTCTTGTACATAGGAGCAGTATTATAGTAGTTATTCTTGTACATAGGGGGCAGTATTATAGTAGTTATGTTCTTGTACATAGGAGCAGTATTATAGTAGTTGTATTCTTGTACATAGGAGCAGTATTATAGTAGCTATAGTCTTGTACATAGGAGCAGTATTATAGTAGTTATATTCTTGGACATAGGAGCATTATTATAGCAGTTATAGTCTTGTATATAGGAGCAGTATTATAGTAGTTATATTCTTGTACATAGGGGGCAGTATTATAGTAGTTATATTCTTGTACATAGGAGCAGTATTATAGTAGTTATTCTTGTACATAGGGGGCAGTATTATAGTAGTTATGTTCTTGTACATAGGAGCAGTAATATAGTAGTTATATTCTTGTACATAAGAGCAGTATTATAGTAGTTATATTCTTGTACATAGGGCCAGTATTATAGTAGTTATATTCTTGTACATAGGGCCAGTATTATAGTAGTTATATTCTTATACATAGAAGCAATGTTATGGTAGTTATATTCTTGTGCATAGTGGCAGTATTATAGTAGTTATATTCTTGTACATAGGAGCAGTATTATAGTAGTTATATTCTTGTACATAGGGGCAGTATTATAGTAGTTATAATATTGTATATAGGAGCAGTATTATAGTAGTTATATTCTTGTACATAGGGGGCAGTATTATAGTACTTATATTCTTGTACATAGGGGGCAGTATTATAGTAGTTATATTCTTGTACATAGGGGGCAATATTATAGTAGTTATATTCTTGTACATAGTGGCAGTATTATAGTAGTTATAATATTGTATATAGGAGCAGTATTATAGTAGTTATATTCTTGTACATAGGAGCAGTATTATAGTAGTTATATTCTTATACATAGGAGCAGTATTATAGCAGTTATATTCTTGTACATACGGGGCAGTATTATAGTAGTTATATTCTTGTACATAGGGGCAGTATTATAGTAGTTATATTCTTGTACATAGGGGCAGTATTATAGTAGTTATATTCTTGTACATAGGGGCAGTATTATAGTAGTTATATTCTTGTACATGGGCAGTATTATAGTAGTTATAATATTGTATATAGAAGCAGTATTATAGTAGTTATATTCTTGTACATAGGGGCAGTATTATAGTAGTTATATTCTTGTACATAGGAGCAGTATTATAGTAGTTATATTCTTATATAAAGAAGCAGTGTTATAGTAGTTATATTCTTGTACATAGTGACAGTATTATAGTAGTTATAATATTGTATATAGGAGCAGTATTACAGTAGTTATATTCTTGTACATAGGAGCAGTATTATAGTAGTTATATTCTTGTACATAGGGGACAGTATTATAGTAGTTATATTCTTGTACATAGGGGCAGTATTATAGTAGTTATATTCTTGTACATAGTGGCAGAATTATAGTAGCTATATTCTTGTACATAGGGGCAATATTATAGTAGTTATATTCTTGTACATAGGAGCAGTATTATAGTAGTTATATTCTTGTACATAGGGGCAGTATTATAGTAGTTATATTCTTGTACATGGGCAGTATAATAGTAGTTATAATATTGTATATAGGAGCAGTATTATAGTAGTTATATTCTTGTACATAGGGGCAGTATTATAGTAGTTATATTCTTGTACATAGGAGCAGTATTATAGTAGTTATATTCTTATATAAAGAAGCAGTGTTATAGTAGTTATATTCTTGTACATAGTGACAGTATTATAGTAGTTATAATATTGTATATAGGAGCAGTATTACAGTAGTTATATTCTTGTACACAGGATCAGTATTATAGTAGTTATATTCTTGTACATAGGGGGCAGTATTATAGTAGTTATATTTTTGTACATAGGGGGCAGTATTATACTAGTTATATTCTTGTACATAGGAGCAGTATTATAGTAGTTATATTCTTGTACATAGGAGCAGTATTATAGTAGTTATATTCTTGTACATAGGGGGCAGTATTATAGTAGTTATATTCTTGTACATAGGAGCAGTATTATAGTAGTTATATTCTTGTACATAGGGGACAGTATTATAGTAGTTATATTCTTGTACATATGGGCAGTATTATAGTAGTTATATTCTTGTACATAGTGGCAGAATTATAGTAGTTATATTCTTGTACATAGGGGAAGTATTATAGTAGTTATAGTCTTGTATATAGTAGGTAGTATTATAGTAGTTATATTCTTGTACATAGGGGGCAGTATTATAGTACTTATATTCTTGTACATAGGGGGCAATATTATAGTAGTTATATTCTTGTACATAGTGGCAGTATTATAGTAGTTATAATATTGTATATAGGAGCAGTATTATAGTAGTTATATTCTTGTACATAGGAGCAGTATTATAGTAGTTATATTCTTATACATAGGAGCAGTATTATAGCAGTTATATTCTTGTACATACGGGGCAGTATTATAGTAGTTATATTCTTGTACATAGGGGCAGTATTATAGTAGTTATATTCTTGTACATAGGGGCAGTATTATAGTAGTTATATTCTTGTACATAGTGGCAGAATTATAGTAGTTATATTCTTGTACATAGGGGCAGTATTATAGTAGTTATATTCTTGTACATAGGAGCAGTATTATAGTAGTTATATTCTTGTACATAGGGGCAGTATTATAGTAGTTATATTCTTGTACATGGGCAGTATTATAGTAGTTATAATATTGTATATAGGAGGAGTATTATAGTAGTTATATTCTTGTACATAGGGGCAGTATTATAGTAGTTATATTCTTGTACATAGGAGCAGTATTATAGTAGTTATATTCTTATATAAAGAAGCAGTGTTATAGTAGTTAGATTCTTGTACATAGTGACAGTATTATAGTAGTTATAATATTGTATATAGGAGCAGTATTACAGTAGTTATATTCTTGTACATAGGATCAGTATTATAGTAGTTATATTCTTGTACATAGGGGGCAGTATTATAGTAGTTACATTTTTGTACATAGGGGGCAGTATTATACTAGTTATATTCTTGTACATAGGAGCAGTATTATAGTAGTTATATTCTTGTACATAGGAGCAGTATTAGAGTAGTTATATTCTTGTACATAGGGGGCAGTATTATAGTAGTTATATTCTTGTACATAGGAGCAGTATTATAGTAGTTATATTCCTGTACATAGGGGACAGTATTATAGTAGTTATATTCTTGTACATAGGGGCAGTATTATAGTAGTTATATTCTTGTACATAGTGGCAGAATTATAGTAGTTATATTCTTGTACATAGGGGAAGTATTATAGTAGTTATAGTCTTGTATATAGTAGGTAGTATTATAGTAGTTATATTCTTGTACATAGGGGGCAGTATTATAGTGCTTATATTCTTGTACATAGGGGACAGTATTATAGTAGTTATATTCTTGTACATAGGGGGCAATATTATAGTAGTTATATTCTTGTACATAGTGGCAGTATTATAGTAGTTATAACATTGTATATAGGAGCAGTATTATAGCAGTTATATTCTTGTACATACGGGGCAATATTATAGTAGTTATATTCTTGTACATAGGGGCAGTATTATAGTAGTTATATTCTTGTACATAGGGGCAGTATTATAGTAGTTATATTCTTGTACATAGGGGCAGTATTATAGTAGTTATATTCTTGTACATGGGCAGTATTATAGTAGTTATAATATTGTATATAGGAGCAGTATTATAGTAGTTACATTCTTGTACATAGGGGCAGTATTATAGTAGTTATATTCTTGCACATAGGAGCAGTATTATAGTAGTTATATTCTTATATAAAGAAGCAGTGTTATAGTAGTTATATTCTTGTACATAGTGACAGTATTATAGTAGTTATAATATTGTATATAGGAGCAATATTACAGTAGTTATATTCTTGTACATAGGATCAGTATTATAGTAGTTATATTCTTGTACAAAGGGGGCAGTATTATAGTAGTTATATTTTTGTACATAGGGGGCAGTATTATACTAGTTATTTTCTTGTACATAGAAGCAGTATTATAGTAGTTATATTCTTGTACATAGGAGCAGTATTATAGTAGTTATATTCTTGTACATAGGGGGCAGTATTATAGTAGTTATATTCTTGTACATAGGAGCAGTATTATAGTAGTTATATTCTTGTACAAAGGGGACAGTATTATAGTAGTTATATTCTTGTACATAGGGGCAGTATTATAGTAGTTATATTCTTGTACATAGTGGCAGAATTATAGTAGTTATATTCTTGTCCATAGGGGCAGTATTATAGTAGTTATATTCTTGTACATAGGAGCAGTATTATAGTAGTTATATTCTTGTACATAGGAGCAGTATTATAGTAGTTATATTCTTATATAAAGAAGCAGTGTTATAGTAGTTATATACTTGTACATAGTGACAGTATTATAGTAGTTATAATATTGTATATAGGAGCAGTATTACAGTAGTTATATTCTTGTACATAGGATCAGTATTATAGTAGTTATATTCTTGTACATAGGGGGCAGTATTATAGTAGTTATATTCTTGTACATAGGAGCAGTATTATAGTAGTTATATTCTTGTACATAGGGGACAGTATGATAGTAGTTATATTCTTGTACATAGGGGCAGTATTATAGTAGTTATATTCTTGTACATGGGCAGTATTATAGTAGTTATAATATTGTATATAGGAGCAGTATTATAGTAGTTATATTCTTGTACATAAGGGCAGTATTATAGTAGTTATATTCTTGTACATAGGAGCAGTATTATAGTAGTTATATTCTTATATAAAGAAGCAGTGTTATAGTAGTTATATTCTTGTACATAGTGACAGTATTATAGTAGTTATAATATTGTATATAGGAGCAGTATTACAGTAGTTATATTCTTGTACATAGGATCAGTATTATAGTAGTTATATCCTTTTACATAGGGGGCATTATTATAGTAGTTATATTTTTGTACATAGGGGGCAGTATTATACTAGTTATATTCTTGTACATAGGAGCAGTATTATAGTAGTTATATTCTTGTACATAGGAGCAGTATTATAGTAGTTATATTATTGTACATAGGTGCAGTATTATAGTAGTTATATTCTTGTACATAGGGGACAGTATTATAGTAGTTATATTCTTGTACATAGGAGCAGTATTATAGTAGTTATATTATTGTACATAGGAGCAGTATTATAGTAGTTATATTCATGTACATAGGGGGCAGTATTATAGTAGTTATATTCTTGTACATAGGGAGCAGTATTATAGTAGTTATATTCTTGTACATAGGGGGCAGTATTATAGTAGTTATATTCTTGTACATAGGAGCAGTATTATAGTAGTTATATTCTTGTACATAGGAAGCAGTATTATAGTAGTTATAGTGTTGTATATAGGAGCAGTATTATAGTAGTTATATTCTTGGACATAGGAGCAGTATTATAGTAGTTATAGTCTTGTACATAGGAGCAGTATTATAGTAGTTATATTCTTGGACATGGGAGCATTATTATAGCAGTTATAGTCTTGTATATAGGAGCAGTATTATAGTAGTTATATTCTTGTACATAGGGGGCAGTATTATAGTAGTTATATTCTTGTACATAGGAGCAGTATTATAGTAGTTATTCTTGTACATAGGGGGCAGTATTATAGTAGTTATGTTCTTGTACATAGGAGCAGTATTATAGTAGTTATATTCTTGTACATAGGAGCAGTATTATAGTAGTTATAGTCTTGTACATAGGAGCAGTATTATAGTAGTTATATTCTTGGACATAGGAGCATTATTATAGCAGTTATAGTCTTGTATATAGGAGCAGTATTATAGTAGTTATATTCTTGTACATAGGGGGCAGTATTATAGTAGTTATATTCTTGTACATAGGAGCAGTATTATAGTAGTTATTCTTGTACATAGGGGGCAGTATTATAGTAGTTATGTTCTTGTACATAGGAGCAGTAATATAGTAGTTATATTCTTGTACATAAGAGCAGTATTATAGTAGTTATATTCTTGTACATAGGGCCAGTATTATAGTAGTTATATTCTTATACATAGAAGCAATGTTATGGTAGTTATATTCTTGTGCATAGTGGCAGTATTATAGTAGTTATATTCTTGTACATAGGAGCAGTATTATAGTAGTTATATTCTTGTACATAGGGGCAGTATTATAGTAGTTATAATATTGTATATAGGAGCAGTATTATAGTAGTTATATTCTTGTACATAGGGGGCAGTATTATACTAGTTATATTCTTGTACATAGGAGCAGTATTATAGTAGTTATATTCTTGTACATAGGAGCAGTATTATAGTAGTTATATTCTTGTACATAGGGGGCAGTATTATAGTAGTTATATTCTTGTACATAGGAGCAGTATTATAGTAGTTATATTCTTGTACATAGGGGACAGTATTATAGTAGTTATATTCTTGTACATAGGGGCAGTATTATAGTAGTTATATTCTTGTACATAGTGGCAGAATTATAGTAGTTATATTCTTGTCCATAAGGGCAGTATTATAGTAGTTATATTCTTGTACATAGGAGCAGTATTATAGTAGTTATATTCTTGTACATAGGGGCAGTATTATAGTAGTTATATTCTTGTACATGGGCAGTATTATAGTAGTTATAATATTGTATATAGGAGCAGTATTATAGTAGTTATATTCTTGTACATAAGGGCAGTATTATAGTAGTTATATTCTTGTACATAGGAGCAGTATTATAGTAGTTATATTCTTATATAAAGAAGCAGTGTTATAGTAGTTATATTCTTGTACATAGTGACAGTATTATAGTAGTTATAATATTGTATATAGGAGCAGTATTACAGTAGTTATATTCTTGTACATAGGATCAGTATTATAGTAGTTATATTCTTGTACATAGGGGGCAGTATTATAGTAGTTATATTTTTGTACATAGGGGGCAGTATTATACTAGTTATATTCTTGTACATAGGAGCAGTATTATAGTAGTTATATTCTTGTACATAGGAGCAGTATTATAGTAGTTATATTATTGTACATAGGTGCAGTATTATAGTAGTTATATTCTTGTACATAGGGGACAGTATTATAGTAGTTATATTCTTGTACATAGGAGCAGTATTATAGTAGTTATATTATTGTACATAGGAGCAGTATTATAGTAGTTATATTCATGTACATAGGGGGCAGTATTATAGTAGTTATATTCTTGTACATAGGGAGCAGTATTATAGTAGTTATATTCTTGTACATAGGGGGCAGTATTATAGTAGTTATATTCTTGTACATAGGAGCAGTATTATAGTAGTTATATTCTTGTACATAGGAAGCAGTATTATAGTAGTTATAGTGTTGTATATAGGAGCAGTATTATAGTAGTTATATTCTTGGACATAGGAGCAGTATTATAGTAGTTATAGTCTTGTACATAGGAGCAGTATTATAGTAGTTATATTCTTGGACATAGGAGCATTATTATAGCAGTTATAGTCTTGTATATAGGAGCAGTATTATAGTAGTTATATTCTTGTACATAGGGGGCAGTATTATAGTAGTTATATTCTTGTACATAGGAGCAGTATTATAGTAGTTATTCTTGTACATAGGGGGCAGTATTATAGTAGTTATGTTCTTGTACATAGGAGCAGTATTATAGTAGTTATATTCTTGTACATAGGAGCAGTATTATAGTAGTTATAGTCTTGTACATAGGAGCAGTATTATAGTAGTTATATTCTTGGACATAGGAGCATTATTATAGCAGTTATAGTCTTGTATATAGGAGCAGTATTATAGTAGTTATATTCTTGTACATAGGGGGCAGTATTATAGTAGTTATATTCTTGTACATAGGAGCAGTATTATAGTAGTTATTCTTGTACATAGGGGGCAGTATTATAGTAGTTATGTTCTTGTACATAGGAGCAGTAATATAGTAGTTATATTCTTGTACATAAGAGCAGTATTATAGTAGTTATATTCTTGTACATAGGGCCAGTATTATAGTAGTTATATTCTTGTACATAGGGCCAGTATTATAGTAGTTATATTCTTATACATAGAAGCAATGTTATGGTAGTTATATTCTTGTGCATAGTGGCAGTATTATAGTAGTTATATTCTTGTACATAGGAGCAGTATTATAGTAGTTATATTCTTGTACATAGGGGCAGTATTATAGTAGTTATAATATTGTATATAGGAGCAGTATTATAGTAGTTATATTCTTGTACATAGGGGCAGTATTATAGTAGTTATATTCTTGTACATAGGGAGCAGTATTATAGTAGTTATACTCTTGTACATAGGGGCAGTATTATAGTAGTTATAATATTGTATATAGGAGCAGTATTATAGTAGTTATATTCTTGTACATAGTGACAGTATTATAGTAGTTATAATATTGTATATAGGAGCAGTATTATAGTAGTTATATTCTTGTACATAGGGGCAGTATTATAGTAGTTATAATATTGTATATAGGAGCAGTATTATAGTAGTTATATTCTTGTACATAGTGACAGTATTATAGTAGTTATAATATTGTATATAGGAGCAGTATTACAGTAGTTATATTCTTGTACATAGGATCAGTATTATAGTAGTTATATTCTTGTACATAGGGGGCAGTATTATAGTATTTATATTCTTGTACATAGGAGCAGTATTATAGTAGTTATATTCTTGTACATAGGAGCAGTATTATAGTAGTTATATTCTTTTACATAGGGGCAGTATTATAGTAGTTAAATTCTTGTACATAGGAGCAGTATTATAGTAGTTATATTCTTGTACATAGGAGCAGTATTATAGTAGTTATATTCTTGTACATAGGAGCAGTATTATAGTAGTTATATTCTTGTACATAGGAGCAGTATTATAGTAGTTATATTCTTGTACATAGGAGCAGTATTATAGTAGTTATATTCTTGTACATAGGGAGCAGTATTATAGTAGTTATATTCTTGTACATGGGGGCAGTATTATAGTAGTTATATTCTTGTATATAGGAGCAGTATTATAGTAGTTATATTTTTGTACATAGGGGGCAGTATTGCAGCAGTTATATTCTTGTACATGGGAGCAGTATTATAATAGTTATATTCTTGTACATAGGCGGCAGTATTATAGTAGTTATATTCTTGTACATAGGGGCAGTATTATAGTAGTTATATTCTTGTACATAGGGGGCAGTATTATAGTAGTTATATTCTTGTACATAGGGGCAGTATTATAGTATTTATATTCTTGTACATAGGAGCAGTATTATAGTAGTTATATTCTTGTACATAGGGGGCAGTATTAAAGTAGTTATATTCTTGTACATAGGAGCAGTATTATAGTAGTTATATTCTTGTACATAGGGGCAGTATTATAGTAGTTATATTCTTGTACATAGGGGGCAGCATTATAGTAGTTATATTCTTGTACATAGGGGCAGTATTATAGTAGTTATATTCTTGTATATATGGGACAGTATTATAGTAGTTATATTCTTGTACATAGGGGCAGTATTATAGTAGTTATATTCTTGTACATAGGAGCAGTATTATAGTAGTTATATTCTTGTACATAGGGGCAGTATTATAGTAGTTATATTCTTGTACATAGGGGCAGTATTATAGTAGTTATATTCTTGTACATAGGAGCAGTATTATAGTAGTTATATTCTTGTACATAGGGGCAGTATTATAGTAGTTATATTCTTGTACATAGGGGCAGTATTATAGTAGTTATATTCTTGTACATAGGAGCAGTATTATAGTAGTTATATTCTTGTACATAGGGGCAGTATTATAGTAGTTATATTCTTGTACATAGGGGGCAGTATTATAGTAGTTATATTCTTGTACATAGGGAGCAGTATTATAGTAGTTATATTCTTGCACATAGGAGCAGTATTATAGTAGTTATATTCTTGTACATAGGGGCAGTATTATAGTAGTTATATTCTTGTACATAGGAGCAGTATTATAGTAGTTATATTCTTGTACATAGGAGCAGTATTATAGTAGTTATATTCTTGTACATAGGGAGCAGTATTATAGTAGTTATATTCTTGCACATAGGAGCAGTATTATAGTAGTTATATTCTTGTACATAGGGGCAGTACTATAGTAGTTATATTCTTGTACATAGGGGGCAGTATTATAGTAGTTATATTCTTGTACATAGGGGCAGTATTATAGTAGTTATATTCTTGTATATATGGGGTAGTAGATGGTAAAGGTTTACATTGAGAGGAGACGTTCCCATCTCGTAGCTTGATGGACACTGCACCCATTGTGATTCTATTTTAATAGATTATTCTTTGAGTGAGAAAACTTTTATGCAGTCTGGAATGTGATTTGATAGACTTTTAGACTAACCACCTGGCCTCACCTAAGACATAATTCATCATCCTGCAACCACAACAAACACAGCAGCACATTCCATGTGACGTTTATGCAGTGACCTGAGGTGAAAGATGTTTTTTCTTATGGTAACTGGGAACATCAACTTTTAGTCTTTTTTCTTAATTGATTTCATTAGAATTTTGTGTGTGGATTATCTTTTTAATAATATGCCAGCTGTTGGCAGTTCTGCTCATGTGCTTGTCATGCAGATCTAGCAGACATGGAGACTATGGAGACTATGTGATCAGAAGGGGAGAACTGACTGTAATACAATATCATAATGGTAGAAATCAGGGGATACAACGCCGTTTAACCCTCTCAATCCCACAATTGCCTCTAATCTCAGGATACAGGTGGAGAGTTGTTAGAGGAGGGTGTAATCATATTGGGGCATTTATGCCTAATAAAGGCCGTCACCCCTGAGGTCATTGAAGGACCCAAGGGTTGTCTGATTATTTTCCTTGCTGATAGGACAAGAAGTATTGGCGGTTTTTTTTCTCTCAACAGGAAGTGGGGACGGTTCTTTGTGTCTCTACAAGAAGTGGGAGTGGATCTTGTTGCTCTACAGGAAGTGGGGCGGGTTCGTGTCTCTCTACAGGAAGTGGGGGCGGTTCTTTGTGTCTCTACAGGAAGTGGGGATGGTTCTTTGTGTCTCTACAGGAAGTGGGGACGGTTCTTTGTGTCTGTACAGGAAGTGGGAGTGGATCTTGTTGCTCTACAGGAAGTGGTGGCGGGTCCGTGTCTCTCTACAGGAAGTGGGGGCGGTTCTTTGTGTCTCTACAGGAAGAGGGGACGGTTCTTTGTGTCTCTACAGGAAGTGGGGGGTTCTTTCTGTATCTACAGGAAGTGGGGGGTTCTTTGTATATCTACAGGAAGTCGGAGTGGATATTATTGCTCGACAGTAGTGTTGAGCGATACCTTCCGATATCAGGAAATATCGTATCGGATTGGATCGGACCGATACTCAAAAAGTATCGGATATCGCCGATTCCGATACCGGAAACCAATGCAAGTCAATGGGACACTAATATCGGAATGAAAATAAACCCTTTCTTTCCTTGTAGGTTAATTCTACATGAAGTAAAACAACTAAGAATAATGTAGAATGTATTGCGCGAAAAGCCGGCAATTCAGCAGCGGCATACACCGGTACCCGACAATTTACAACAGAAAGAATAGAGCTTCACACATAGATTAGATAGATAGAAACATGTCAGTCACATATATATGAAGTACAGTGACAGTGTTGGTTACTGTACTTGTCATTTAGTGTAAAGGATTTATATAAAAAAAATATTAGTGTTTTCATGCACCGTCTCTTTAAAAAAGCCGGCCGGCAATTCAGCAGCGGTACCCGACAATTTATAACAGACAGAATAGAGCTTCACACATAGATTAGATAGATAGCAACATGTCAGTCACATATATATATGAAGTACAGTGACAGTGTTGGTTACTGTACTTGTCATTTAGTGTAAAGGATTTATATAAAAAAAATATTAGTGTTTTCATGCACTGTCTCTTTAAGAAAGCCGGCCGGCAATTCAGCATCTGTACCCGACAATTTAGAATAGAAGGAATAGAGAATCACACATAGATTAGATAGATAGAAACATGTCAGTCACATATATATGAAGTACAGTGATAGTGTTGATTACTGTACTTGTCATTTAGTGTTAAAATAAAGGATTTATTTTAAAAAAAAATTAGCGTGGGGTTCTGGGGTTCCCCTTAATTTTAGTCTCTAGCGGAGGTTAAGCAGACGGCTGGGGCAGATGTTTGAAGCCTGGGAAGGGGGTAATACCCACGGAGCTTCCCAGGCTACTAATATCAGCCCCCAGCTGAATACCTAGCCTTTACTAGCTATTAAAATGGGGGACCCCCCCCCAAAAAATGACGTGGGGTCCCCCCTATTTTAATAGCTAGCAAAGGCTAGGCAGACAGCTGCGGGCTGATATTAATAGCCCAGGAAGGGAGCCATGAATATTGGCCCCCTCCCAGGCTAGAAACACCAGCCGTCAGCCGCCCCAGAAATGGCGCATCCATAGGATGCGCCAACTCTGGCACTTAGCCTCGCTCTTCCCACTGCCCTGTAGCGGTGGCAGTGGGGTAATAGGGCTGGGGTTGATGTCAGCTTATAATGCCAGCTGACATCAAGCCCAGGTTAGTAATGGAGAGGCGTCTATAAGACACCCCCATTACTAACCCCATAGTCAAAGTTAAAAAAAAAAACACAAACACCCAGAATAAAGTCCTTTAATTGAAATAAACACACAATTCTTTATTGTTCTAAATTAAACCATACTTACCACCACGCCCATTCCAGCTGAAGCCAACGATCTCCTGCAATAAAAGAAAAATAATAAAGCAACCTCATCCTTACCTTTCCATGGTTCCCACGACGGCTCCAGCTCTGCTACATCGAGATGACAGGGTGGACCGCAGCAGAACGCTGTCATCCAGCCTGTCATCCCGCAGACACTGAGAAGCGCAGGCATGCTTGCGCTCCTCAGTGTCTCTCTGTGACGGCATAAAGATGAGCTGACAATGAACTCGGCTCACCTCATGCACGTCACTGACAGCGTGGGAGAATTCTCACGCTGAAGCGCTGAGTGCAGGAGAATTTTCCCACGCTGTCAGTGACGTGCATGAGGTGAGCCGAGTTCATTGGACATGACCTCACCTCATGCACGTCACTGACAGCGTGAGAAAATTCTCCTGCACTCAGCGCTTCAGCGTGAGAATTTCCCCACGCTGTCAGTGACGTGCATGAGGTGAGCTCATGTCCAATGAACTCAGCTCACTTCATGTACGTCACTGACAGCGTGGGAGAATTCTCACGCTGAAGCGCTGAGTGCAGGAGAATTTTCCCACGCTGTCAGTGACGTGCATGAGGTGAGCTGAGTTCATTGGACATGAACTCGGCTCATCTTTATGCCGTCACAGAGAGACACTGAGGAGCGCAAGCATGCCTGCGCTTCTCAGTGTCTGCGGGATGACAGGCTGGATGGCAGCGTTCTGCTGCGGTCCAGCCTGTCATCTCGATGTAGCAGAGCTGAAGCTGTCGTGGGATCCATGGGAAGGTAAGGATGAGGTTGGTTTATTATTTTTCTTTTATTGCAGGAGATCGTTGGCTTCAGCTGGAATGGGCGTGATGGTGAGTATGGTTTAATTTAGAACAATAAAGAATTGTGTGTTTATTTCAATTAAAGGACTTTATTCTGGGTGTTGTGTTTTTTTTAAATACTTTACTAGAAATTCATGGCGGTCATGTCTAATATTGGCGTGACCCCATGAATTTCGGGCTTAGGGCCAGCTGATAATGCCAAGCTGGCCTTAACCCCTTTATTACCCAGTGAGCCACCGCACCAGGGCCCTGGATGAGTTGGGTACAGCGCCAGAAGATGGCGCTTCTATGAACGCGCCATTTTCCGGGGCGGCTGCGGACTGCAATTTGCAGCGGGGGGGGGCCCAGAAAGCTTGGGCCTCCCTGCGCTGCAGATTCCAGCCCCCAGCTGCCTAGTTGTACCTGGCTGGACACAAAAATAGGGCGAAGCCCCACGTATGTTTTTTTTAAATTATTTCATGAAATTCATGAAATAATTAAGAAAAAAGGGCTTCCCTATATTGTAGTGTCCGGCCAGGTACAAATAGGCAGCTGGTGGTTGGGGGCAGCCCGTTCCTGCCTGCTGTACCTGGCTGGACACAAAAATAGGTCGAAGCCCCACGTATTTTTTTTTTTAATTATTTCATGAAATTCATGAAATAATTAAGAAAAAAAGGGCTTCCCTATATTGTTGTGTCCGGCCAGGTACAAATAGGCAGCTGGTGGTTGGGGGCAGCCCGTTCCTGCCTGCTGTACCTGGCTGGACACAAATATAGGACGCAGCCCCACATCAATTTTTTTTTAATTATTTCATGAATTTCATGAAATAATTTAAAAAAAAAATACGTGGAGCTTCGCCCTATTTTTGTGTCCAGCCAGGTACAACTAGGCAGCTGGGGGCTGGAATCTGCAGCGCAGGGAGGCCCAAGCTTTCTGCCCCCCCCCCCCCCCCCGCTGCAAATTGCAGTCCGCAGCCACCCCGGAAAATGGCGCGTTCATAGAAGCTGGATGCTGTACCTGGCTGGCATACAAAAATATAGCAAAGCCCACGTCAAAATTTTTGGGAAAAATTAATTAAAAAATAAATAATAATTTAGGGACTGCATCTTTATTAACTCCTCAAATGTCATTTAGTGTTAAAATAAAGGATTTATTTAAAAAAAAAATTGGCGTGGGATCCCCCATAATTTTAGTCTCTAGCCGAGGTTAAGCAGACGGCTGGGGAAGATGTTTGAAGCCTGGGAAGGGGGTAATACCCACGGAGCTTTCCAGACTACTAATATCAGCCCCCAGCTGAATACCTAGCCTTTACTAGCTATTAAAATGGGGGACCCCCCAAAAAAAATGACGTGGGGTCCCCCCTATTTTAATAGCTAGCAAAGGCTAGGCAGACAGCTGGGGGCTGATATTAATAGCCCAGGAAGGGTGCCATGAATATTGGCCCCCTCCCAGGCTAGAAACACCAGCCGTCAGCCGCCCCAGAAATGGCGCATCCATAGGATGCGCCAATTCTGGCACTTAGCCTCGCTCTTCCACGCTGCCCTGGTGCGGTGGCAGGGGGTAATAGGGCTGGGGTTCATGTCAGCGCCAGCTGCCATGAAGCCCAGGTTAGTAATGATGGGCGTCTATAAGACACCCCCATTACTAACCTACAAAGTGTTAAAAAGAAAAAACACACTACACCCAGAAAAAAATAATTTATTTGAAATAAAACACACAATTTTATTAAATTCTTAGTTTACTAAAAAAAAATAGTTACCTGTCCACGTTCCTGCGCTGATCTCCCATGCACAGCTGTCACATCTGGAGATGGTGACAGCTGTCATGGCTGCTGTAAGCTCACACTGCCGGGAACACGTCCGCTCCCGGCAGCGGGAGCCACTGACTGAGGTCACCGGAGTGCATTCAGTCAGCGCAGCTCCGGAGACCTCCTTTACCGCACTGCTGTACCGTGGGAATTTCTCACGATACCGCAGGGCCGTAAAGGAGCTGACCGGAGCAGCGCTGCCTGAACTCCGGTGAACCCGCTTATGCAATGACGGGGCTGCTTTACGGCCCCATCATTCTAGCGGCGGCAGCGGTTCAGAGCGGTCACATTCTATGTGGCTGCTCTAAACTGGAGATCTTCGTGGGACACTCGTGGACTACTACGGAGGGGTAAGGATAAGGTTGTGGTTTATTATTTTATATTTTATTACAGGAGATCGATGGCTTCGGGGAATTAGGTGTCTAGGTGAGTATAGGTGTAGTTTTTTATTTTTTACTTTATTTTAGGTGGCGATCGGCGGAGACAGTTAATGTATGAACTAATTTATTGTAGGCAACCACTGGCCACCAATGACATGTATTTAACATTTATTGGGGACACAGTAGGGCAATTTAAATAGCAGGATCAGGCTGATGGGAACTACTGCTCCCATCGAGCTGATCCTGCTGGCACGAGTGGACGGGGGACAGACATAGGCCGATGGGAGTAGTAGTGTCACATCGGCCTATGTCTGCCTGCACGCACACACCCACACACATCACACAGACACCGCACACACCCGCAGACATCGCACAGACACCGCACACACCCGCAGACATCGCACAGACACCGCGCACACCCGCACACATCGCACAGACACCCACACACACCAATCATGACGGGTCTAGGAGGTGAGGCTGACCTGTGCGACCGTGGGAAAGTTCATGTGAGTTCATGCAATGCAGTCAAGCATGAACTCACATGAACCCTCTGAGGGCACCGCGGCGACTTCAAATGAACAGCTGATTGGCATCACCTGATACCGCAGCTGTTCATTTGAAATAACCGGCGGGAAAGCGCAGCACAGAACGGGAAAGCCGGCGGTGAAGTCTTTTCACTGCCGGCTTCCCCGCCCGGGTCCTTCGCTCCCCGCTCCTTGGTGCTGCGCTCCCCGCCCGGTCCTAACTTACGATCGGGATGGGAGGTGGCGAGGGGAGCGGAGGATCGGGGTGGTAGGCTGCGGGGAAGCAGTATGGGGCTGTGTGATTGTTTAAAAGCCGGCGGCTTTTTACCGCGCGCCGGCTTTTAAACAATCAGGAGAATTCTCCCACGCTGGGATGGCATTCTGATGACAGGCTGGATCGCAGCTGAGCGCTGCCATCCAGCTTGTCATCCTTCAGAGAAACGGCAGAGCGCAGGCATTATGGGAACTTCCGATTCCGGTATTTGATATTGTAAAAGTATCGGAATTAAGTATCGGAATTCCGATACCGCGAATTTCGGCCGATACCCGATATTTCAGTATCGGAATGCTCAACACTACTCGACAGGAAGTGGGACGGGTCCGTGTCTCTCTACAGGAAGTGGGGATGGTTCTTTGTGTCTGTACAGGAAGTGGGAATGGATATTGTTGCTCTACAGGAAGTGGGGCGGGTCCGTGTCTCTCTACAGGAAGTGGGGGGGTTCTTTGTGTCTCTACAGGAAGTGGGAGTGGATCTTGTTGCTCTACAGGAAGTGGGGCGGGTCTGTGTCTCTCTACAGGAAGTGGGGGCAGTTCTTTCTGTCTCTACAGGAAGTCTGGGTTCTTTATGTATCAACAGGAAGTGGGGGGTTCTTTGTATATCTACAGGAAGTGGGAGTGAATATTGTTGCTCTACAGGAAGTGGGGCGGGTCCGTGTCTCTCTACAGGAAGTGGGGATGGTTCTCTGTGTCTGTACAGGAAGTGGGGGTTCTTTCTGTATCTACAGGAAGTGGGGGTTCTTTGTGCATCTACAGGAAGTGGGAGGTTCTTTGTGTATGTACAGGAAGTGGGAGTGGATCTTGTTGCTCCACATGAAGTAGGGATGGTCTTTTTTTCTAGCAGAAATGGAGGTGGATCTGTGTCTATCTACAGGAAGTGGGATGAGTCTTTGTTTCCTTACAGAAAGTAGGGTCAGGCCAATGTATATCTACAGGAAGTGAGGAGGGTCTTTGTTGCTTAACAGAAAGTAGAAGCAAGTAGTAGGGTTGGAAATTTGTCTCTGCAGGAAGTGGGGTGCGTCTTTGTTTCATTAAGTGGGGTGTTAATTTGTCTCTCTACACAAAATGGAGACTGGCCTGTGTCACTCTACAGGAAGTGGGAGGTAATATTTTTCTTTCTATAGGAAGTGGCTGTGGATCTGTGTCTTTTTTCAGGAAGTGAATTTGTCTTTCTACGTGAAGTGGGGGCGTTTTTATATCTATACAGGGAGTGGGGGCAGGTCTGTGTCTCTACAGGAAGTGGGGTGAGTCTTTATTTCTTTACAGGAACTTTGAGCAGGTCTGTGTCTTTTTCAGGAAAGTGGAGGCGGGTCTGTGTCTCTACAGGAAGTGGTGGCAGGTCTGTCTCTACAAGAAGTGTGGGTGGGTCTGATTCACTATAGGAAGTGGGTGCGGGTCTTTGTTTCTTTACAGGAAACAGGGATGGGTCTGTATCTCTACAAGAAGTGGCGGTGGGTCTGTATCTCTACAGGAAGTGGGTGCGGATCTTTGTTTCTTTATAGGAAATGGAGGTGGGTCTGTATCTCTACGCGAAGTGGCAGTGGGTCTGTATCTCTACAGAAAGTGGCGGTGAGTCTGTTTCTCTACAGGAAGTGGCGGCGGGTCTGTATCTCTACAAGAAGTAGGGGGCGGGTCTTTGTTTCTTTACAGAAAACGAGGGGTGGGTCTGTATCTCTACAGGAAGTGGTGGTGGGTCTGTATCTCTACAGGAAGTGGGGATGTGTCCATATCTCTACAGGAAGTAGTGGTGGGTCTGTATCTCTACAGGAAGTGGTGGTGGGTCTGTATCTCTACAGGAAGTGGGGGTGGGTCTGTATCTCTACAGGAAGTGGGGGTGGGTCTGTATCTCTACAGGAAGTGGGGTGGGTCTGTTTCTCTACAGGAGGTGGGGGTGGCTCTGTATCTTCACAGGAAGTGGGGGCGGGTCTTTGTTTCTTTACAGGAAGTGGCGGTGGGTCTGCATCTCTACCGGAAGCGGCAGTGAGTCTGTATCTCTACATGAAGTGGAGGCGCGTCTTGGTTTCTTTATAGGAAACGGGGATGGGTCTATCTCTACAGGAAGTGGCGGTGGGTCTGTATCTGTACAGGAAGTGGTGGTGGGTCTGTATCTCTACAGGAAGTGGTGGTGGGTCTGTATCTCTACAGGAAGTGGCGGTGGGTCTGTATCTACAGGAAGTAGCGGTGGGTCTGTATCTGTACAGGAAATGGTGGTGGGTCTGTATCTCTACGTTAAGTGGCTGTGGGTCTGTATCTCTACAGAAGAGGGGGCAGGTCTATCTCTACAGGAAGTGGCGGTGGGTCTGCATCTCTACAGGAAGTGGTGGTGGGTCAGTATCTCTACAGGAAGTGGGGGCGGGTCTGTGGGGGCGGGTATGTGTCTCTACAGAAAGTGGCAGTGGGTCTGTATCTCTACAGGAAGTGGTGGTGGGTCTGTATCTCTACAGGAAGTGGGGGCGGGTCTGTGGGGGCGGGTCTGTGTCTTTACAGAAAGTGTTGGTGGGTCTGTATCTCTACAGGAAGTGGCGGCGGGTCTGTATCTCTACAAGAAGTGGCGGTGGGTCTGTATCTCTACAGGAAGTGGCGGTGGGTCTGTATCTCTACAGGAAGTGGGGGCGGGTCTGTGGGGGTGGGTCTGTGTCTCTGCAGAAAGTGGCGGTGGGTCTGTATCTCTACAGGAAGGAGTGGTGGGTCTGTATCTCTACAGGAAGTGGGGGCGGGTCTGTGGGGGCGGGTCTGTGTCTCTACAGAAAGTGGCGGTGGGTCTGTATCTCTACAGGAAGTGGCGGTGGGTCAGTATCTCTACAGGAAGTGGGGGTGGGTCTGTGGGGGCGGGTCTCTGTCTCTGCAGAAAGTGGTGGTGGGTCTGTATCTCTACAGGAAGTGAGGGCGGGTCTGTATTTCTACAGGAAGTAGCGGTGGGTCTGTATCTCTACAGGAAGTGGGAGCGGGTCTGTATTTCTACAGGAAGTGGCGGTGGGTCTGTATCTCTACAGGAAGTGGGGGCGGGTCTGTATCTCTACAGGAAGTGGGGGCGGGTCTGTGTCTACAGGAAGTGGCGGTGGTTCTGTATCTCTACAGGAAGTGGGGGCGGGTCTTTGTTTCTTTACAGGAAATGGGGGTGGGTCTGTATCTCTACAGGAAGTGGGGGCGGGTTTTTATTTCTTTACAGGAAGTGGCAGCAGTTCATGTTCTCACGACAGACAGTGAGTTCTTTGTTTCTGCTCCTACTCTACTGTCTGATAAACTGAATATAAGAATAACAGAGTGAGTTGAAGTCATTAAATCTCCTATTTCTCCCCTCCACCGATTCCTTGTAGATTTTACTTTGAATGTGACACAATAAATTTTTCCAACAAAATATTTAGAAACTGAGCATTTCATTTACAATTCCTTATATCAAAAATCTGGTTACTCACAAGTTTACATCCACCAAGCTGACTGTGCCTTTAAATACTGGAGTTGATCTGCAGCAGCCACCAAACAGCTGACAGAGCTGTGCGGTTCACCAACTATTTATATCCGGCCACCACCGGAGCGGAGAACAGCTGTTCAGTGGGGTTGCCAGGTGTCGGACCACCACCAATCTGATATTGATGACCTATCCTTGAGAAGGGTCATCAGTATCAAAGTAGTGAATAACCTCTTTAAAAACGTGGGTTCCCTAGCCAGTCAGCAGTATAACTGAAAGGGTTATTTACAGTTTAGAGTTGTAAAAGTATACACACGTGATCAAAATTGTTGGTTCCCCTCGTTTCATGAAAGAAACCCCACAATGGTCACAGAAATAACTTGAATGTGACAAAAGTAATAATAAATTAAAAATCTATGAAAATTAACAAATGAAAGTCAGACATTGCTTTTCTGCTTCCACGGAATTTTAAAAAGAATTAAACTCATGAAATCGGCCTGGACAGAAATGATGGTTCTTCTTCTTAACTTAATATTTTGTTGAACCTTTTGAGGCGATCACTGCAGTCAAACGATTCCTGTAACTGTCAATGAGATTTCTGCGCCTCTCGACAGGTATTTTGGCCGACTCCTCATGAGCAAACTGCTCCAGTTGTCTCGTGGTTGAAGGTTGCCTTTTCCAGATGGCATGTTTCTGTTAGAACCTTGCTCTTAGGTTTTTTCTATTGCTGGTCACATGACCTTGTTGGCCTATTTAGTCCTGCTCCGCCCTTCTGGCTTTGCTGGACTACATTGTATAACTACTTTCTAGCTAGCCTGTGCTCTGTATCTAACTCTGTTAGTTTGCTTGGTCTACGGACCTCTATGTTCTATATATTTTATTTGTTCGTCTGTCTGCTACTATTTCTGTTAGGAGGTGTCCCATTTTCCTCCCAGTCCTTAGTACTTGTAGGGATTCCTTCCCCACATCTATAGGTCTCCGTACAGACTAGCTTAGGACTTTAGCAGGTCTGATCGCAGGATCAGGTTCCCTGTTACATCGTAGGGATTCAGCTGAGTTCTATCGTAGGGACAGATCTCCTCTCTTTCCTTAGCTCTGGTAGCAGAACATAACAGTAAGTCCAGCCTGCAAATTCTCTAAGGAAAGATTTTTCTGTTCCATCATGGTGTCGGTTCAGGATTTGGCTCATCGCCTGCAGGGACTCTCTCTGGAGGTGGCCGAGCTCCGTCAGCACGTGAGTAACTGTCCTGGAGCACATTTCTTGGAGCCTAAGGTATGTTTGCCGGATTTATTTTTTGGTGAACACCGAGAATTTTTTTCATTTAAAAATGCTTGCTTATTGTATTTTCGTTTGAGACCCAAGACCTCTGGGGATGAATCCCAGCGCATAGGGTTCATAATGTCACTTTTGCGCAAAGAGCCTCAGGAGTGGGCCTTTTCTTTGCAACCTAGTGATACATGCTTCAGATCAGTGGATAGTTTTTTTTCTGCTTTGGGACTATTATATGATGATCCTGACCGTGTCGCATCAGCTGAGACTGAGTTGAGATGTTTGAAACAGGGATCAGGTAATGTGGAAAAATATTGTACTCATTTCCGTCGTTGGTCTACTCAAACAGGGTGGAACGATTCTGCTCTGAAAAGTCTATTTCTTGCTGGGCTCAATGAAAGGGTTAAAGACCTGCTAATTGCTTATCCTACACCTGAAGATTTGCAACAGGCTATGCAATTAGCTATACGGGTGGATAGGAGACTGCGTGCAAGGGTTAATGAGAGCAAATCCTCTGCTATGTCAGTTTCTGGTTATGAGAATGTGTGTACTAACAGTGGTGAACCGATGGAGATTGGATCGGTGGCACCTCGCTCTCAAGAAAAAGACCGTAGATTTTCTGAAGGCTTGTGTTTCTATTGCGGAAAATCTGGTCATTTAATTAAAGACTGTGAGCTTCGTATGAAGAAAGAAAAAAAAATGGTCAGTCATGCCCGTATTGCCTGTTTAAATTCCAAGGGTGTATTTTTAGCTGCTTCCACGATTGCTCAGGAAAAATTAATGGAATTTCGGGTGTTTGTTGATTGTGGGTCTACTCTGAATGTAATTGATGGGGGATTCTTGGAAAGACTCAATTTAAAACCCGAACCTTTATCATCCCCCATTGCTGTGGTTTCTGTGGATGGTTCCCCTTTGAAGAATATTACTCTCAAGGTCTGTGAATTTCCTCTCACTATTAATGGTGTTCACCATGAGAAATTGGATTTGGTAGTTTTGAATAACTTGCCTTCTCCAGTAATATTGGGATTGCCCTGGTTAAAATTTCACAATCCTGTACTGGATTGGTCTACCAGTGAAATTAAATCCTGGAGCCATAAATGTTATGACAAGTGTTGTAACGGGCGTATTGCAGCTTTGGATAGGGGAGAATTGCCTGTTCCTATTCAGGATTTTTGGAGAGTTTTTTCTGAGAAGGAATCGCAGGTTTTGCCTCCCCATAGAGACTATGATTGTTCTATTGAATTTGTCCCTGGAGCGACTCTTCCTAAAAGTCGTTTATTTAACCTTACTATTCCTGAGAGGAAGGCTTTGGAGGAATACATACAGACAAGTTTGGCCGCCGGTCACATTAGGCCCTCTAAGTCTCCTGTGGCGGTTGGATTTTTTTTTGTAAAAAAAAAGGACGGCGGTTTACGTTCTTGTCTGGATTTTCGTGAGATTAATAAAATTACTGTACGCAATCCTTACCCACTGCCATTGATTCCTGATCTGTTTAACCAGTTAATGGGGGCCAAGTGGTTCTCTAAAATTGACCTTAAGGGGGCATACAATCTGTTGCGCATGAAGGAGGGTGACGAATGGAAGACTGCTTTTAACACTCCTGTGGGTCATTTTGAGAATCTGGTTATGCCTTTTGGTCTTACTAATGCTCCTGCATTTTTTCAGAATCTTATTAATGACATCCTTAGACCTTTGATCGGCAAAAATGTGGTTGTGTATTTGGATGACATTTTGATTTATTCGCCGGATCTGGAGTCTCATTGGCGGAGCGTACGTGAGGTATTACAGTTATTAATTGACAATTCGCTTTTTGCTAAGCTGGAGAAATGTGAGTTCGCTGTACAGAGAATTAGTTTTTTGGGCTACATTATCTCCAGCGAAGGTTTTGAGATGGACCCGGTTAAAGTTCAAGCTGTACAGGAATGGCCTAGGCCTATTGGTTTGAAATCGATACAGAGGTTTTTAGGTTTCGCCAATTATTACAGAAAATTCATAAAAAATTTTTCAAGTATTGTCAAACCTCTGACCGATCTCACCAGGAAAGGTGCTAATGCGGTTCAGTGGTCTTCTGAGGCCATTGAAGCTTTTGTGTATCTCAAGGAGAGGTTCACCTCTGCTCCCATCCTTATGCAGCCTGATGTGACTAAGCCGTTTTTGGTTGAGGTTGATGCTTCCTCTGTGGGGGTTGGCGCAGTATTGTCTCAGGATAACGGGGATGGATTACATCCCTGTGTCTTTTTTTCAAAAAAATTTTCGGAGACTGAACTGAATTACGATATTGGTAATCGGGAATTATTGGCTATTAAACTCGCATTTGAACACTGGCGCCACTTCTTGGAAGGTGCGGAATTTCCCGTTCAGGTTCTTACGGATCATAAAAATCTGATATATCTTGATGCTGCCAAGCGCCTGAATGCCCGTCAGGCTAGGTGGGCACTGTTTTCTCGCGGTTTAATTTCTCCGTTACTTACATCCCTGGTACTAAGAATGTTAAGGCGGATGCCTTGTCTCGCAGTTTTTCTCCCATAGTCGGTGCTGAGAAAGAGGAGAACATTTTACAAGAAGGTGTTGTGATAGCTGCTTTGGACTCCGTTTTGGAAGATGAGATTTTTAAAGCACAGGAGAATGCCCCATCTAACACTCCTCATGGGAGGTTGTTTGTGCCTGGGACCTTTAGGAGAGATTTGTTTGTTGAGTGTCAAGAATCTCGGTTGGCAGGTCATCCCGGAATCTCTGAGACCAAGAGACTGGTGGGTCGCAGTTTTTGGTGGCCTGGATGGCAGAAGGAAGTCATTAAGTGGGTGCGTCAATGTACTATATGTGCTAGATCTAAGTCCTCACATACTCCTGCTGCGGGGTTGCTTTGTCCTTTGGAGGTTCCCAGTGCTCCTTGGACACATTTGGCTATGGACTTTATAACTGACCTTCCCCCCTCTGAGGGTTTTACTGTCATCTGGGTGGTCGTGGACCGTTTTAGCAAGATGTGTCACTTGGTTCCCTTCGTCAAACTGCCCTGCGCTAAAACTCTCGCTAAGGCCTTTGTCAAGGAAATTGTCAGACTTCATGGCGTTCCTACTGACATTGTTTCTGATAGGGGTCCTCAGTTCGTGGCTCGTTTTTGGCGTGCCTTTTGTGACAGGTTGGGAGTTCATTTGTCGTTCTCGTCCGGATATCATCCTGAATCTAATGGCCAGACAGAAAGGAAAAACCAGGATGTTGAGCACTTCTTGCGTTGTTTTGTGGCAGACAATCAAGAGGGGTGGTCTGAGTTTCTGCCACTTGCTGAATTTGCTCTGAACAATCATACATCTTCTTCTGCTGGTTGTTCGCCTTTTTTTTGTTGTTCTGGGAGACATCCATCGTTTGGGTCGTTCTCCAAGTTGGGATCTGCCGTGCCTGAGGAGGAGAATTTTTCCGGTGATTTGGAGAGAGTTTGGACGGATGTGCGTGGTAATCTTCAGGAGGCCAACAGAAAATCTAAAGACTACTTTGATAGGAAACGACAGGAGGTTTTGTTCGCTGTTGGTGACATGGTTTGGTTGTCCTCTAGGAATCTGCGGTTGAGGATTCCTTCTAAGAAATTGGGTCCCAAGTTTGTAGGGCCCTTTAAGGTGCTTCAGGTTGTCAACCAATCTGCTGTTAGGTTGGAGGTTCCTACCTCCTGGAGAATTAATCCGGTATTTCATGTCTCTCTGTTAAAAAAAGCTGTTGTGTCGGATGGTGACGCCTCTGCCTCTGTTCCTCCGGTGGTGGAGGACGGGGAATATGAAATTTCTCGCATCCTTAACTCTAGACGGTATAGAGGTAGTTTGCAGTATCTTGTGGCCTGGAAAGGTTTCGGACCCGAGGATAACTCTTGGGTGAGGTCAGATGATGTTTCCGCGTCCAGACTTATCAGAGCGTTTCACAGGAGATTTCCTGATAAGCCTGGTCCTAGGGGATCCGGAGGATCCTCTTAGAAGGGGGGGGTACTGTTAGAACCTTGCTCTTAGGTTTTTTCCTTTGCTGGTCACATGACCTTGTTGGCCTATTTAATCCTGCTCCGCCCTTCTGGCTTTGCTGGACTACATTGTATAACTACTTTCTAGCTAGCCTGTGCTCTGTATCTAACTCTGTTAGTTTGCTTGGTCTACGGACCTCTATGTTCTATATATTTTGTTTGTTTGTCTGTCTGCTACTATTTCTGTTAGGAGGTGTCCCATTTTCCTCCCAGTCCTTAGTACTTGTAGGGATTCCTTCCCCACATCTATAGGTCTCCGTACAGACTAGCTTAGGACTTTAGCAGGTCTGATCGCAGGATCAGGTTCCCTGTTACATCGTAGGGATTCAGCTGAGTTCTATCGTAGGGACAGATCTCCTCTCTTTCCTTAGCTCTGGTAGCAGAACATAACAGTTTCAGCTCTTTCCAAAGATGCTCAATAGGATTTAGGTCAGGGCTCATAGAAGGCCACTTCAGAATAGTCTAATGTTTTCCTCTTAGCCATTCTTGGATGTTTTTAGCTGTGTGTTTTGGGTCATTATCCTGTTGCAAGACCCATGACCTGCGACCGAGACCAAGCTTTCTGACACTGGGCAGCACATTTCTCTCTAGAATCCCTTGATAGTCTTGAAATTTCATTGTATCCTGCACAGATTCAAGACACCCTGTGCCAGATGCAGCAAAGCAGCCCCAGAACATAACAGAGCCTCCACCATGTTTCACAGTAGGGACAGTGTTCCTTTCTTGATATGCTTCATTTTTTCGTCTGTGAACATAGAGCTGATGTGCCTTGCCAAAAACTTCCATTTTTGTCTCATCTGTCCATAGGACATTCTCACAGAAGCTTTGTGGCTTGTCAACATGTAGTTTGGCAAATTCTAGTCTGGATTTTTTATGATTTTTTTTCAACAATGGTGTTCTTCTTGGTCGTTTCCCATGAAGTCCACTTTGGATCAAACAACGCGTTTCCCATGAAGTCCACTTTGGATCAAACAACGACAGATGGTGCGATCTGACACTGATGTTCCTTGAGCTTGAAGTTCACCTTTAATCTCTTTAGACATTATCCTGGGCTCTTTTGCTACCATTTGTATTATCTGTCTCTTTGATTTGTCATCAATTTTCCTCCTGCGGCCACGTCCAGGGAGGTTGGCTACAGTCCCATGGATCTTAAATTTCTGAATAATATGTGCAACTGTAGTCACAGGAACATCAAGCTGCTTGGAGATGGTCTTATAACCTTTACCTTTAACATGCTTGTCTATAATTTTCTTTCTAATCTCCTGAGACAACTCTTTCCATTGCTTCCTTTGGTCCATGTTGAGTGTGGTACACACCATGTCACCAAACAGCACAGTGAGTATCTGTAGCCCTATATACAGGCCCACTGACTGATTACAAGATTGTAGACACCTGTGATGATAATTAATGGACACAATTTGATTTAACATGTCCCTTTTGTCACATTATTTTCAGGGGTACCATCATTTCTGTCCAGGCCTATTTCATGAGTTTAATTTTTTTAAACATTCTGTGGAATGTCTGACTTTCATTTGTTCATTTTCATAGATTTTTAATTTATTATTACTTTTGTCAGATTCAAGTTATTTCTGTGACCATTGTGGGTTTTTCTTTCATTAAACGAGGGGTACCAACAATTTTGACCATGTGTGTATAAGGAAACTAAAGCAAACTTCCTAAAATGGTGACCTAAACAGGGAGAAGATCCATTATTAATGATGCAATGAATTATTCATCCCGGGAATTGTCCATTCTGCTAGAACTGAGGAAGCTAAATTTGAGGGACATTTTTTGAACCTATATCTGGGGCTGTTTTCATAGTTCGTTCCCCTCTAGTAAAGGAATTTACATTTTAGAAGAGTTTTTGCCTCTAAGTTTATGGCTACCATCTAGTGAAAACTTCCAGAACCCAAGGCAAGGTCCAAAAAGAATAGTTTTTCAGAAGAAACTGGAAAATGATTGTGAGCCCAATGGCCCAACATCCTCCAAAGAAGCTGATGCTCCAGTGGCTTATTGGACAGAAGTTCTCAAAGTCTAGTGAAAATTTTTCCCAAAAGACAGTTGACTGTTCTAACAGCCAAGAAACGGGCTGGCGCCATATCAATGTCCATTACCCTGAAATGAAATGTTCAACCAGCACAAATATGTTCTGGGGTTCACACACTTTTAACTAACTTTATTATAGGTGGAGAAATTGTATTAATTTAAGGAAGAATATAATTTAGAGAAAAAAAATATTAATTTTGCACTTTTTTTAAAAAAAAATGTTCGAATGTTTTTAACCTTTAGGCCACGGCCCCACTATCAGTATTCGGTCAGTATTTTTTTTCAGGAGTGGGAGCCAAAACCAGGAGTGGGTGATAAATGCAGAATTGGCGACTTGTTTCTATTATACCTTTTCTCTGATTGTTCCTCACTTGGTTTTGGCTCCCACTCCTGAGAAACAATACTGACCGAATACTGACCAAATACTGATAGTGGGGACGTGACCTAATGGTGGGATATTGAATGTTATGGGCTCACTTTGTCAGGTGGATCCACTAAGCCATAAGTTAGGGTGAGCAACACGGACCGGAGGCATTGATTTAGCAGAGCTGGACTGGCCGGACAACACATAGAACAGTGAGGACCAATAGAGCTGTATATGAAGGCCAGTATGAGGATCTGCGGAGCTGGAAGTACTAGTTGTAGCAGAGCCAAAATAGGAACAGCAGAATTGCACAGGCAATCTAGAATTTCAGTGCAGGAGTGCAGTAACACACAGGAATAGCAGAGTTGCGTAGGCATTCTGGCACCAAGTTGCAGGAGTGCCTCAGCACACAGAAATAGCAGAGCTGGGTAGTCATTCTGGCACTTTGTTGCTGGACTGCAGTGGCACACAGGAACAGCAGAGTTATGAGTGTAAACATCACCAAAATAGCAGATGGTTATCAGGTAACTTGGCATAGCAGAGTAAAAGGTGCAGACTGCACCAGTAATGGTATGACTGAGTTTGGTAGTAGATTCTGGTTGCTGGATAGCAGTCAGAAGCAGCTGAGAAGATAAGTGGCCACCTACCTGGAAAGCACTGTGCACTACTACCTGAATACTCAGGCAGCACACAGCCACCCGAGTATGCCTTAAAAGTCTTTGGATGATGATATCCGGGGTGCATTACAGTAGTAACACAGCACGGACTAAGAAAGAGGGAGCTGGCTATAGGGGAAGGAAGCAGAACCTGGTGCTGGAGCCTGGACAGGAGAGTAACACTGGTGCTAGAAATAGAAACATATTATATGGGATTAGCATGTAGGGCATCCCACTATAGGGCAGGGATATGAGTATTCATTAGGGTCACCTAGCTATCTATATCTCTTTTAACTATAGAAGCCAAAATGATAAAAAATCCCTTATTTTATTTATTTTATTTTTTTAATTAAAATTAATTATCAAATTGAAAAGTAGAAAACATAAATAAAAGTAATTACACAACAGCCTCCAATCACTATTCCATGCTCTCAATATCAATTTTTGCAATGAATCCGGACCCCCAGTAACCCACCACCCTTCAATATGTCATTAAAAGGCTTTCTACTTTCATGCTTAAATAAAAGGAGCCCCATACAGTACCATCCATAGGTCCTCCATAACAATGACAGCAGGAATACCCCTGAAGTATACTGCCAACCACAAAATCCTGATACCCATGGCAGCTACAGGAACCCTATAAGGCTATGTTCACACGTTGCGTTTTTGCTGCTTTTTTTTCTGCAGGCAAAACCTGCTCTCTTGGCAGTAAAGAAGTTGCTTACTAAAATCAGGTTTTGCTATGTTTTTGCTACATATTTGTTGCGTTTTAATTGTTACTTGTGCATGTTGATAAAGTTTAGTGCCCCCCAAATAAGCATGATGCAACTTCCTCAGGTTTTTGCACCAAAAACGCAGCGAAACCTGATAGCTGTGTTTTTTGCTGCATTTTTGCACTTACTCATTGCTTTCTATGGGTTAAAAAACGCGCAAAAACGCTGAAAGAATTGACACGCTGTATTTTGCAAAAAAAAGCAGCAGGTTTCCAAATCAGTCATGAAAAAAAAAACAATGTGTGTACATGAGATTTCTGAAACCTCATAGCTTTTGCTGGTGCTGTAAAACGCAGCTTAAAATTTGCATTAAAAAAAACACAGCAAAAATGCAACGTGTGAACAAAGCCTAACTGTGGTCTGGTGGACAATTGCAGGAAATTAGCAGTTATTGAAGCTGCATATAATCTCTTCATCACCCTCCAGAAGGCCAGACCATCCCTACATGCAGCGCTCATCTCTCAATTAATGCTACCTTTGAGCTATAGTCATCCCTAACCATAAGAGTATGTTCACACGTTGCATAATTGCAGTATTTTTGGTATATACCATATGCATCGTTTTACAGTACCAGCAAAATGAGCGAGATTTCTGAACCTTCTTGCACTTGCTGCAGTTTTATTTTCCTTGCAGATTTGATCCATTAAAGCGTTTTTTTTTTTTTTCAAATCCACAACGTGTTAATTTTTTCAGCGTTTTTGTTGCATTTTTCCCCAATTCAAATGAATGGGGAAAAAAAAGCAAATAAAAGTGCATCAAAAGTGCACAAGTTTATTCTGCCCACACTTTGGTTTTTGGTGCAGAAAAATCCGCTACAATTGCACCGCGTGTGAACATGCTGTACCTTTAAGCAGAATGTTCTTTTTAATTAGGGAGTTGTTTCTAAGAAATTGTTTATTACAAGCAAGGAGAAAAAAAATAAGTCTATTCCTCGATCATATTATCCCAAGGGGCACAGTAGCCACAATTATGGCCACAGTAGCCCGGATGATGGTTATTTTGGCTTCTGTTGGAGAAATCCATTATGTGCAAGATGTGGCTGTAACGATGTATCTGTGCCCTGAAATATGTTTACTAAACACAACTTGTTACATATTTTTAGCCCAAGCTCCAGAACAAGCAGCGGTGACTGATGTCTGACAACAGACTGACTGGTGTGGAGGTGAAGAACAGCTCCGGACTATCATGAAATCACCGCTCAGCAGATTTCCTGCTCTGAAGCTTCATGCAGCACTTACTAATTACTCCGTAAATATAACACAGCCACCCACACACCGCGCGTTGGGCTCCCCGGGGTGTCCTGGCTTCAGTGCATGGTGAAAAGAGAAAATTGCAAACATTAGAAGCAAATATGTCATCTGTATCCGAGATCCGAGTCAGCGGAGGACGCCATCACCCTGGCGCGCTTGTGGCATCCCCATCGTTGAAGAATTTGTACTTTATGTGTCATGTTATAGGGAAATGGGGAAAAAAAAAATACGTGTCAGCTGTTTAAAATAAAACTAGTCTACAAATACATACACAAACCATAATAGATAATTTCCCACAAGACCACCAGGGAGATCATTATTAACATACTGAGCACCAGATATATGCCAGCTCCTCTTTAGCTAAGTTGAGGAGGAAGCAATGGGAAGAATCAGTATAGCACAGCCATGGCACACTTGGGTGATGGAGTTCCTGCAAAGATAAGACAACACTAGGCCACCAGGGGTAATATTAGTAATATACTGAGCTCCGGTTACAAGCCAGGCCTGCCTTTCCTAAGAAGGTGATATGTGATGTAAGACTCAGTGTAACATAACAGAGGAAGGCATTCCCAGTGTCTGCAGAGATAATGCACCACTAGGCCATCAGGGAAAATATTAATAATATACTGAGCACCAGTTACAAGCCAGTCCTTCCTTTTATAAGAAGGTGATATGTGATGGTAAGATTCAGTGAAAAGTAACAGAGGAAGGCATTCCGGTGTCTACAGAGATAATGCACCACTAGACCACCAGGGGTAATATTAGTTGTAACATCCCTGGCGGCGTGCTGGCATGGCTTACCACCTCCCACCATGCAAGACCGCCATCTTACCCCTTCAGTCCAGGCTGCACACTTTGCTCCAGTACCTGCTGTGTCTCTTGTCTGATTGCATAGGGCGGCGGCACGGTTACTGCCTGATTCTTATAGTTACTGTGAGCGCACTCCTAATGCCTCCCCAGCCTATTGCTGTGAGTCACTGGATACTTAAACCCCCTCCACCCAGTAAGAGGGGCCTGAGCAACACTTTCTTTCAGTGTGTTCTGTGCAACTGAGTTGCCAGGTCCTGTCCTGTATCTTGTCTGTTTCCGCCACTCTGGGGGCTGAGTTCCCAGGCTCGTTCCTGTATCTTGTTCCTTGTTCAGTTCCTGTCTGAACAGTGTCCTAGCCCGTTACTTGTTTTTCTCTATGTCCGTATCTTCCCTTTTCCTGCAGTGTCTGAACCTGCACCTAACTCCAACTCGTTGTCTCTGTGCTTCTGTTTGTGAGTTTAGTGTCCACTCGCTACTTCATTGAAAGTACCTTGTGTGTATTTGCTCTGCTCTGCTTGTCTACCGCACTTGCGGGTTTTGCTCCGCTCTGCTTGTCTACCGCAACTGCGGGTTTTGCTCCGCTCTGCTTGTCTACCGCACCTGCGGGTTTTGCTCTGCTCTGCTTGTCTACCGCACCTGCGGGTTTTGCTCTGCTCTGCTTGTCTACCGCACCTGCGGGTTTTGCTCTGCTCTGCTTGTCTACCGCACCTGCGGGTTTTGCTCTGCTCTGCTTGTCTACCGCACCTGCGGGTTTTGCTCTGCTCTGCTTGTCTACCGCACCTGCGGGTTTTGCTCTGCTCTGCTGGTCTACCGCATCTGCTGGTTTTGCTCTGCTCTGCTTGTCTACCGCACCTGCTTGTTTTGCTCTGCTCTGCTTGTCTACCGCACCTGCGGGTTTTTGCTCTGCTCTGCTTGTCTACCGCACCTGCGGGTTTTGCTCTGCTCTGCTTTTCTACCGCACCTGCGGGTTTTGCTCTGCTCTGCTTGTTTACCGCACCGGCGGGTTTTGCTCTGCTCTGCTTGTCTACCGCAACTGCGGCTCTGTTCCTGTATCCCAGTCTGTACTGGTCGCTATCCTGCCTGCGTTCCTACCTGCCAGTACCCACCTGTCTGCACACCAGCCGTGCCTGCCAGTACCCACCTGTCTGCATACCAGCCGTGCCTGCCAGTACCCACCTGTCTGCATACCAGCCATGCCTGCCAGTACCCACCTGTCTGTATGCCAGCCTAACCTGCCTGTTCCTGCATTCCCCGGTGTGGGTCAACAGCTGTGACCGGGGTCTGACCTGGAGTAGCACCTGGTCCCTCTGCTCGGTTCCTCCCTGGTTCACGGTGTCGACTGAGCCACCGTGCGACCTTGGTCGGACCGAGTTGATACTTAGTCACGCCCCTCCAGGCACTCCTCGGTTCATGGTCCAGTGGGATCACTAACCACGCTCACGCCAGTCAGTCCGGGCGTGTGCATAACATTAGTAATATACTGAGCACCAGTTACAAGCCAAGTCTTCCTTTCCTAAGAAGGTGATATGTGATGGTAAGACTCAGTGTAACATAACAGAGGAAGGCGTTCCCAGTGTCTCCAGAGATAATGCACCACTAGACCACCAGGGATAATATTAATAGTATACTGAGCACCAGTTACAAGCCAGTCCTTCCTTTCCTAAGAAGGTGATATGTGATGATAAGACTCAGTGTAACACTGCAGAGGAAGGCGTTCCCAGTGTCTCCAGAGATAAAGTGCCACTAGACCACCAGGAATAATACTATAAACATACTGAGCACCAAATATGTGTCAAGCTCTTCTTTCCTAAGATTGTGGGTTGTAATTACATGAACCAGTATAGCATAGCAAGGGCACATTTGAGAGAAGACGTTCCCAGGCCTGGACAGATAAGGAGCCACTTGGTTACCAGGGATAATATTATTAAAATGTTGAGTAAATTATATGTGGCAGACCCTCCTTTCCTAATGAGTATAAGATAGTAAGGGCACACTTTCTGGAAGGAGACATTATGCCAGCAGGGATCATATTAATATACTGAGCACCAGAGACAAAAATGCCACGCACTCCTTTCCTAGTATGGTATATAATATCAATATAATATAGCAGGGGCACACTTGGGGTAAAGGGTTCCTAGTACGTATCTGAACAGATAAGGAACTACTAGCCCATCAGGGATAATATTACTTTTTTGAACAACAGATACATTCCAGGCCTTCTATTTTTACAATGCTGGGGTGCGATGGCATGAAGCACTATAGCATAGCATTGGCATACTTTGGGGAAGGGGTTTGAAACACATGAACAGATAAGGAGCAACTGGAGCTCTGTAGCAGAAAAACCGAACGCTGCTGAATTACCTCCTCATGGAAATATATGTAGCGTTAACCCAGGTTACCAAACATCCATAAAATCCTGGAATCTTCATATAATGGGAATTCCAACAGTTTTGGATCCCCTTTAAAAACCCTATAATTGCCCTTCCTCTGGGGTCTCCGTCTTATGAATACATATGTAGCTGTTGCTATGTTCTCTGGGCGCAGTAACTTGACGGTTAATCTGGGCATATTCTATAGTCAGAAACATATAGTAATGCCGTATATGTGCGAGCCGTCATAATACTCATCAAGCTTTATTTGTTATTGAGGACGGGCAGCAATGGGAAAGTAAATATCCCTCTCGAATAGAAGTCACAAACGTCTGACTTTCTGAGAACAGATTGTTTGGCAGCGTGGCTGGTGCAATGCTGCCATGCCTGGTCTTCACATGGCCGCACTTTGGGCCAGTAGGGTTCTTCTTATCACACGTCATAATTATTTCCCTATTTTGTAGAATCCATAGCATATTTATAAAGCTATACGGCTAGCAACAAGATCAATGTATGACAATGTAAGAAATATGTCAAGCAAGGTGAGGGAAGGAACAAGTGTACAACAATGGGAAGAGGGGGAAGGGAGCCCAACAACTAGGGAAAGGGGAGTTGAGGCCCCTAGGCAGATCTAATATCACCCTGATTACCCTATCATCCCTATATAGGTTCCGCACCTATCGCCGAACAGGAAACTTAATCCCTGAATGTCCCTAGAGCTAGGCCCTAGGTAGGGAGGGGATGGGGTGAACACTAGTCAGGCCCCACTGTAACTCAAAACAACAAGGTAAACAAACAAAGGGGATACACTTAGCTTGAGAAGACACCAGAGAGATAACGCCAACTATCCTCCAAAGGAAGTCCAAGAAGAAACTAGAAACTAGTACTCCAAGCATGGACAGAGGAACATAGAACTATCACCGGTGACTCTCTGGAGACACTGAGAGTTTTTAACTACCAAGCAAGGGTGTGTCAATTAGCAGCAGAAGGTGGAGGTCATTGCTGGGTCCTAAAGGAAGAAAAATATCACTAAACTACAGAGATAAGAGGATCAAGAAGGCATCTGCAAGCGCAGTGACCTGCTACAGCCGGATCCAGAGCAACTGTCTGTTACACTTGATACACCCATGACAAAAAATAGTAGAAATGATCTTGATACATACAGTAGTTTGCCCAGATCCCCCAACCTAGACCCATATTGGATGTCATTTTTTGGGGAAAAAAACCCAAAAATTCAAAAGGCTGGAGCAGAAGCTTCTACAAAATAGGACATGTTCTAGTAGGAATTGAGAGTCAGGGGTGACACAAGCTGTCTATCCTGCCAACAGACAGGACCAAGGTAGCTGAAGACGAACTGAAGTGCAAAGCAAAAATAACTAGTTTTTTATTCTTGACCCCTTCATGAAGGGTTGTACCCCTCTCAGTGGCGTAACGATTGCCGTTGCAGAGAGTGCGACCATGACCAGGTCTGTGCCGGTGGGGGGCCTATTTCCGCTGGATGTGTGTCCTAGGACGCACATTCAGCTGAAATGTCTTGCAGCATGGAGACCTCCCGGCTCCCTGCACTGCAATACACTGGATGGGGGCCATTATACAAGAAAGGGGCCAAGATGAGGGACATTATATCAGGAAGGGGCAAAGAATGGAGGACTTTTTTATAAGATGGGGCCCAGGATGTGGGGCATTATTACATAAAGGGGTCTGGATGAGGGACACTGTTTTAGGAGGGGGCCCAGGATTGGGGACATTATCATAGGAAGAAGCCCATGATGGGATAAATTATTTATTAAAGGTTCCAGAATGAGGGACATTATTTAATAAAAAGGGGCCAGGATGGATCACATTAGTATGGAAAGGGTCCCAAGATGGGGGATATTATTAACTAAAGGGACCTTGATGGAGGACATTGTTATAGGAAGGGGCCGAAGATTGGGGACGTTATTAAAGGAAGAAGCCCATGATGGGAGACATTATTTATTAAAGGTCCCAGGACAGAGGACATTATTATTGTAAGGGGAACAGGATGGAGGACATTAGCATAGATAGGGGCCAGGACAGGGACATTAGTACATGGGGGTGAACAGGTATGTCTTTATAGGATGTAGAAGGCTTCAAGGGCACATACATCTGAACAGCATGCAGATGGGGCCCCAGGTCCAAATTATGCACCCTAGTTACGCCATTGACCCCTCCCTCTATGATGGGGTCCCGAGCATGCAGAGTCAACTGTGCAGTAAGAGGCTAAGTGAGCAACAAAACTAAGGGGCCGATTCATCTTTGGTTTTGCACGCTTTTTCTGGAATAAACACAAGTCTTAACATCAGACAGCTGTTGGCCATTTTTTTATCATTTTGACCTTTTTTTAATTAACTTTAATTAGTTTTATCCTGTTTTTTTTTTCAACGTTATGATTGTGGTTTTAGTCATTCAGATGTTTTAAGCTAACTCATCAATTGCAAGTTTTTCAAATGTCGCAAAATTTGAAATGTTGTTCCCAAGTAAAGTCCAAAATCTGTTTAAGCGTTGTTTTTATGCTGTTGAGAACTAATGTGCGCCATTTTACTCCAAAATGGCACCAAGTTGTAGAAAAAGACATGGACTGAATATCCAAAAATTGCTCCAAAATCGCGCAAAGTGAGCAAAAGACCAAAGGAAAAGCATCTCTGAATTTCTTCAAATGTTGACATACAACGAGTGCCATTTTTTGTGAATTTGGTGCCAAATTAACCACCCAAGAATAACAGAAAGACAAAACAAAAAAAGTGACTTCAAAATAACCGCAAATGAAAACCTCTCCTGCGTTCTCACCATAAAATTCTACAGCAGAAGAATGCAAAAGAACAATCTAAACAAGCCTGATGCATTTTGGAAACATGTCCTGAGGACCGATGAGGTTAAAATAGAACTCTTTGGCCACAATGATCACAATGATCGGTATGTGTGGAGAAAAAAGGGCACAGAATTTCAGGAATAGAACATCTCGCCAACCATTAAGCATGGGGGAGGATCAATCATGCTTTAGGGTTGTGCTGCAGCCAATGGCACTGGGAACATTTCACTGGTAGAGGTAAGAATGGATTCAATGAAATTTCAACAAATTATTGATGCAAACATAAGACCATCTGTAAGAAAGCTGAAGATGAAAAGAGGATGATTCTACAAATGGATAATGATCCTAAACACACGTCAAAATCCACAACAGATGACCTCAAAAGGCGCAAGCTGAAGGTTTTACAATGGCCCTCACAGTCCCCTGATCTGAACATCATTGAAAATCTGTGGCTAGACCTCAAAATTGCAGAGCATGCAAGACGCCCCAGGAATCTCACAGAACTGGAAGAATTGTTCAAGGAAGAATGGATGGAAATCCCTCAACCAAGAACTGGAAGACTCTTGTCTGGCTACAAATAGCGTTTACAAGCTGTGATACTTTCAAAAGGGGGCGCTACTAGGTACTAACCATGCAGGGCGCCCAAACTTTTGCATCGGCCCATTTTCCTTTTTGTAATTTTTAAAATAGAAAAAATGACAATATATATTTTTTGTACCTAAAATACAAAGGGAATGTGTCATCTATAACTTTAGGCCTTCAGAGATCATTTCGTCTTTAGCTTGCTTACCTGTTCACACTTTTACGTGCCACGTTATTTTATTATATATATTCTACTCATTTAATGCATCGTTAGATTTATGTTACATAAAAATATATTACATTTGAAAAATATCGCTTTTTCTCATGAACTACATCAACATTTCTTTTTTTTTTATGTATTACTAAATTAAAATCTGGAAGTTGTCCCAAACCTCTTGGACTGTTATTGATATGTAGGAAAGATTGAGCAGCTTCGTTACAAGTCAATATCACAAATTAACACCGAGGCAAGAAACGAAGCGTCTGAGTCAATGTCTGAGGTTTCTTCTCGCCATCTATTGACTGCGGCTCCGTTTGTCTACGACCGCAGCTCGGATATTACTAGATGTCCGAGAGAAGATACCTCACCATCCCCTGGTGGACTTTACTTCTAATCTCAATTTTCCCCTGCAAAATAAACTTGTAGATATGCTTTAACCTCTTCCTGACCATTCAAATCTACCATTTTTGCGCTCTCATTTTTTCATAACACTTTTATTGTCCCATCAACAAAACCATATAAGAGTTTTGCTTTTGTGGGACAAGTTGTAGTTTTGAATGATACCATTAATTTTATCATACAATGTAACGAAACGACAGAAAACAAATTCCAAGTGGGATGAAATGGTGAAAAAAAAGTCTGAAGGGTAGAGTGCTGAGTCAGAGAGCCTATGCATGCTAATAACAAAAGACTGACTGTCACTTCTAAACAGAAGACAGGTGTGTACAGGTGCGTACTAAGAGTAGCCATCGTTATATATGGAGATGTCCCACATAATAGTAGGCTTAAGCCTAGGAGAGGATTCACATTAGATAGGTTCCCGGCAACGAGAATCACCTGATCGCGGTTGCTGGGTATACATGAATTGGTCAATTTATGAGCTAAGTATTCTCAATTTTTCCTATTTTCTAGAGCAATAATGTAATTCATATTTCATATATTTCATGTTTCCATATTCCAGAACTGCAGCTTCCCTGTAGGCCAGAAGTACAAGGTGTTCAGTGCTCAGGGACACGGCCAAGGTGAGGAGGCTGAGCCCAATCATCACTGAGCAAGACACAGAAGAACAAGGTGTTCAGTGCTCAGGGATACGGCCAAGGTGAGGAGGCTGAGCCCAATCATCACTGAGCAAGACACAGAAGAACAAAGTGTTCAGTGCTCAGGGATACGGCCAAGGTGAGGAGGCTGAGCCCAATCATCACTGAGCAAGACACAGAAGAACAAGGTGTTCAGTGCTCAGGGACATGGCCGAGGTGAGGAGGCTGAGCCCAATCATCACTGAGCAAGACACAGAAGAACAAGGTGTTTAGTGCTCAGTGACACGGCCAAGGTGAGGAGGCTGAGCCCAATCATCACTGAGCAAGACACAGAAGAACAAGGTGTTCAGTGCTCAGAGACACGGCCAAGGTGAGGAGGCTGAGCCCAATTATCACTGAGCAAGACACAGAAGAACAAGGTGTTCAGTGCTCAGAGACACGGCCGAGGTGAGGAGGCTGAGCTCGACCACCACTGAGCAAGACACAGAAGAACAAGGTGTTCAGTGCTCAGGAATACGACCAAAGTGAGGAGGCTGAGCCCAATCATCACTGAGCAAGACACAGAAGAACAAGGTGTTTAGTGCTCAGGGATACGGTCAAGGTGAGGAGGCTGAGCCCAACCACCACTGAGCAAGACACAGAAGTACAAGGTGTTCAGTGCTCAGGGATACGGCCAAGGTGAGGAGGCTGAGCCCAATCATCACTGAGCAAGACACAGAAGAACAAGGTGTTCAGTGCTCAGGGATACGACCAAGGTGAGGAGGCTGAGCCCAACCACCACTGAGCAAGACACAGAAGAACAAGGTGTTCAGTGCTCAGAGACACGGCCAAGGTGAGGAGGCTGAGCCCAATCATCACTGAGAAAGACACAGAAGAACAAGGTGTTTAGTGCTCAGGGATACGGTCAAGGTGAGGAGGCTGAGCCCAACCACCACTGAGCAAGACACAGAAGTACAAGGTGTTCAGTGCTCAGGGATACGGCCAAGGTGAGGAGGCTGAGCCCAACCACCACTGAGCAAGACACAGAAGTACAAGGTGTTCAGTTCTCAGGGATACGGCCAAGGTGAGGAGGCTGAGCCCAACCACCACTGAGCAAGACACAGAAGTACAAGGTGTTCAGTGCTCAGGGATACGGCCAAGGTGAGGAGGCTGAGCCCAATCATCACTGAGCAAGACACAGAAGAACAAGGTGTTCAGTGCTCAGGGATACGACCAAGGTGAGGAGGCTGAGCCCAACCACCACTGAGCAAGACACAGAAGTACAAGGTGTTCAGTGCTCACGGATACGGCCAAGGTGAGGAGGCTGAGCCCAACCACCACTGAGCAAGACACAGAAGTACAAGGTGTTCAGTGCTCAGGGATACGATCAAGGTGAGGAGGCTGAGCCCAATCATCGCTGAGCAAGACACAGAAGAACAAGGTGTTCAGTGCTCAGGGACAAGGCCAAGGTGAGGAGGCTGAGCCCGACCACCACTGAGCAAGACACAGAAGAACAAGGTGTTCAGTGCTCAGGGACAAGGCCAAGGTGAGGAGGCTGAGCCCGACCACCACTGAGCAAGACACAGACAGACAAAGTGTTCAGTGTTCAGGGATACAGCCAAGGTGAGGAGGCTGAGCCCAATCATCACTGAGCAAGACACAGAAGAACAAGGTGTTCAGTGATCAGGGATACGGCCAAGGTGAGGAGGCTGAGCCCAACCACCACTGAGCAAGACACAGAAGAACAAGGTGTTCAGTGCTCAGAGACATGGCCGAGGTGAGGAGGCGCAATAAGACACAGAAGGGGAAACATCAAGACCGGGTCAAGAAATATCTGAAGACAGATTGCTCATAGGCATTATGGACTGATGATATTGATAGTGACTTTTGAAGGACCCGATGGGAGGGCCTGTGGCTGTATCAATAACAGGCACAAACCTCTACTTCCACTCAAATGAGCAAGATGGAGGTGGAGTACTGCTATGGGTTGTTATAATTTTAGATGAGCTAGTTGGACCTTTTTGAGTTTTGCTTTTATGGTATTCATTCATTTTTATAAAGTTCTCTTAGAATATTTGAACCTGTGATCATCTGATCACTTACACTATATAAGACAGATCACTGTTTTCCATGAAGGAATTAAGCTCCAGAATTACCATCAGTACAGAAATACACCACCAGAATTAGTACATAAATATTACACCAATACCACCATCAATAGATTACTGTATAACCAATATAACCATCAGTACATGAATACATCACCAGAACCACTATCAATACATGAATATACAATCATGCTCATCGTTATTAGCACCCATGAAGTTTAAATACATAATGTGGAATATCTCCTGAAAAAAATGAATTAAGTGGAACAGGTTTTTTTTGTATAGAAACGCGTGTTAAATACAAAAGAGCAAAAGATAAAGAATAATTTAAAACCAAAAACAATGGGAGTGAAAAATAGAAAAACCTAAAGCTTGCTGTGACACTAGTATTGGCACCCTTTACATTAATTTAGTATGGAAAATGTAACATCCCTGGCGGCGTGCTTGCATAGTGCACCACCTCCCACTATGCAAGACCGCAATCTTACCTGCCAGTCCAGCCTGCAAACCTTGCTCCAGTTCATGCTGTGTGCATGTCTCTTGACTGACTGCTTAGGGTGGCGGCCCGGTTACTTCCTGATGCTTATAGCTGCTGTGGGCGCACCCCTAATGCATCTCCAGCCTATTGCTGTGAGTCACTGGATATTTAAACCCCCTCCACCCAGAAGGAGGGGCCTGAGCAACACCTTCACTCAGTTTGTCTTTGCAACTGAATTGCCAGGTCCTGTCCTGTAACTTAAAGACCTACAAATTAACCATATAATATATGGTCAGTGATCCCTAAAAAAACTAGAAAAACTGATTAATAGCCTATTATGAGGGGGGGAGAAGATTTAAATGAAAGGGAGACGTCTCCCCTATAAGTTATATCTCAATCCACATATTAGTAGACCCCAAAATGACATGAGAGGGATTTTAATCCAAAAATATCAATTTTATTAGAAAATATAAAAGTTACATTGCAATATACAAAAGGGAAGGAAAGGAGATGGTAGGACAACCATGAAGACAGGGTAAACCCTGCAAGGAGACTAACATCCCTAGGCCAGCATTGAAAGTAAACCAGGTGTACGTATAAGCTGCCAATCAGTAAATAGTTAAGGTGAAGGCAAACATGAATAATGTCAGTCTGTGTCTTCACCAGTAATAACGTTCATGTCAGAATATAAAATATGGAGTATAATAATCAAGATAGTAGTTTCAGTATGTGGGCACATAACAGCATGACAGAACGTAAGGCATCAGAACATATAGCAGCGACACATGAATACACAAGTAAGTGGATAGCGCTGAACAGATAGCATTATGCTGATAACATCGAAGTATATAACAATGATACACAAATGTTACTAAATTAATAGCGCTATGCAGGTAGCATTACTGTCTGGTCATGAGCAGCAGTTCTGTAGAATATTATTTACCTTGTGCCATATGAGAAACAGTTAAGGCAGTGTGTCCTGGAATGCTGGGGGGATGTGTGGCAGCCTCGACGCGCGTTTCGCCCTGGGAGTGGCTTCGTCAGGAGGCGTGGATGAGGCTGCTCATGACCAGACAGTAATGCTACCTGCATAGCGCTATTAATTTAGTAACATTTGTATATCATTGTTATATACTTCGATGTTATCAGCATAATGCTATCTGTTCAGCGCTATCCACTTACTTGTGTATTCATGTGTCGCTGCTATATGTTCTGATGCCTTACGTTCTGTCATGCTGTTATGTGCCCACATACTGAAACTACTATCTTGATTATTATACTCCATATTTTATATTCTGACATGAACGTTATTACTGGTGAAGACACAGACTGACATTACTCATGTTTGCCTTCACCTTAACTATTTACTGATTGGCAGCTTATACGTACACCTGGTTTACTTTCAATGCTGGCCTAGGGATGTTAGTCTCCTTGCAGGGTTTACCCTGTCTTCATGGTTGTCCTACCATCTCCTTTCCTTCCCTTTTGTATATTGCAATGTAACTTTTATATTTTCTAATAAAATTGATATTTTTGGATTAAAATCCCTCTCATGTCATTTTGGGGTCTACTAATATGTGGATTGAGATATAACTTATAGGGGAGATGCCTCCCTTTCATTTAAATCTTCTCCCCCCCCCCATAATAGGCTATTAATCAGTTTTCCTGTCCTGTAACTTGTCTGTTTCCGCCACTCTGGGGGCTGCATACCCAGACCTGTTATCTCTGACTTCTAGTCTGTTTCCGCCACTCTGGGGGCTGTATACCCAGGCCTGTTACCTGTGACTTCTAGTCTGTTTCTGCCACTCTGGGGACTGTATACCCAGGCTCGTTCTTGTATCTCATTGCAGTAGCAGTTCCTGTCTGAACTGTATCCTAGCCTGTTACCTGTTTGTCTCTATGTCCGTACCTTCCCTTTTCCTGCAGTATCTGAACCTGCACCTAACTCCTACTCGTTGTATCTGTACTTCTGTTTGTGAGTTTTGTGTCCACTCGCTACTTCATAGTAAGTACCTTGTGTGTATCTGGTTCTGCTTGTCCCTTTTCTCTTCCTCTGTATCTTCCTCCTGTGTTAGCCATCTTCCTGTATTTTCCAGTCTGTTCCATGTGAATAGAGCCCTGTCCTCTCTGCCTGCACCTTCAGCCCTGTTCGGCTCTGCTTGCTCACCGCGCCAGCGGTTTCTCTCTGCTCTGACTTGCCCACCGCTCCGGTGGCTTCTCTCTGCTCTGACTTGCTCACCATGCCAGCGGTTTCTCTCTGCTCTGACTTGCCCACTGCTCCAGCGGCTTCCCTCTGCTCTGCCTTACCCACCGCTCCGGCGGCTTCTCTCTGCTCTGCCTTGCCCAGCACACCTGCAGTTCCGCTCTGCTCTGCCTTGTCCACCGCACCTGCGGTTCCGCTCTGCTCTGACTTGTCCACCGCACCTGCGGTTTCGCTCTGCTCTGCCTTGTCCACCGCACCTGCGGTTTCGCTCTGCTCCGCCTTGTCCACCGCACCTGCGGTTTCGCTCTGCTCTGCCTCATCCACCGCACCTGCAGTTTCGCTCTGCTCTGCCTTGTCCACCGCTCCGGCGGTTCCTGTCTGCTCTGCCTTGTCCACCGCTCCGGCGGTTCCGCTCTGCTCTGCCTTGCCCACCGCACCTGCGGTTTTCGCTCCGCTCTGCTTGCTCACTGCACCAGCAGTTCCTCTCTGCTCTGCCTTGTCCTCCGCTCCGGCGGTTTCGCTTTACTCTGCTTGACTACCACATCTGCGGCTCTGAACCTGTCTCCCAGCCTGCGCTCCAACCTGCTAGTACCTCCCTGTCTGCACTCCAGCCGTGCTTGCCAGTGCCCACCTGTCTGCATACCAGCCGTGCTTGCCAGTGCCCACCTGTCTGCATACCAGCCGTGCTTGCCAGTGCCCACCTGTCTGCATACCAGCTGTACTTGCCAGTACCCACCTGTCTGCATGCCAGCCGTACTTGCCAGTACCCACCTGTCTGCATACCGGCCGTGCTTACCAGTATCCACCTGTCTGCATACCAGCCGTGCCTGCCAATACCCACCTGCCTGTATGCCAGTCTATCCGGCCTGTTCCTGCATTCCCCAGTGTGGGTCAACAACTGTGATCGGGGTCTGACCTGGAGTAGCACCTGGTCCCTCTGCTCGGTTCCTCCTTGGTTCACGGAGTCGACTGAGCCGCCGTGCGACCTTGGTCGGATCGGGTTGATACTTAGTTACGCCCCTCCAGGCACTCCTCGGTTCATGGTACAGTGGGATTACTAATCACGCTCACGCCAGTCAGTCCGGGCGCGAGCGTAACAGAAACACATTTTGACTCGCCCTTGGTAAATCACAAAAGAGATTCTCTTGTTATTAATTGTCAGTGCCCATGTGACATGAATTAGCCAATGAATGATGACTTCAGTGTTTTAAAAAGCCACATGGCAGGCCCTGTTCCTTTGCCACAATAGTGAAGACAAAGAGCTGTCTGAAGACATAAGAACTGCTATTATCAGCAAACACAAGACTTCCAAAGGGTATAACGCCATCTCCAAAGACCTTGGTATCCCAGTTTCAACAGTGCGCAATGTTATTAAAAGTTTGCCAAGTATGGAACTGTCAATAACCTCCGTGGACAAGGGGGAAAGAGAAAAATTGACAAGAGATGTCTTCGAAGGTTGGTGCGAATGGTGGAAAAAACACCGCGTCAAACATCCAAAGACCTGAAGGCCAACCTGGAACAGTCTGGGGTCATGGTTTCAACAAGTACCATATGCCACACACTAAACCAAGCAGAGCTTTATGGTTGAAGGCCAAGGAAGAAACCATTGCTGAAGAAAAGACATAAAAAGGAACGATGATCTTTGCCAAAGAGTACCTTGACAAACCACAATCCTTCTGGGAAAACGTTCTGTGGACAGATGAAACAAAAATAGAGCTTTTTGGCAATGCAAAGCAACAGTTTGTTTACAGAGGACGTAATGAAGCTTATAAGGAAAAGAAAACCTTACCAACAGTAAAGCATTGTGGAGGGTCTATAATGCTGTGGGGTTGCTTTGCTGCGTCTGATACTGGAGGCCTTGACCGTATCGCAGGAATCAAGAAATCAGAGAATTATCAAGAGATTTTAGAGCAAAATATCCCACCCAGTGTAAGAAAACTTGGTTTGAGTCGAAGATCATGGGTCCTCCAGCAAACAATGACCCAAAGCACACATTCAAAAGTACACAGGAATGGTTGAAAAAGAAAAAATGAACTGTTTTAAAATGGCCAGCAATGAGTCCTGACCTCAATCCCATTGAAAATCTTTGGGGTGAACTGAAATCTGCCATTGGGATAAAGAACTCTGCAAATGCAAACATTCAAGAGCTTGAACAAACTGCAGAGGAAGAGTGGGAGAAAATCCCAGCTGAGAAGTGCAAGAAGCTTATAAATGGCTACAAGAAACATTTGGAGGCTGTCAGCAACGCCAAAGGGTGGGCAACTAGTATTAATTAGGAGTGCCTGTATTGCTGCACATGCTGTTTATTCTGTTTCTTCTTTGAAATTGCAACATGGAAGTTGAAAAACAATGTTTTATTGTTGTATTTCTTTGGACTACTAATTAAAAAATCTTGAGGATATAACTTTGGTACATTTCCATTTATTTGTTTGTTTATTTCTGAACCTGACTACTACTGAACAAGACACAGAAGTACAAGGTGTTCAGTGCTCAGAGACATGGCCGAGGTGAGGAGGCCGAAAACCAACCACCACTGAATAAGACACAGAAGGGGAAACGTCAAGACTTGGCCAAGAAATATCTGAAGACAGATTGTTCAAAAGTTTTATGGACTGATGAGATTGAGAGTTACTCTTGACGGACCAGATGGATGAGCCCATCGCTGTATCAGTGATGGGCACAGACCTCCACTTCCACTCAGATGCCATCAAAATGGAGGTGGAGTACTGCTATGGGCTAGTATTCTTAAAGATGAGTTAGTTGGACCTTTTTGAATTTTGCTTTTATGGTATTCATTCATTTTTATGAAGTTCCCTTAGAAGACTTGAACCTACCACCATCTGATCACTTATACTATATAGGAGAGATCACTGTCTTCCATGAAGGAATAAAGCTCCAGAATCACCATCAATACAGAAATACACCACCAGAATTAGTATATGAATATTACACCAATACTAACATCAGTACATGACTGTATCACCAAAAGTACATGAATACATCACCAGAACCACCATCATTACATGAATACATCACCTGAACCACCATCAGTACATAAATACAGCACCAGAACCACCGTCAGTGGAAGAATACACAAGCACCAACTTAAGTACATGAACACATGACAAGGCCTACCATCAGTACATGAATACATCGCTATAACCACCGTCAGTACATGAATGCATCACCAGACAGACCTTCCATCAGTACATGAAAACATCACCAGAAATCTAGGTATATGAATACATCACCGGAACCACCATCAGTACATGAGTACATCACCAAGCTTAGTACAGCGAGCAACTGTAATATTAGATCAGCCCCATACACAATTGTATCAGATGAACCTACAATTCCCACTATGTCCTTAACAATGGTAAGGAGATAATAGGAGTTGTTGTTAACAGCCATCATCAGACTGTGGACCATCCAGCAACCGCAGTTCTGATGAGACGTAGTCAGTATCACAACTAAATATCCAGGTACCTCATGGATGACATCTTTTCTGATTGGACTTGTTCTCTGTATTTTCTTCATCTTATCCAGATGCCATCATGACTTTTCCCATCCACAGCTCATTTCTTCAGAGGCTTCCATCTTCTCCAGTCTCCGGTAGCACATCCTGACACGGAGCACATAAAGTGTTACATTATAATTGCCCCAGTTTAAAAATACCAGGGCGCTGAATAAGAAATTGCCTTTCACTGTGCTCCATGCAAAAAATATTTCTCCCTCTCACACTGTACCTCTTATTGTACATGGCCTCCACATTGTCCTCTCCTATAAAATATTATCTCCACCTTTCTGCCTTTATGAATTGCCACACTTTACAAATATACTGTCCACCATTTCGAACTACAACTGCCACACCATCCTCCCTTATAAACTACAACTGCCACACTATCCTCACTTATAAAGTACAACTGCCACACCATCCTCCCTTATAAACTACAACTGCCACAGCATCCTCCCTTATAAACTACAACTTCCACACCATCCTCCCTTATAAACTACAACTGCTACACCCTCCTCCCTTATAAACTACAACTGCCACACCATCCTCCCTTATAAACTACAACTGCCACACCATCCTCCCTTATAAACTACAACTGCTACACCCTCCTCCCTTATAAACTACAACTGCCACACCATCCTCCCTTATAAACTACAACTGCCACACCATCCTCCCTTATAAACTACAACTGCCACACCCTCCTCCCTTATAAACTACAACTGCCACACCATCCTCCCTTGCAAACTACAACTGCCACACCATCCTCCCTTATAAACTACAACTGCCACACCATCCTCCCTTATAAACTACAACTGCCACACCCTCCTCCCTTATAAACTACAACTGCCATACTGCTCTTATGAAACATAACCACCACACTATCCTCCCTTATGAATTATAACTGTCACACTGTCCCCCTCATGCTGTTCCCATATCCACAATGCACCATCTTCACACTGTCCCCTCACACTCTGCCCCCATTCTGCCACTTCACCATACTATCTCCCCACACTGTACCCCCCTCATTTTGCTCCCTCTAAATACTGTGCCCCCTTTATACACTGTCCCCTTACACTGTCCTTCCTTATGCTGTCTATATCTTCACACAGTTCCCTTCCCACGCTGCCCCTCTCCATATTTTGCCCCCTTTTCATACCGACTCTCAATACCCTGTCCCCTCAGATATTCCCCCTGCATAATGTACCCATCATACTTCACCCTTATACTAACCTTCTTCTTCGTTTTTTCGGCTCCACCACACAGCGCTTAGCCTGCCTCCATCCTCTCCTCTTCTGCATCGCAGCAGGGACATAACGCCGCTGCATGTTACCTCGACCCTGGAAGTGCCGATGCACCGTTCATACCTTCGATTGTATTTGCCCCTAAAAGACAAAAATACAATTAAATGCAGGGAACCTGCGTTATACCTGTTCTCCGAGCTGGATTCAGTTTAACAACTGTTTCAGCGGACGGCCATATTCCACTCTAAGAGATACCATGGTCATTTCGCCTAATGGAAGAAGCGGCACTGCCTATAACCATCATGTAAAAGAAAATAAAAATACAAAAAAAAAAAAAAGTTTTCTTTTTTTAACCAACTTTGGGCACTGATTATTTCTCCAATGGAAGAAACTCAACTAAGATTCCGAAGAGTTGGAACCCGACCGATCAGACCGTGATTGCATATACTAGTGCGTCATTTGACACTAAATTCCACTCCATCTGTACAATATCCAGTCTTGATCCTTCCCGCAATGTATACAGCTTATCACAAATTAATGTCAGCAATTCATCTGTAGGTAGAAAGTTTACTTTAACCTTGGCAAACAAAGGTGAAGGAAATTCTTTCATCTATTAATAAAGCAATAATGTTATTAGAGATTCTGGTCATTAGAATCTGCAGGGAGGACGCTATATTAGATAGATAACTGCACTAGACCCATTTACTTCCATTGTTTTTTAATTAAAAGGGAGTTAATGGAATTTTTTTTCATAAATGGACCTCGTTACCATTCCTTATATCTGAAGTTCTAGGGCATTTTGAAATTTAAAGGCGCACTAGCTTAAAAAAAAAAAAAACCTGCAAAAAAAAAAAACATTGATTTAGGTTTTAGCATGTGAAGTGTAGAAACTAACTAGATATTTCATAGAAAAGTCAGGGATCCCATCCTGCATAATGCTCTTCATCTTTCCTTGTAGACTACATGGGGAGTTGAAATTATTTAAAGGGGTAGGACTCATGTTTCTTTTTTTTTCCATTAAAGGAGAATCTAAAAATCTTTATGTGAGAGGTGAAAATCTGCTTGAAATAGAGAAAGAAGACTCTGTCATCATCAATCAATTACAATTTCTGCCTGTGTCCTCCTCCAGGCCAATAGTCAACAACATGGCCGGTACGGGTGAATGTGGCACCACTAAGGCCACGTGATTCCTCAGACAAAAAAAAATGCTTAAAGGGTTAATCCCATTGTCATAAATGGTATTATCTGATAGAGCTTGTAAATACAAGCATTTTTTTTCTGAGGGCCCCCTCGCCACTGCTTGTATCCCTACTGAGATCCTCCTCCCCCCCACAACCCATATCACTCCTCAGACCACCCTCCCCCATAACTTATATAACTCCTGAGGGACCCCTCCCTCACCACTAATATCACTCTTGAGGGCCCCCTACCCTACTATTCATATCACCCTTAAGGGCCTCACCACTCATATCACTCTTGAAGGCACTCTCACCCATTACTCATATCAATCCTGAGGACCCCCTCCTCCACAACCTATATCACTCCTGAGGCCACCCTCCCCATCACTTATATAACTTCTGAGGGCCCCTTCCCTCCCTATCAAAATCACTCTTGAGGGCCCCCTTCCCTACTATCCATATCATTCCTAAGGGCCTCACCACCTATATCGCTCCTGAGGGTCTCAGGAGTCATTACTCATCACTCCTGAGGTCCCCCTCCCCCACAACCCGTATCACTCCTGAGGTCCCCCTTCCCCACAACCAATATCACTCCAGAGGTCCTCCTTCCCCACAACCCATATCACTCCTGAGGTCCTCCTTCCCCACAACCCGTATCACTCCAGAGGTCCTCCTTCCCCACAACCCATATCACTCCTGAGGTTCCCGTCCCTCACAACCCATATTACTCCTGAGGTCCCCCTCCCCCACAACCCGTATCACTCCTGAGGTCCCCCTTCCCCACAACCCATATTACTCCTGAGGTCCCCCTCTCCCACAACCCGTATCACTCCTGAGGTCCTCCTTCCCCACAACCCGTATCACTCCAGAGGTCCTCCTTCCCCACAACCCATATTACTCCTGAGGTCCCCCTTCCCCACAACCCATATCACTCCTGAGGTCCCCCTCCACCACAACCCGTATCACTCCTGACGTCCCCCTTCCCCACAACCCATATCACTCCTGAGGTCCCCCTTCCCCACAACCCGTATCACTCCTGAGGTCCTCCTTCCCCACAACTAATATCACTCCTGAGGTTCCCCTCCCTCACAACCCATATTACTTCTGAGGTCACCCTTCCCCACAACCCGTATCACTCCTGAGGTTCTCTTCCCCCACAACCCATATTACTCCTGAGGTCCCCCTCCCCCACAACCCGTATCACTCCTGAGGTCCCCCTTCCCAACAACCCATATTACTCCTGAGGTCCCCCTTCCCCACAACCCATATCACTCCTGAGGTCCCCCTCCACCACAACCCATATCACTCCTGACGTCCCCCTTCCCCACAACCCATATCACTCCTGAGGTCCCCCTTCCCCACAACCCATATCACTCCTGAGGTTCCCCTCCACCACAACCCGTATCACTCCTGAGGTCCCCCTTCCCCACAACCCATATGTAGCGCCGGCGTCCCTGCCCTCTGCTAGGCAGGGACGCTGTTCCCCTCACCTCTCTGCTCCGTGCCCGGCGTCCTCCTCCCGCTCTACTGGCAGCGCGCGCTCCTTCCCGGCCACTGTGCTTAGGGCGCGCGCGCGCGCGCTCTCCCTCCCTCTTAAAGGGGCCGCGCGCGCCGTCCTAAGGAGTCCTAAGGAGTCCCCGGCCAATGGCCGGAGGACTTCACCATATATAAGGCACCTCCTCCAAAATGGAGGTGCCCGAGCAATGTTGTTGCACTGTTCACTACTCTGCTTCAGCCCTCAGGTTCCGTTGCCAGTTACCTGCCAGATACCTGCCAGATTCCTGCCAGCTTGCTGTCTTATTCCTGCCTGATATTCTGCTACCTGCCTGCTAGCCTGAGGTCCGACCGTCTGCCTTACTACTCCTGTCAGTCTGTCTAAGGACCAGCTTGCCCGCTCACCTGGGAGCGCACATCAACTACCTGCCTGCTTGCCTGAGGTCCGACGGTCTGCCTTCCAACTCTTGTCAGTCTGTCTATGGACCAGCTTGCCCGCTCACCTGGGAGCGCACATCTGCTACCTGTCTGCTAGCCTACCTGGAGGCTCTGCCGTCACGTGCTGTGACCACCTGCCTGTCCAGTGACTTCTGCCCGCTCACCTGGGAGCGCTCTTCTGCTGCCTGTCTGCTAGCCTACCTGGAGGCTCTGCCGTCACGTGCTGTGACCACCCGCCTGTCCAGAGACTTCTGCCCGCTCACCTGGGAGCGCTCATCTGCCGCCTGTCTGTTGGTCTTCCTGGAGGCTCCGCCGTCACATGCTGTGACCACCCGTTTATCCAGAGACTCTCGCCTGCTCACCTTTTACCCAGAGACTGCCCCGGTCACTTGCCGTGACCATCTGCCCGTTCACCCAGAGACTGCCCCGGTCACTTGCCGTGACCATCTGCCCGTTCACCCAGAGACTGCCCCGGTCACTTGCCGTGACCATCTGCCCGTTCATCCAGAGACTGCCCCGGTCACTTGCCGTGACCTCCTGCCCGTTCTTCTAGAGACTGTCCCGGTCACCTGCTGTGACTGCCTGCCTGGTCGCCGCCCGCTCCCTTACAAGGACCGCCCCCTTGTATAGTAGCTCAGAGGTTCCGCCTCCCAGACCCGTTACACCATATCACTCCTGAGGTTCCCCTCCCTCACAACCCGTATCACTCCTGAGGTCCCCCTTCCCCACAACCCGTATCACTCCTGAGGTCCCCCTTCCCCACAACCCGTATCACTCCTGAGGTCCCCCTTCCCCACAACCCATATCACTCCTGAGGTTCCCCTCCCTCACAACCCATATTACTCATAAGTGACTGAGGTTCCACAAATATATACAATATGAGGGCTTTGGGCCCTCAGTCACTTTATACTCTGTGCAGTGAAAAATCGACAGCTGCAGGACGCTGTAGACATCCTCCTCACAATTTCTACCTTGACAGCAGACAGGAGCTTCTCCATGTGTGAGGAGAAGCTAAGGAAGGGGGTTGTCCAGGTGGTCCAGGGAACTTTATCAAGAAAGCTCTAGAAGCACACAATGTAGCTACTAATGCCTCTCTCAGATCTGCAGGCTGATGAATTCATCAGCTTTGCCAATGACTAGGGTCCGCCAGAGAATTCTCCGGTCATCCGGTTGGCCAGTCTGACACTGAAGCCAAATAGTAGTACAATGTCTGTGCAACATTAAACCGCATAACTTCAATAAATAATACTGCCATATAAGTGCCATAGAATTTAATGAAAGACTTCTAGTCACAAACGACCACCACTAGAGGGAGCTCACTACATACATACATACATTTGCATCTCCCATTACAGTCAATAGGAGCAGCTTCCATCATCCTTTCCCTTGCTATCCATAATGGTATAGCCCTTTAAATGAACATGATTTTATAATGCTGTCACCAAACAGACTTGCTAGCCAAGCGATTTTTTAATCTTTCGCCTGCGATCCGGTAACATGTAAGGAGCGCTGCTCTGGGAGACATTATACCGCACCCTTCATGCTAATGGATCCGCTCATTAAATTGATGTATTTTCTGAGATGAAATTCAGACATAAATGCCGTCTATAGCGCTAAAGTGCCGTCTCTGGGGGATGGGGATTGTTTATTTGCTAACACCCCTGGTTCTGTAATTGGATTTCTATTTCAGTTCTCCATCACGAGTGTCACTTTAGAGACGACTCCACTATATTTCCTGCGCTCCGTGTTCTGTTTTGATCCTTTTTGGGTGGAAGAATTATTTTTATACTGTATGTAATGTGTAAGTCGTATAGCTGATAGCGCCTGCGTGTATATCACTAGGATGAAAGTAATGAGAGGTCATTTCATTGGAGAACAGCGCCCTCTGTTGGCCGCTTTCTCGTGAAAAATAAGCCACAGATTAAGACTTTTTTTTTTTTTGGGCCAAGTAAATGATAACCCAAGAAATAAAGATTTTTAATTCCATTTATTGCATTATGACCGAGATGATGGTGCTGCTCAGTTTGGAAAGGGATTTGGACTGCTGGCACCCCCAACACCCACTCCCCGTGCCTCTTTTTCCTGATGTTCTGTTAAAGGATCTGTCTGCCGCTGGCTTAAAATATTACTGGGGGCGCTGTTCCATTTGTGTCTACGTCTATGGAAAGGAATAACTGCCACAGTGGTGAAATGCGGTACTGCAAGTCACAGTAAAGTCCAATATACCCATGATTAGTCATAAAATTTGTATTGAAAACTACAATAAACAGAATAATAAAAAATATTTATGTTGACAATATTCATCCTTCAGAGGTCTAAAGTTGTCATTTTTTAGGGTCCCCACTAATAGAATGAAGGGTCACATATTTTTCTTACTTAAAGGGAATGTGTCATCAGAATGGGGCCTAATGTTTAAATTGTGTTTTTGTGTAACGTATTAAAAATATTGGAATTTTTTTTTATCACAATCTTTATTTTAAAAAAACAACATTAGTAATACTGAAATTTTCACACCTGCCAAGGGGGCTATTTCAGACTCATACTTCATGTCTTTTCAGGAAGACTTTACAGTAGTCTGATAATACCTCTATACACAGCTGATGGGATAGAATCAACCATTCATAATAGGTGATGTCACAGCTCACCTCCTACTCCTCCTGTACAATGACTGATAACACCTCTATATACAGCTGATAACACAGGAACCACCATTCACAATAGGTGATGTCACAGCTCACCTCCTCCTCCTCCTGTACAATGACTGATAACACCTCTATATACAGTAGATAACGCAGGATCCACCATTCACAATAGGTGATGTCACAGCTCACCTCATCCTCCTCCTGTACAATGACTGATAACACCTCTATATACAGCAGATAACACAGGATCCACCATCCACAATAGGTGATGTCACAGCTCTCCTCCTCCTCCTCCTGTACAATGACTGATAACACCTCTATATACAGTAGATAACGCAGGATCCACCATTCACAATAGGTGATGTCACAGCTCACCTCCTCCTCCTCCTGTACAATGACTGATAACACCTCTATATACAGTAGATAACGCAAAATCCACCATTCACAATAGGTGATGTCACAGCTCACCTCCTCCTGTACAATGACTGATAACACCTCTATATACATTAGATAACACAGGATCCACCATCCACAATAGGTGATGTCACAGCTCACCTCCTCCTCCTCCTGTACAATGACTGATAACACCTCTATATACAGCTGATGACACAGGATCCACCATTCACAATAGGTGATGTCACAGCTCACCTCCTCCTCCTGTACAATGACTGATAACACCTCTATATACAGTAGATAACACAAAATCCACCATTCACAATAGGTGATGTCACAGCTCACCTCCTCCTCCTCCTGTACAATGATTGATAAGACCTCTATATACAGTAGATAACACAGGATCCACCATTCACAATAGGTGATGTCACAGCTCACCTCCTCCTGTACAATGACTGATAACATCTCTATATACAGTAGATAACACAGGATCCACCATTCACAATAGGTAATGTCACAGCTCACCTCCTCCTCCTCCTGTACAATGACTGATAACACCTCTATATACAGTAGATAACACAGGATCCACCATTCACAATAGGTGATGTCACAGCTCACCTCCTCCTGTACAATGACTGATAACACCTCTATATACAGTAGATAACACAGGATCCACCATTCACAATAGGTGATGTCACAGCTCACCTCCTCCTGTACAATGACTGATAACACCTCTATATACATTAGATAACACAGGATTCACCATTCACAATAGGCGATATCACAGCTCACCTCCTCCCCCTCCATTCATAATGACTTTTGCATGCACAAAATACATTTAACAAAAAAAAACCTGACTTAAACAAAAGGTCATTTTCTGATGACCTACAAATGTGACATATGTCCGCACCTCTCACCATCTGCAGGACATTATTAGCTGAAGAACGCCCGGACCTGCTGAGCAACTCTGCTTTTTATGCAAATCTGCCCAACTCCTCCATGGGGTGATCCCACAGGAAACAGTAATGTTGGGAGTTATACATGTCCATGTGGTTTACAGACTGTAATGCCATTCCTGTACCCCTCTGTGCTGAATATCAGATGGTAACCCCCCCATAAGTGACGAAACACTGCTAGTAAAAGGAAAACATGTGACACCTAAAATAGTGGGGTAAAACAAGCAGCGGTGCTTGGCACTGAACCATCCAGACATAGACAAAAGCCCAGATGGCAAAAGACAGCTGCATCTCTGTAAGGCTGCGTTCACACATCCGTCTTTCTTATCTGTGTACTGTCTGTTTTTTTTTTTGTTTTTTTTAAACAGACAGTACAAAAATCCTTAAAGTTTAGGGAAACTGTTCACACGTCCATTTTTTCACTGATCCGTGCGTCCAGTCTGTGCTCAGCGCTTGTCCTATTTTCATCCCTTTTTGTGGATCAGACACGACCATTGAATTCTATGCGGATCCGTGCGACAAAAATGGAGGAAAAACATTTTCATTTGTTTTCATCCGATTTTTACTGATCCATTGCTAAGTGTCAAAGTGTCAATGGAAAAAAAAAAAAGTTCCGACCATTTACCTCCTGTCGTTTTTTTTTTTAAAAGAAAGGAATGAGAAAAAAACTAATGTAAAAAAAGAGAAAAACAAAGGCAAAAAAGATGACAAATGGGAGAAAAATGGTCAGTTTTTGTCAGTTGTAAAAGTGAATGCAGCCTAAGGCGAGACTCACTTAATTGGATAGCAGTCGTATTTTACGGTCCGTATAGTGGCAGTAACTCTTGGCCCGACCGCGTGTCTCATGACCTGAACTAACAGCTTCATAGGCAGCTGGGCCAGGAATTATGGCCAAGACACAAAACGCAAAATACAGCCTCTGTATGGTCATGTGGTACCTGCGCTGTACTCTCCATCCTCCCCAGCGACATCTCTCTGCTCCTAGGCAATGCCCTCCAGTCTGGTATTTATCCCGGCTCAGGTTGCAGAAAGCTGCTTGAGTATTCAGGTAATTGACATCAAGAACTCTGCTTCCTGTCATTGTTATTCCACCACTGCTACAATTCTGATTTTCTGATCATCGTTTTTCCAACACTGCTATATTAGCTAATGCTGTTCCAGTTCTGCTACATCACTGTCCCAACTCTACTACACAAGTCACCTCTCTTACAGCTCTGCTTTGCTTCATTCTCTTTTGTGTTTTTTCCTTGCAAGCAAATTAATTGAAGATAATAAGACCAAAGAATTTGTGATTGCAATCATTTTCAGGAAGAAACTGAATATTATCTGACAGAATTGCAGGGGTGCCAATACTTTTGGCCACCACTGTATACTATTAAAATGTTCACTGTCAATATAAAAAGTGAATATAAAACACTTTAAATATGCAAAAATCCTCTTCAGAGGGGAAGAAGACTAGAATACTAGGGCCACCCATTGGAAGTAGCGATCCTAAAAGCACCGGCGGATACAAACAGAAAAGGGCCCCTGAGCAAGAACAATATATGGGCCCTGTGCAGTCCAATAGCTCCTCATAATGCACAATTCCACCTGTTTTGGAATTAGAAATGGGCCCCCTTACCTTTTGGACCCTTGTGCAGCTGCACAGATAGCACCAATGATATGTCCACCCCGGCCTAAAAGTCAATATTGACCTATTAAAGAGCCTTGCCACATGACTTAGGATGGCATTACTTACAAGGAGAAACGTTCCCCCTTAGGCCACCTGTCAGAGGCCTCTCGTCCAGCCAAATCAGACCTCCTGCACTAATGAGGAGCAAATACCCCGAAACACGTGTCTGCAAATGGAGTGTCTGGCTTGGCTTTTTATCCCAAGTCGTGTGGCAAGGGTCAATATTGACTTTTAGAATTGTTATCACCAATAGGTGGCGCTAGAGTTCTAGTCCTCTTCCTCCTCTCTGAAAAGGATATTTGCATATTTAATTTCCCAGGAGCATTGCATAAGTTTCCTTACGCCGGCCTGGCACTCTCCACAAGGAAAAATGATAGCCACTAAACTTTGAAGAACCTTTGTAAGGTATCTTATCAGAAAAATATGCTACTTTCTCCACTGATGAGCCACTTCTGCTCCCCCTGAACTCATCAATATCTGTCAAAAACAGTTCAAATCCATTGTGGGCTAAGCAAGAGTAAGTGCACAGGACATCTTGAAGAAGTGCTTAAAAATGGCAAAAAGATTCATTTGTTCCATCTTTTGTAACTTCAAAAGCTGTGACGTGGCTTAAAGAAGTGGCCGGTCCATTCTCCTACGGAAGCCGCCACCATTATATATACAGAATGTAAAATAAAAAAGATGCTGGTGGCAAAGCTGAATCACAAGACATCAACAAGACGCTTTGGGGAATACTATGCCGGTATTTTCCTGAAAAGTCTTTTGCTTTAAGACTGATGTGGGTATACCGGCATCTAAAAGTGCACATACCCCTACTGCCAATTCACCGAGGGATCAGATTACAGCTGAAGTCTATGGAGAGCGGGCGGTGGTTATTGAGGTTGGGACAGTGTTAGAGAAGTAGATAGACAAACCTCTGCTAGGTGTTTTATCTTATCACTATACTGGATTCACATCTAGACTGCTCAAAGCTGTTGTATAATGTCCTCCATGCTTCTGATTTCTAGTAAACTATTTATCTCACCACAGTGCTGGATTCACAGCTACACTCTTCAGTGCTACTGTACAATGTCCTCCATTATTCTGATTTCTAGTAAATGTTTTATTTCACTACAGTGCTTGATTCACAGCTACACTATTCAGTGCTACTGTACATTGTCCTCCATTATTCTGATTTCTAGTAAATGTTTTATCTCACCGCAGTGCTGGATTCACAGCTACACTGCTCAGTGCTGAGGTTCAATGTCCTCCATGTTTCTAATTTCAAGTAAATGTCTTATTTCACCACAGTGCTGGTATCACATCTACACTACTCAGTGCTACTGTACAATGTCCTCCATTATTCTGATTTCTAGTAAATGTTTTATTTCACTACAGTGCTGAATTCACAGCTACTCTCTTCAGTGCTACTGTACAATGTCCTCCATTATTCTGATTTCTAGTAAATGTTTTATGTAACTACAGTGCTGGATTCACAGCTACACTATTCAGTGCTACTGTACAATGTCCTCCATTATTCTGATTTCTAGTAAATGTTTTATGTAACTACAGTGCTGGATTCACAGCTACACTGCTCGGTGCTGATGTACAATGTCCTCCATGTTTCTAATTTGTACTAAATGTTTTAATTCACCACAATTCTGGCTTCAGAGCTACACTGCTCATCACTACGGTATAATGTCCTCCACGCTGCTGCTGAACATGTGTTACATAGAGACAGGAATCCCTCATGTAGGAGACATCATAGCAGCTTGTCTGCAACCAGTAGCTGAGGGACAACTGACAATTAGAGACAAAGCCTGTAGAGCGGAAAACATAAGGATACAAGTCATACAATGGTCAGAAATAGTGTTATTCTTCATGTGAGCACACAGGACAGCGGAGTCTGAACAGTCACCTGAAATGATGGGTATGCTACAAGTTATATGGAGGCGATTGAGGACGGTCCAATGTGATGGTGGCCCTCAGAGTAACCCTGTAACAGAGCATGTAGCCATGTCTTCAGGGGAATGCATTTGCATGAGCAGTGCTCTCTCTAGGGGGTGGCAAACAATCCCACCCAAAAAGGCAATCACCTTCCCTCCCCCACACACAGACTTCTATTGAAACCTTTTCTTTCTTTGTGGAAGATTTTAAGCTGCAAGAAAAAAAAAATCAACTGTCTAAGAACACAAAAAAAAAAAAGTTGCAAGAAAGAATGAACAATGTGGGTTTGACTAGTGCTGGTGGTCTCTCATACGAGCAGCCTGGGAGCTCCCAGCTAGTGACGGTGCCTTGGCCAGAAGCTTGTGTGCGCTTTCCCTCTGTCCCTGCTCTTTGCAGACGCTCCCTCATTTGCAGGCACAGTCACTCACTCCACTAGTGTGCTGGAGAATGCAGGGCTGACTCCAGCTGCGAGCACAGGCGGCACTCACACTCAGGGGAGGGAACTCCTGGGCTCCTCAGAAGGATATAAATGAAAGCAGCATCTGCAGAGTGGGAGCCCAGACAGGATGACACAGGATTGTCACCCCTGATCACAAGGACCCTGCTGCTCCCTGGATCCAGCTCACAGCAGGTAAGCAGAGGAAAGCTGGGGGGTCTGCTGCTGCTGCTTCGTGGACACTGCACTTTATTGGATTAGCTTTGCTGGAGGAGGACTACAAGCTTCAGCAACTTCAGTGCAAGCTTTCTGTATATGGCACTGGCTGCATGGCTTCACTAACTTCAATGCATTCTTCCTATAAACTGGATTAACCCCTGTAGAACTAGCATGGCTTCTCTAACTTTCCTTTTACACAAGTCCTGTGTCCCCCCTCAATGCAAACCCCCTGTACATTGTATTTAACCCCACATGGTTCTACTTCTTGCCCACCTCATATACACTGTGTCCCCCAAACCCTCAGGGAGAGGGGTCTGTATCAGATCTGCTTTCTATACACCCTGAATACCACTCACTTCAGTAATAGAATGCTATATGCCTTCTATTAACCCCTTCCTCCCAACACATGGCATCACAATAGCACTGCACTCTTCCCAAATCTTTTACTAATCCCTCCATATTGGGGGGGGCTTTAACCCTTTCCATACTACAATGGAAGCTTCCTATACACGAGCTTTGGACTCTACACAGGGTTCACTTACTTTTATATAGAACTTCTGAACATTTATTAGACTTTTATCCCCATGTGGCATCACTTCACTAACTTTTATTGCAAGCTTTGGGCGCATTATAATAATAATAATAATAATAATAATTTTTATTTATATAGCGCCAACATATTCCGTAGCACTTTACAATTAAGCGGGGACATGTACAAACAATAAATTCAATACAAGGTGAGACAGTTTAACAGTTACATAAGGAGTGAGGTCCCTGCTTGCAAGCTTACAATCTACATGGAAATGGGGGGAAACAATAGGTGGAAAGTGCTTGTTATTTCAGGTCTGGCAATTATATTGCCACTCTTTGCTCTAATATCTTTATTGTGCTTTCCCTAGTTACAGTGCCTACAAGTAGTATTCAACCCCCTGCAGATTTAGCTGGTTGACACATGCGGAATTAACTTGGCATTGTGACATTTGTACTGTACATCAGCCTGGAAGTGGGAAATGCACTGCAGCAAATTTTTTTTTTTTTTTTAAAACGTTAAAAGTTAATTCAGTGTCATTTATTATTCAACCCCTCAAACCACAAGAATTCTGTTTGGTCCCCCTAAAGTATTAAGAAGTAGTTCAGGCACCAAGAATAATGAGCTTCACATGTGTGGATTAAAGATCTCTTTTGCCAGCCTTTTCTGACTATTTAAGACCCTCCCCAAACTTGTGAACAGCACTCAGACATGGTCAACATGGGAAAGACAAAGGAGCATTCCAAGGCCATCAGAGACAAGATTGTGGAGGGTCACAAGGCTGGCAAGGGGTACAAAACCCTTTCCAAGGAGTTGGGCCTACCTGTCTCCACTGTTGGGAGCATCATCCGTAAGTGGAAGGCTTATGGAACTACTGTTAGCCTTCCACGGCCAGGACAGCCTTTGAAAGTGTTCTCCCGTGCCGAGGCCAGGCTTGTCTGAAGAGTCAAGGCTAACCCAAGGACAACAAGGAAGGAGCTCCAGGAAGATCTCATGGCAGTGGGGACATTGGTTTCAGTCAATACCATAAGTAACGTACTCCACCGCAATGGTCTCCGTTCCAGACGAGCCTGTATGGTACCTTTACTTTCAAAGCGTCATGTCAAGGCTCGTCTACAGTTTGCTCATGATCACTTGGAGGACTCTGAGACAGACTGGTTCAAGGTTCTATGGTCTGATGAGACCAAGATCGAGATCTTTGGTGCCAACCACACACGTGACGTTTGGAGACTGGATGGCACTGCATACGACCCCAAGAATACCATCCCTACAGTCAAGCATGGTGGTGGCAGCATCATGCTGTGGGGCTGTTTCTCCGCCAAGGGGCCTGGCCATCTGGTCCGCATCCATGGGAAGATGGATAGCACGGCCTACCTGGAGATTTTGGCCAAGAACCTCCACTCCTCCATCAAGGATCTTAAGATGGGTCGTAATTTCATCTTCCAACAAGACAACGACCCAAAGCACACAGCCAAGAAAACCAAGGCCTGGTTCAAGAGGGAAAAAGTCAAGGTGTTGGAGTGGCCTAGTCAGTCTCCTGACCTTAACCCAATTGAAAACTTGTGGAAGGAGCTCAAGAATAAAGTCCACATGAGACACCCAAAGAACCTAGATAACTTGGAGAAGATCTGCATGGAGGAGTGGGCCAAGATAACTCCACAGACCTGTGCCGGCCTGATCAGGTCTTATAAAAGACGATTATTAGCTGTAATTGCAAACAAGGGTTATTCCACAGAATATTAAACATAGGGGTTGTATAATAATTGACCCACACTTTTATGTTTAAAATTTAATAAAATTCAACTGAGCAACATAACTTTTTGGTTTGTAAGATTTATGCTTCTGTTCATAAAACCTACTCTCGTTTGCAGTTTGAAGGCTCTAACTTATTTGCATCTTATCAAACCAGCTAAATCTGCAGGGGGTTGAATACTACTTGTAGGCATTGTATATTTATTGCATTACAGGCAGGCATGGGTTCACTAACTTATTTTTTAATGCAAACTCCCCTTAGTTTTAACATACATTTAACCCCTGCAGGGCTTCACTAACATCAATCCCAGTCTTTCTTTGCATTGCAATTAACCCCTTAATACTTCACATGGCTCTGCTATGCCTAGTACACTGCTCTCTACCTACCCATTTAACCCCTGGCTCTACTAACTTCCATGTGCACTGCATTACACTCCCACCATGCAGGTATCCCCTGCACAGAGGGCTAACTCAGACCCCCTTCCCATGCAGTACCCCTCCCCCTGCACACCAGATGTGACCAATGTATTTCCTTCTGTCTGGATTGTTAGAAAATATCATTTGTTGCTGGTTAGTTTTGACTGATAGGCTGGATTCACACAGTCCATTTTGCAAAAAAGACTAAATATTTAGTTTTTATCATTTTTGGGAACTCTTAATACCGTATGCTCTGGATGTGTCTGGGGTTTACTCCCATGGGCTTCTTTATATGGGTAACAATTGGCACAAAAACCAGGATGAATAATTGTGACCACCTCTGTCACGTGGATTGGACCCTCTTATCTTGGAGAAGGACTCTGACCCTCATCTGATAACAACCCAGTATCCCATAAATGATTAATTACTAATTGTTCAAGTACATGATCAGCAACCTCCAACTTCTCTGGCAAAGACGAGACAGGTAATGACTATATATTATAAAATAAAAATTTTCCTACAAAAATAAATCCGATCCAATAAGTTATCATTTATACCAGACTATATTCCACTCTGGATAGGATCTCTACAATATTTTGGGGCTGGTGACTGTTCCTCCCAGAAAAAAAATTGGGGTCCATCAAGTTGGAATTTGACTTTACTTTTCTAAATCTTTGTTTGGTGCCCTGTTTGTGGCCACTGTAACCCCTATGGGAATAACCTGTAGGTATTATTAAACTCCTGCGCAGATTCTTTTAAATGTTGGTGACCATATGGGGGTCATATGTCCACTTGAATCTGTAGTTGCCTTAACAGTCCAGGAGTTCATCCTGGAGGGATAAGACTTATTTATTTCTTGTTAGTAGTAGCAGTAAGTTGACATCAGATTCCAAAAACTGGAAATATTGAAATGTGGAGTAAATGAACCCAAGAGCTGTCAATTAGAGGCAGTGGTGGTGTTTATAGGTGGGCTTTGGGTTGTGGGAGTTTTGCATTGACCCTATACTGGGATTATGCATAGGGAAGACTTTTTTTTTTTTATACATTTCTTGAGCAGAAATTGCCACGGCTGCAAGTAATTTGATCAGCAGCTGCCTGAACTGTTCCTCCTCCTTCTCCCCTGCTGCTGTCCAGTGACTGCAAACAGCTGCCCTATGGCAAAACTGCAGGCATCAAACTGTACCAAAAATTTCCAAATTAATTTAACTGGAGTTTAGGCAAAGTTGAACGCCCTTCTCTATGTATTGACATAAATACTCCAGATGTAGCAGAGCTGAAGGGTTTTGTTTTATCAAGTCTGTTATGAAATAGTAGACTTGGCTCTTCTATATCTTTGTTTAAAGAGCTTACAATCAGATTGTGTAAGAAACCAGCACTGCTGGGGAAATGTAGCTGCCCCTGGTGATCACAAGTGATTTACCCAGCCATTCAGTTGCTGTACAGGGATTTGTCCTGGGTGGTCAGTAAAGTCCACACAATGCGGCTGCTGGGCGTAATTTTGCTGCCACCGTAGCAAAAAAGACACCTTTTCTGGTGAAAATTTTCAAATTCTTGAAGGAGAGGTGACAGGACACAACAAAGTGTGAATGCAGCCTTGTATACCCACTGCTAATATCGCTAACTTAAGGTCTGTTCTGGTCAAATGCAAATTTGGGTATGGTAATTGATGAAAGTTTTCTGCAACTTTTTGCAAAAATTACTCAAGCGTGTGTGGTTTTTTTTTTTTTTTTTTTTCTCCTTTCTTTCTCACTGCCTGTAGAAGTCACCGGGTGGTGATGCTCATCACAGCCCTTCCCCCACCCCCCATTAGTTAAAACCCCTAAGTGGCTAATGTTTACACTGCGCTGTAACGCTCATCCTCTGTAATGAACCTTTAATTCCCCCCCTTCTTGCATAAATCGGTTCACTCCCAACTTTATATTTTCCAGACTTTCACTTCTCTCCCTCCATTGTTCCGTTCCCACAGCTGCGATCCCTAGAGCATATTTCTAAAATTACAATATTCCCCAAAAATCCGCTTTTCATCTGTTCCGGACAGCAGTGGCCACAAAAAGGGGGAGGAAGGGAATGGGGGATGGGATTACAGCTCCCAGTGTAGCCCTCACCATTTTCTCCTGTTTCGGGCTTGTGCTTTCTACTTTCCATACACTTTTTGCTACCTTTAAAGCAACGAAAACTTTCCCTGGACAAAATTAAATAACCAGGAAGGACTGTGGGGAAGCTGTGTGACAACCCTTGTGGTACCTTATATACTGGCCACAGTGGTTGGCACCCAGCTTTCCCGGAAACTGATGTAATTGTTCAATACGATTTTGAACTACATAACAGACAAGAACAACTTTTGGTCCCAAAATGCTGTGATGATGACAACTAATGGGGTCGCCATTACAGTGCCCACAGGGGTTATCTCCCCCAGCAGACCCTGAATAGTATTGAATCTGTGCACAACTGACCCCTCTGGGGTCCTGGGTTCAAATCCCACAAAGGACCATATCTGTAAGGAGTTTGTATGTTCTCCCAGTGTTTGCATGGGTTTCCTCCGGGTTCTCCGGTTTCCTCCCACACTCCAAAGACATACTGATAGGGAATGTAGATTGTGAGCCCCAATGGGGACAGTGCTGATAATGTCTGTAAATCGCTGTGGAATTAATGGCGCTATATAAGTGAGTAAGATCTCTAGATCTCTCTCAGGAATAGTAGGGTCTCAGAGGTCAGAACCCCACTGGTAATTAAATGATACCATCGGGATAACAATAATTCTTAAAGGTATAAAAGATAAAATCTGGCACTCTTCGGTATGTCGAAATGTTGATAATTCAAGTAATGCAATCCCAATACGTGTAATGTTTCGGCCATAACAATCTGACCTTCATCAGACGGGTTGCTGGTGAATAGGTGTCTAAGATGAACAAGCACAGTGGAATATGGAACGTTGCATGTATTGGATTGCATTACTTGAATAAATTATCAACATTTCTACATACCAAAGAGTGCCAGATTTTATCTTTTATAGTATTAATGAGTGGTTTCCTTTCTGGGCACTGTCTGTCCACGTCACTCAGTGTTAATCAGGATATACTTCTTGGTGGGTATCTCCTCATAGGATCCTGACGCTATGGCCAGTACAACCATTTAACACTTCCCTCCACCATACATTCCCTTTTTAGGCAGAGTCTTTGGGGTCTCTTAAATAGACTTCCTTTATCTCCTTATTCTGCTCACCATCTTGTATCCCCCAAGGGAGGGAAGTTCCTCCATCTTGTAGTAAGGGATGTGATTGGCCCGGTTGTATGCTCTGCAGATCTGACAGATATTGGGTTGGATTGCAGTGAGTCACTGATGTGGTGACAGATTGTGGAAGTGTTTAGTCTTTGATTTGACCTTTTACTAAAAAAATAAGCCGAGCGTATCAGTGCCTTCTCTTTATTATGGGTGCAGTGTTTTGTCGCTAGGTGGGGTTGTGAGGTAGGTTTGTAATAAACGATGGGAAAGTTGTTAAACCTTCCCACAAACATGAGATCGATGTCCGCCCAGTATTTTGTTGGGCTTCTAGGCCAGATTTCCCATCAGGCTCTCATTTATTAAAGGAAACCTGACCTTGTTGCCCATGGCAACCAACCCGTAGCAGCAAGGCCTTCCTTCCCATTAGGTCCTCTTATTAGGTAATGTTGTCCATAGCAACCATTAGTTTTTGAAACTGGGATTAAAAAAAAAAAAAAAAAAAAAAAACAAAGGTTGCTATGGGCAGCGAAGCCTTATTTCTAATAATCATGTCCCTAAAATGTGGCGTTATCTGACCATCTACATACTTCTTATTAAGGGTTGTTTTTAAGCTACAGGACATTTTGGGGTTAAAAGTCTGCTCTCCGCCAAAGAGGAGCCCACAATGGCATGTGGTGAGCCCGCCACAATGGGCCCGTTAGAATTTCCTCATTTCTGTTTTAGGTTTTTATGTAACACACAATTACTGATGAGGGATAAGCCAGATCTGTCTTGGCTGATTAGATTACAACAAATCTTGCAACTGTTTTTTTTACATGGTGACATTTTTAAAGGCATAATGACCCAAAGATCTGTCTTGGCATTGTTTGGCCAGGCCTGTATATCATAGCAGTGTCCAGTCATCCTTACTGGAAGACCAGGAGTCAGTCATGATTAGGTGTCATAATCCTCTAATAATTTTTTGGCTAGGGTACAGCCGTGGTGATGTCATTATGGTAAGGAGTGATGTCACTGATGGGTGTGGCCAAGGACAGGCAGGGTCCTAAAGAGGCAGCTAAAGGGCTTAAAATGGCGCAGTCTTTCTTTTATATTTGAGCTTTATAAATTAATAATTAAGGCTAAGTCTCTTCGTAACTTACATTATGATCCTTGTGGCCCCTGAGATGAGAACAGTGTGCACATAGCTACATTTTTTTAATATTATTTTGTACGGTACCGTAATGGGGTACCCGCCAGGCCATGTTAGTTTTTATTCTATGTTGGGCAGAAAATCTGCTCACACAAAGTGGATATGATTTCATGAAACTCGTAACCAGACATAAACTGTGTCCTTTTTTTATTTATTTTCCCCTTTTGCAGGCTTCTACAGGGAGCCTGAGGAGGGGCTGCAGTAATCTGAGCAGATTTCTGTGCTTTTCTTAAGATGCTTGCAGAAAAGCAGTGGGGTTGTAGGTGGGGAGAGCAGCGTTTTAACATCGGGAAACATGGTCCATGGGTACCCTACATTATCCCTGTATGCCACTAAACAAAAGCAACCCTCTAGGACCCTGTACACATTAATGAAAGTCTTACAAGCCATGAAATATTATACATAGGACCCCCTGTCCACCTGCTATGTATTGGGGGGGAGGGGGGCAGCTATCTTATATGTACGGCCTGCTTTATTCCATTTGGATCGTCAATGGCTTAGCCAAATGTGGCAAGATCCATCAACTGGAGTCTATGGCCTTATGTGATGCCTCTTATTAGGGGGCTGAGTGGGAATTTTCTGACATCCATTTGGGGTGATCGTTACAAGATAAACCTTTTAAAGATGGCGGGAATAAAATTAAAGGATTAAAAGTTCTCGGCATTAACTCCTAAAAAGATTTGTCCAGGCTACTTCTAATAAATATATATATATATATATATATATATATATATATATATATATATATATATATATATATATATATATATATATATATATATATATATATATATATATATATATATATTCCTCTCATACTTTAAAATTAACTCCACTAAAGTGCAAAAATTAGGATCTCTGATACAAGAAGCGGCCCAAACTAGTCAACGTAGGCCAGTACACTTAACTACTTCACCTTCCCAGTACGGTTCATCTAAGGGAATGGTGCACCTAACACGGGTGCTGTCACAAGAAGGATTCACCTCTTACTATGCCAATAAGTAAGTATTTCAAGTATATTTACTTGAAACATCACCAGCATCTGTTCTATCAGAGACCTTATCTGTTTTCTTAGTGTGAACAGGGATAATAAAGCAACAACTGGTTTCTAGGTGCAAAAAACATACAATATTGAGAAATTCATAACTCACTGGCGGCTGCTATGTATACTCGTGTCGAGTCACTCCCCGGTGTAATTAGTGGGAATTGCCTAAACCAGATTAACCCATGCCTGTTGCTAATGCAGCTTAATGCAAATACATGCACAGCAGTTATGAATAAATTGTGGTATACAAATTGTAAGTAGTGTTGAAGTATATTACCACTGTTATGCATTCAAAAAAGACCTCATGTAATATATGTGCATGATGTCCAAAGAAAGGGACAATCTCACCCAGTTTTCGTCAGTGGTTCTATCGGAGGCCACAACTCTGTCCGGATTCTGAGAGAGGGGAGATGTCCTCAAGCGTACTCCCGACGCGTTTCCTCAAAGTATAGTTTCATCAGGGGAGAATTTGCTTTCTGTGCATGGACTCCCCACCTGAAATCTTGCAAATTCTCCCCTGATGAATCTGTACTTTGAGGAAACGCGTCGGGAGTATGCTTGAGGAGCTTTCCCCTCTCTCAGAATCTGGACCCCATTAATTGCTATACCTTCTATTGTTATATCTTGGGCTATACATAATCCCCTCACTTTATCTACCAGGCTACTTCTAGCTCCTTATAGGAAGAATTTACCTTCAGTGGTAGTGTCTACTCCATGCCACCTAGCCTGGTTCCTCCTCCTCCAACTGTGATTGAGGTCTCTATGGAACATTACATGCATCATGGCCTCACAATTTGTGCAGGGGCACAGTACATGCCACCTTCGAGTAGAGCAACATAGGGGTTGCAAAAGGGGCATTTATCCCTCCACTACAATTTTGTTGGGAACGTCTTCCTAGTGGAGGGACATTTTTGACCCCCCCCCCCCCCACATCGGCACCAGGACTTGGGCGTGACTAACCTCTGCACCTCTATAGCCACATTACTAGTGACCATCAGAACTTTGGGAAAATGCCTAATTGGTTTTACCCAAAAATTCTGAGATTGTACCTATGAGTTCCGAAGTTTGGCGGGTTTACAAACCAAGGGATTTTCCCTTTTGGACAGATCTGTAGTATTGATTATAAAATAGAGAAAAAAGTGATTCAAAAACTTTGTTTTCTTCCGAGGAGCCAGTTTCCGGATATTTTCTTCTTCCACTCTCAGACTGTGCGGCTCATGTTGAATCTTGTTCCATTTTGCACAGTCGTGAGCGTCTCGCAGCTTCCAGCCTTGGCTCGCAGTCCGTTCTGCTGCTGCCGGGAGAGTGTGGGCTGGAATATTAAGTGCCCCTGCTGTTTATGGCCCCAGTTCAGCATGTAAGATCCTGTTTTTATGGTGGGCGACAACTTGTAAAACTGTTGCCAGTGTTCAGTAGACTAAAGTGAAATTGTGCTGAATACGTCTCGCGTATTGTGTAAGTGGAAACAACCATCGAGAGGAGATTTCTGATTAATAGACCCTCAGGCGCACGTCGTGTTTGCCTCATTCCAAATATTTCCTGAATGTAGTATGGTCACATTCCTACAAAATGCTATGAGTAACTTATGACTTAGTCCTAAGAGGGTGTTTTCTCCTAAGTTGTTCTGTCTATTTTTTGGAAAAACTAGGTGGCAACCAATGTGACTTACATGGGTAGTCACCAAGTTTTTCCCAGTCAACTGAATAGCATTTGTCTAGTTATGCTGAGATGGTGTTTTTTTGTTTTTTTTTTTTTTTTTTTCTTCCCCACCCCTCGGACTTTAGGAAAGCTGGGAACAATACGTTGTCTCCATCCCCTCCAAAATCTGCCAACATAAAGGCCTTGTCTGGTATCCATCAGTTAGCTGGCTTGGAGTACCTTTCCAAAGAGCATCTCTCTGGAGGATTTGACATGATTGCTTCATTTTTCCTGTGGAGGTGCTGCAGGGAAATTGAACACTTCTTACCGTGTTCTCTTACAGATTACAAGTGAACATTGGCTCTCTGGGCAGTAGGATCCCCACTGATCTGTTTTTGTCAGATCTTTTAATAAACTGAAGTGTGCAAAGTGGAGAACCCCTTTTTAAATTTGTGCAGTTGTATGATGTAAACTTTTTGTATTTATTTTTTTTACTTTTCATTTCCCAGTAATTCTACTGCTAGTCATAATATTGCCTGTCACCCTGTACCCCGCCCTGACAATTACACCCACTCATCCTTGTAAATTCAAAAGGAGAAGCCGAAGATTTATAAGACTGACATTAAAATGTGTTTTTTAAATTTTTATTTAGGATAGTCTCGCTTAGTGAAAAGTGGACTCTTCTCTGGAAAAGTCAGGCTCTGCTATGAAAAGAGGGAAGGGGCATATAGATAGATAGAGATGTATAGATATATATATCTATATATCTCTCTATCTATCACTTCTGACTTTTTTTGTTTTTAGAAAAATAAAATATCTGTAATCAACTGATCGCTGCAGATCGGGCGTCTAATCCTCTTGTATCATCTGTTAGGACTGGAATGAGGCAAGAGGATCCCCTTTAAGTAATACATAGGCCTTAATATATAATGAAAATGACTCTCTTTTGGCCCCCTCCTATCTTTGTGTGCACAACCATCATAAGACCAAACCTCTATGAAAGGAAAAATTGGGAAACTTTTTTTCTAATTGTATCAGAATTTTTCAGTGATCTGAACCTTTTTACCATCAACCCAACAATGACTGGAAATATTAATGGAGTTGGATTTCGGCCAAAGATGCTTTGGCCCATTCATTACTATTTAAAACTGTAGGGTACATGTTTTATTCTTGCATGCAAGTTGTTGGTTTTTTTTTTTGCTTATTTTATGCGTTCAATTTATCTGTGCAGAAATAAATGAGGACTGGACAGTAGATGGAGGAAGAAATAATTAGTATTCTGCACAGAGTCGGAACGAAAGTCCTCACAACCCCCCCCTCCTACGCCTTTCAGACAGGGAGCTTTTGTGTCTTTCTTGCAGCAGACCTAAGTGACTCTTTCCACTTTCACAAGTTTGTGTCACTTTGCCTTTTGTTCCTGATTTATAAAACAACAGGGTCTTGTTATCTCCCAGGCGCTGAGCGGACTCTGCTCCTCCATAGACACCACATGACTCAGTCACTCTGTCTGAACTTTACCCACATGAAAGCGGATGGAGCAGAGTTGTGGTTTTACATAGGACTGCAGGTAAACTTCTGACGTTATCCACTCCTTAATGAATATTCACATCTGAGCAACTCCCAATATTTAAAGGAAATCAAAAATAATCAGTGATTTATTCGCGAGATGGTCCGCATTAGACAATCCTTTCTTTATTTGTAAGCATTTCCTTAGAATAAGACGTTTTCACTGTTGGGAATCCCATTGATCATCTGTGATCGGTGCAGCAGCTGAACTGAAAGTGTTCAATTTCTCTGCAGTGCCGCCACAGGGAACATGAGGTATTACATCGCTCCCATCAAATTCACCGTGTTTCCTGTGTAATAGATGGCCACATCGGGTCCTCCAGAGAGTATATTCTGTGTAGACCCTAATCAATGAGGGTCCTAAAAGTGCATTTTAAAACAGATTTGCGAAAAAGTGGACTTTTCTGTTCTCTGAATCATTATTGTGCTTGAATTTAATCTTTCTAATGGAAACTTTGCTGATCTAAGGGCAGCACAGAGCACTTTCCTCATATCACCCAATAAAAGGTTATTAATAATCGATAATTACTTAAAGGATATGCTTTCTGATTAGCGGAAGGTGAGATTATTATTATTTTATTTTTTTCCATCAACTGAGGCTAGATGCAATACCGGACACTGCCTGTAGGCAAAAGTGGTGTTTCTAGAAAATATTTTCGGGCGCTCTACACACGTCCTTAGAGGAGGATTTCACCAAGACTCGTTTCATGGACCGAAGCTTAGAGTGAAAAGTACTAATTTTATGACTAGATGCGCATCACTGACTGTCCGTGCACCAGGTCATGAAATCAACACCTGCTATGAGCCTGTGTAGATCTTCGCTGTACTTTTCATCCGTTTCTGGGGAAAACCATAATAAATCTGTTGGCCGGCCCCTCCCGCCAGACCCTGACTACTTTTTTTTTTTTTTTTTTTTTATTTGTCATGCACCATCACTTGTCATTGGGCCCAGCATTTTTCCAGATAATATATTTTGCACTGTATTTTATTCAATATGGGGTCTCCGTGCAGATGTGGGCAGAACCTCAGCTGCACTAATACATTGTAACAAATTGCCGTTACAAGCGAGAGATTTGTGCTGCTGCGTATTCGGCTCAGAGGATTGTCTGGACTGGATACAATTGCAATTATTTTTTAGCTGGATCTATGTATTTTCTAGAGCTAAGGGTCCACCTAATCTCCCCCCAACCTCCATTATGACTGGCTTGGTTGCTGTGCATGTGCGGCTATGGAGGTTCTGTATTCTGACCTCCCATAGCGGTGAATAGAGCTGTGCACAGGCTGCAACCTCTCCTGTCGCTGTGACCGTCGCACCAGTCAAAACGAGGGAGGGATGGGTGGACCCTTCGCTCCGGTGGTAAAAGTTATACTTCTGGAACTTTCACTTATTGGACATTTTATGCCATGTCGTCTCTTCTACAGGATAAAATTAGCAATGACAAATGATTCCTAAATCTTCCAGTTCTAAGCCTCCTGTTTCAGTGGATTTTCTAAATATGTGAGCAGCGATCTCGCCTGGCTACAAGGTGGCCCCCGGGGGGCTACCAGTCCGTTGTAATGTAGAGATGGCATAGCTCATTAGTGCGATTTCCAGTGTGGCACGGTCAGGGATTCAGCTGTTCACACATCCCAGGGCCGCTGCTTCCTCTTATAAACCAGCAATTTGCCAGTAAAGGCACAAACCTGCGAGAAACCCAGAACATGTGCTGGTACTGCCGCCGGCTGTGTGCTAATTACCTGCTTTTGTTCTCCCATAAGGCCATGCTGCAGGGGCGCATTTGGTTAATTTAGAATTCATTTAACTACAGGGACAGCACTCTTTGAATTTATTTGAGGTGTAATTTTATATATTGTATATATTTATTTTTTAATCCCATATTGACTTTGAGTTAGGGATCCATCTCAAAAAGGCAGAGCTGAGAGCTCCTCCGTTAGTGGTTGCCATGTAATCCCGCAGGAAGGGGGTTGGAGAAACCCAGAATTGCGGTGTTCAAGCATACATACATAAAGGAGATGTAATATCAGAATGTGCAAAAATAAAAATTGCCCACTAAATCCATTAGGCTGTATAGCTTAGCTTTACTGTATAGACTGAGACAAGATGAGCAGAGTCCTCTCAATCAGTCGTGTATATATTTGCATAGTGAGATGGATGGAAAGTTTTTTTGGAGTCCTCTCCTTGTGCCAGGGAGGAGCTGTCTTTGGGTGACCTAGTGACAGATATTGGTCCCATGAAGGCCAATATGGCTGACATAAGAGTCCATAGTTTCTTCCCGTCCCAGAATCTGCTGGCAGGAGCCCCGACACTCTGGGAACAGGAACATTTCTTATTCTTGGGGTGAAGTTGCTCTTTAAGAGTAAGTGATTTTTTTTTTTTTTAAAAAAAGTGTTTCTCTTACAGCAAAAGTTTGGCCTGCAGGAAGAGCGAGAAATAGGTTTATTGATTTCTCATGGTGCCATTTTATCAAACCTCCTCCGGTGTGACAGGCCTTGTATTTTCAGTAGCCGCTTAGGACGTAAGGAGAATGCGTTGTATATAACGGACGGTTTTGTTAGACTTTATTTCTGATGAAAATCGTTAACGTATTTCTTCTGTTTCTGAAAACTAACACTTTTTTTTTTTATATATTTTGTACGTCTAGAGCTGTATTCATAATTCTGCTTGTTTCCTTTTACTTATCCCATTAACTCCTTGCTATACTGCCCGATGTTTGCTGCATTTTGTTGGGAGAGTTGTGGTCTCTTATACAATTACCAGCGTGCGCACACTTTTTTTTTTTTTTTTTTTTTTTTTTTTTTCCCTTCTCTCTTGTTCCTCCTGGGAGACAAATCATTTGCAAGTTTTTCCATGGAACACTAGCAATTGGACTCGGTTCTCAGCAGCTCTACAACTGTATAAGCTGGGATCAGAAGCCGATCCCGCTTTATAATGGACCGGTGCCGGCTGTGTTATACAGCCAGCACCTTTCTCTGACAGCAGTGACCGGAGCGAACTCTGATCGCTTCTGTTTAGCCATTTACATGTCCCAGGCAATTGCTGATGGAGGCATTAAATTATTTGGTTTCCACTGCCCATCGCTTGGAGTTCTTTTCAGACTTGCTGGGTGCAAATATTACCTCCGTTTATGTCCTTCCAAAAAAATGGCAGAAAAAAGGGGTTACTTTTCCCTAGTTCCTGTTGGCAGGAGGAGACGAAATAAGATCGGCAGCACTTGTGGGTTCTGTCTTAAGCCACCTATGAAGAAGACTTCTTCATATCTTCATTCGCTACTGGAACTTCCAATATTCTACTTTTTGCCTCTGTAGCTAGAAGGCTTGTAGTGTCATCTGTATCGAGTATTTCTAGGTTCTAGTTCCTCTTGGTAGTAACCTCCTAAATTTTTTATTTTTTTTTTCCTTTAAATCCTGACCCTCTAAACCAGGGGTCTCAAACACGCGGCCCGCAGGCACAGACCCCTTGACGATCCCGACCTGGTCCAGGAGGAGCCGCCGACAGCAGCGCTGAATTGCCGCACAGAGACCGTCTCCCAGCACTGCATTTCCAATGCCAGCCGCCGGCCAATCAGAGGCCAGCAGCTGATATCTGCGTGTCGGCGCAGCGAGTATGACGTCATTGCCATATGCAGATGTCAGCTGCTGGCCTCTGATTGGCCGGCGGCTGACATTGAAAATGCTGTGCTGGGAGACAGTCTCTGTGCGGCAATGCAGCGCTGCTGTCGGCGGCTCCTCCTGGACCAGGTCGGGATCGTCAAGGGGTCGGACTCTGTGGTGCCTGCGGGCCACATCTGCAGGAAGGCCGCCGAGGGAACGGAGGACAGGTGAGAATCATCTTTTTTTTTTTTTTTTTCTATTTTATGTGTGTGAAGAACAGCACAGGGGGCACATAGCCACAACATGGGGACCGGGATGGGGCACATAGCCACAGGATGGGGACCTGGATGGGGCACATTAGTACAAGATGGGGACTTGGATGGGGAACATTACTACAAGATGTTTTCCATTATTACTATATGATGCTAATTGTAAGACAATATTACTGTATGTGGCCATTTGGGGGAAATAAAATTGTAAAAAAAATAAAAAATAAAATAAAGCATGAAAAAATATTGGGCACTAAAAATGCTGTTTTATATGTAAACTAAAGTAAACACAAAAAAGTGCACGTTTATTATCACCACATCCATAACGACCCAAGCCATAAAAAAATAAACACGGCAAAAATGTTCAAAAGGTGTATACAAAAAAAATGGTATCACTAAAAATGTCACATTGAACAAAGAATGCGGCCCCCCAAATTCAAATTTTTTCCATGTGCGGCCCATATACCCAGCCGAGTTTGAGACCCCTGCTCTAAACATTCCTGGAATAGTTCTCCCTGGGGATAGCCCTGGTGTTAATTGTGCTGGATGTCTTATGAAGTGGATGTGAATTCCTGCCTGGACCGGTTTCCACATCAATTACCATCTCCTCAGGTCTTATCCCTCCCAACGCGCGCTTCGCTCCAAGATCAGAACAAGATTTCCCTGGTGACAAGTGTCTCTTATGAGAGCAAAACGTGAGCGATAAATTTTTACACGCTTTAATTCTTGGAAAACGCAGCTCTGTAGAAGCTGTAGTAAAGTACAACTTAAGGATTCGGTCAGTTTTTAATCACATGATGTCATAGGCCTAATGTAAAAGAAGAATTCGCTGGGTAGAAGGGCAAAATGAGCAATTGTAGTACACAATGCTATATATAATATGACAATATATTAAGAGGATAAAAATTTTGATGGGAGGAGGAGTGCTTCTAAAATTGAAAAGTTTTATGTCCTGTGGATTTACACAACACCAAAGGTGAAGGAACCTGGGGCACCAGAGATTGCGCCCTAAAATGTAAACCCTTCTACGTTGAAAAGGACTAATAACCGTGATATGTTCTTGGAAGCCCTCGGTGCCAGATTAGCAATCACAAAGGATAACGGATGAGTTTCTAAGTTTCTGTCCAGATGTGGAACATCAACAATAACATTTGCTCTATAGATAAAGGAGCTTCAGTCGTAAGAAGCCGAGTCAAGGAAACCTTTTATTCTCTGGATCTGGCGGGGTTGGAGGGGGGGGGGGGGGGTGTGGTGGAATATAAAAGCTGCTGTTTCTACAGATAATGGGGCTTCATCCTTTTGTGCTCCAGCAATAATTGCTTTAATATTTACACGTGTGGCGCAGGAGATGTCCACGAGAGACAGGTAATGTGGCCGCATGCTGTGCCCAAGCTCGGTGCCATAATAAAATGTGGGCACTTTCTAGGACGAGATATTATCAGGGAACAGATTACTACAAACTGCTTAGTCTTATGAAATTTTGCCAATTATGGAGGGTAAAAAATAGTTTTATCGACATGCTGCATGCTGTGCCCGCTCCGTAATCAAGACAGCCGCTGTGAGGCTCGATGTGACCGGTAGTGATCTGTGATAGGAAAGTGTATATAGCTTGTAAGATAGAAGCCGATAATGGTGTAGACTGGAGATAGAGCTTACTATATCCTCCCCAGTACAATGGATTACTACCCTGAGCCATGCTGATATAACCTGGGTGTCTACTTTATATAATTATGCATGTTCTTGGGGTAATTATATATATTTTTTTCTCTTTCCTTCTAGGTATAACCATGGAGCGATCTCACTGGTACAGCATTCTGTTCCTCACCAGCATCATTGCTACAAGTAAGACTTGTTTCCCGGGATGTTCCTGTGAAGTTGAAACTTTCGGATTGTTCGACAGCTTCAGCCTGACCAAAGTGGATTGTAGTGGGGTTGGTTCCCACATAGTTCCTGTCTCTCTCCCTCTGGACACAATGTACCTGGATATTTCCTCAAACAAACTGGAACATGTCAACGAGTCGGTGTTGTCTGGACCTGGGTACACGACTTTGATCAACCTAAACTTGAGTTACAACCAAATGGTAAAAATTACTTCTTCCACGTTCTCCAAATTAAGATACTTGGAGTCTTTGGATCTGAGCCACAACCGTTTGGAGGCTCTTCCGGAGCATAGCTTTTTTTACTCTCCTCTTGTAGAACTCGACTTAAGTTTTAACAAACTGGTAGAGATTAACATGGGTACATTCACCTCCCAAAATAATGGGAAAGCCATACATATCGACCTTTCCAACAATTTGATTAGCACTCTATCAAAAGGATCGGATAATCCTTGTCCAAACATACGAAGCTTGAATTTGTCAGTAAATAGACTACAATCTGTCCAAGGCCTTCAAGGAATTCCTTTACAGTATCTTAATCTGGATAAAAACCCAATTTCCAAAATAGAGGACCACAACTTTTTGGGACTTAAAAGTTTGACCCATTTATCGTTGAGTAACATGCCAAATTTAAGCAAGATTGATCCACGAAGCTTTCGAGAATTAACGGCTCTCCAAGATCTTGACCTCTCGAATAATCCCAACCTGGTATCCCTAACAGAGAACGTCTTCTTTGGGTTGAGTTCCTTACACGAGTTGAACTTGTTGAATTCCGCGGTGGCGTCCTTACCCAAGGATACTCTTCATCAATTACCAGCTATGAAAAGCATCACCTGGGGAAAGCATCTCCATTGTATAAAGACAATGAAAGAAGATCAATTCCATCTACAAAACGGCCTGGTCCGGAGAGAAGTCCTCGTCTGTCGTAACGATCGCGGTGCTGTATCAGCACAAGATGTTTTGTAAAGAGACAACTCTTGGCGTTCCGAATTCTCATGTACAGGTTGTTGCCTTTTTTGGGAGATTATGTGCCTTTTTGGAAAAAAAGTTGATTTATTTATAAATTTTTACGAGCAATTTTACTTGACTTCTCTGTATAACAGATGCACAATTTTTTTTGTACAGATTTACAGTGTAACAAATCCATGCCAATCAAGTTTCCATTTCTAATCATTTCGAGTCTTTGTGCTTTTTTTTTTTTGTGTTTTTTACTTGCTATACTTAAATAAAAAGTTTACAATTCCGTGAGTGTCATGTTTTTTATTTTTTTTTTCAACTTGATCCATAAAAAAATAAATGAATAGAAATTTCACCTGCTGTATGCAAGCTTTAAATAAGTAAATTGATTTCTAAAGGTGTTATTGACATGAAATTCTCCACTGAAATCCGTAACAACCCATCCAATCCACACAGGCATATAAATCACCATAGACGTCCATAAATTATGTGTAAAAATGAGATGACACAGGGAGATAGTATTGACCATGCTTACTGAAATTTATTTAATATTTGGTATAAAAGCCTTTTGTTGGTGATAAAGATTTAAGACGCCTCATGTATGGAGAAACTAGTGGCAGGCATTGCTCAGGTGTGGTGGTTTTTTTTTTTTTTTGGTCCCCTTCTTCCACAAAATCACTCTTCACATCCTGAAAGTCCTGTGGGCTCCTTTTGTGAATCCTGCGCTTTAGTTCCTTCCATACATTTTCTGTTGGATTCAGGTCCGGTGATCGGTTCGGAAGTTCTAGCAGCTTTATTTTCTTTGTCTGAAACCAATTGAGAGTTTCATTGGTTGTGTTTGGGATCATTGTCTTACTAAAATGTCCACTGTTTCATCTCAATCATCCTGGTAGATGGCAGCAGATTTGTATCAAGGATGTCTCTGTACATTGGTCCATTAATTCCTCCAATAGTGACGTTTGTCAGGGTTGTATGCTGAGAAACGGCCCCACACCATGTTCCCACCTCCATACTTCACTGTTGGTATGGTGTTTTTGGGGTGATATGAAGTGCCTTTTGGCCTCCAAACATGTGTAATATGACATCCAAAGAGTTCAATTTTGCTCTCATCTGACCAGACTACATTCTCCCAGTATTTCACAGGCTTGTCTAAATGAGCATGCTGTGTGTGTGTTTTTTTTTTTTTTTTTTTTTTTTTTTTTTCTTCAGTAATGGAGTATTGCGTGGTGAGCGTGCATACAGGCCACGAAGGTCGAGTGCATTACTTATATTTTTCTTTGAAACCATTTGTACCTACTGATTCCAGATCATTCTGTAGCTCTCTACAGGTGGTCTTTGGCTCTTAGCCAACTTTTCACTCCTCTGTCTGACATCTTGGAAGGGGGAGTGGGGAGCACCTGGTCGTGGCTGGTTTATGGTGACATTATGTTCTTTCCACTTCCGGATTATGCCCCCAACAGTGCTCACTGGAGCCTTCAGTAGTTTAGAAATTCTCCTGTATCCAATGCCATCAGTCTGTTTTTGCAGCAATAAGGTTGCAAAGGTCTTGAGACAGTTCACTCGTTTTCGCACCATGAGGTGTTTCTTGTGTCTCACTTTGGTAATGAGACACCTTTTATAGACCATCAGGTGATAAACTTTGTTCTGAACATTCTAACCTTTAACCCTATAGGTGCACAGGATAGACATTGTCTTTGTCATGTATACTGCGTTATTGACACATGGCTCTTGCACTGTATTCTGCCACCTCCTTAGTAAATCCAACCTTGGGGAGGAAAGAGTTGTTGTATTTATCGGTCGACCATGACAGCATCACGAGAGGGGGGGATCCGCCCACCAAGGACAGGAAACCTACAGGCTTAAAAGGGGCGGCCCCCTCTCTCTCTCGCCTCAGTTTTGGTTTCCTGTCCTTGATGGAGGGAACCTATTTCAGGCACGTGGAAAGAACCGGATGGCGACGGCTGTTGAGCAGCGCCCCTATCTGGGATCTGCAGCTCCAGCGTCTGCTTTGTGGGTGCACCCCCTATCTGGGAGTGGCACAGCATATTTTGCACCGGATAAGCAGGAGGCTGCGCCCCTATCTGGGGTGGCAGCCCTTTCATCAGCTGCTTCAGCAGGTTTGCGCCCTTTTCTGTGGAGGAGTCTGCCCCTGGTCTGATCAGGACTTTAGTGGGACTGCGCCCCTATCTGGGGTGGCAGAGCCCACCATCGCCCTGAAGACAGGCGGGTAGCGTGGGATGCCGTCCCCATCGACACCCAGCAGAGGTCGGTGTGCTGGACATCTGACGCTGCGCCCCCGATCCGGGGTAGCAGGCCCGTGGATCTTGGCAGAGCCTACCTGGAGCGGCAGCGACTGGAGCTTCCCGGCGTGAGGCTTGTGCGGGTGCGCTCTTCTGGCCTCCTCCTGTAAGTCGCGGCCCGATGACATCACCGCGCCTCGGGGCGAGCACGTGACCGGGACCCGTAAGAGCGGTATTAACCGCAGCAATGGGGCGCCAAGCGTCCCTGTGTGTGTATATATATATATATATATATATATATATATATATATATATATATATATATATATATATATATATATATATATATATATATATATATATATATATTATATAATTTTGTATTCAATTGAAATCAGGTGGCTGAGGGGTGGAACAGGTGCTACTTAACTGGCCCAAGCACCACTGTTCAGGGCTTCCCAGCTTGTTCTCCTCATGGAGTCTGATAATGAGCAGCAGCAAGTTGAGCAGCCGCCATCTCCACCATCTCGGCGGCTGTTTGGGGAGCCCCAAAAAGTGCATTGCCCTCGTGTTTCTGGTAATGCCCGGTCCTCAGGAAAAAGAGGTTCGGTGTCTAAGTCCAGTCATCATGGTTCCAGCAGGATGGACCCCCCCCCGGCTGAGAAGGGTCCTTCCTCCAAATCGGTACCAGCCTTTTTTTGAGCCACCTGGGTAAGTGATCTTCGAGAAAGTTCACTTAGTCATGGAGTATCTCTTCTCCCCTTCTAATTTTAATAGGGGAAGAAGTGTACCTCCAAGACAAGGCATATTCAGTGTGCATTGTGTAACTCCGTCCTTCCCGACTCATATCCCAAAAAAATTGTCAGTCCTGTATAAATCAAATGCTGGCAGAGGAGACCCCTAGCCTGTCCTCAGGATTAAGAACCTTGGTCAAGTCTGAAATCAGTAAAATCCTCGCCAAAAAAACTAAAGGAAAGGTGGATATAGACCGTGAGATCTCCCCAGCCCCTGATGACTCCCTGCTGTCGGCTTATGAGTTGGACTCGGACGACGCAGCCTCTTCATCATCCACTTCCTCAGATAGTGGTGCGGGTCAGAATTGTTTTCCCCTTAATGGTGTCGATGGTTTAATTAAAGCAATTTGGTCAACCATGGGTATTACCGATGCCAGACTGGAAAAATCAGTCCAGGATGTAATGTTCAGGGGGTTGGGGCAGAGGAAAAGGTAGAAGTTTTCCCTTTAATGATAAAATTCAGGACTTGATACATAGAGAATGGAAAAGGCCAGAGAGAAAGGGTATTCTTCCTCCGTTCTTTAAAAGAAAATATCCCTTTGAAGACTCAGCTTCTTCCTCCTGGGAGAAAGCCCCCAGAATAGATGTGGCTATAGCTAAGGCATCTAAACGATCCTCTCTCCCCTTTGATGATATGGGGGCTCTTAAGGACCCTTTGGATAGGAAAGCTGACCCTTTTCTCAAAGGGACCTGGGAAACATCTGCGGGGGGCCTTAAAACCAGCGGTTGCCGCCACTTGTACCGCCAGGTCCCTAATGATATGGCTGGACCAACTTCAATCCCATCTGAGAAATAACACCCCCAGGAAGGAGATTTTATCAGATATGTCACTCCTACAGGGGGCAGCAGCCTTCCTGGCAGATGCCTCTGCGGATTCAGTCAGATTGCGGCTGACCTCGCTGCCAATGTCCAACTCGGCCCGTAGAGCCTTGTGGCTGAAATGTTGGCCAGGTGATATTCAAGCAAGAACGAGACTCTGTACTATTCCATGTGAAGGAGAGCATCTTTTTGGGCCTATTCTGGACGAACTTCTGGATAAAGCTAGTGACAAAAAAGGTTTCCCTAGCTTGTCTATCCCCACTTACAAACGTCCTTTTCCATAGGAGAAGGTTTCTATGAAAAAGACCACAGAAGGGTCAGGAGAAATGTTCGGCTCTTCTTCAAACCAAGGCCCTGGAAACAGAGTCAATGACTCGCAGCCCAGGTAGGGGGGAGGCTGTTGGGCTTCTTACCTGCCTGGACAAAAATTTCTTCTAGTAACTGGATCCTTGATCTGGTAGGTTACAGTCTGAGGTTCGAGTTTCGGCAGATTCCTCGTGGGAGATTCATCTTGACCCCAAACCGTTCCTCAGCATTAGAGCAAATGGCCCTACAAGTGGAGGTCCTGAACTTGGTCTATAAGGCGGTCCTAGTAGAAGTCCCGACAGCAGAAAGGGGACTAGGATTCTACTCGCCTCTTTTTGGTTTCTAAGCCTGACGGGTCTTTTAGGTGCATCATTAACCTTTAAAGCCCTTAAGTTTTTGTTAGTTCCCACCTTTAAGATGGAATCCATTAAATCTACTATAAAGTTACTTTTTTCAGGCTGTTACATGGTAATGTTAGACCTAAAAGACGCCTATTGCCATGTACCTATACATATAGACTTCCAGAAATACCTTAGGGTGGCTTTGATCATAGATGACGAAATTTAAACATTTCCAGTTTAGAGCCTTACCGTTTGGTCTGGCCATAGCCCCCAGGGTATTTACTAAGGTTATAGCGGAAGTCATGGCTCATGTTGGGGAACATAATATTTTGATTATCCCTTACCTGGATGATTTCTTGATAGTTGGAGACTAAGCCTCCCAATGTGATGATCATATTAAATTAGTATCCTCCATCTTGGAAAGTCTGGGTTGGATCCTAAATCTAGAGAAGTCCAGGGTAGTGCCTTCAAAAATACAACAGGGTATCATGCTGGATTCAGACCTTCAAATATGTTTCCTTCCGGAAGCCAAAACACAAAAGGTTAAAATTCTAGAAGAGAAAGCATTATCAAACCGGGTCATGTCTCTTAGAGCTGCGATGTCCTTGTTGGGTACCCTGTCATCTTGCCTTCCTGGGGTTCTGTGGGCACAATACCACTCCAGGGTTCTACAATGGGACGTTCTACATAATGAGGTTTTGTTAAATGGGCACTTAGAAGGATGAATGTCCTTGTCTCCCCGATCTGTTGAGTCCTTGCAGTGGTGGGTGAACATGGCAAACCTGTCACGAGGTGTTCCCTGGGTGTTTAGAGTCAGTAAAATAATTACAACCGATGCAAGCTTCCATGGATGGGGGGGCTCATCTGGGGGATATGGTTGCCCAGGGGTCCTGGTCAGACGCTGAAAAAAGTCTTTCCTCCAACACTAAGGAACTGCTAGCAGTGGATAACGCGATTAATCATTTCTTGCCTTTCCTTCATAAGAACGTTAAAATCCTTTCAGATAATAGTTCACGTAAGCTACTGCTATCCTATCAGGGGGGTACACGTGCTGGATCACTGATGAAAGTGACGGATCATCTTTTTCAGATTTCGGAATGTCATCGCCTTTCCTTAATGGCCCTCTACATCAAAGGAAAAGAAAACGTAAAAGCAGACTACTTAAGATGTTTTTCTCTGAGGCAGGGTGAATGGGGAACTAAAGCAGGATATTTTTTCCCAAATAGTCCGAAAATGGGGTCTTCCGGTGGTAGATCACTTTGCCACAAGGCTAAATCGAAAGACAAAGCTCTTTTGCTCCCTAAATCCCAGAGAAAAACCCCTGGCAGTAGACACTGTCCATCTAACTTGGAGTTTTGGTCTGGCCTACGCCTTCCCACCATTGAATCTCCTTCCCATGGTTCTAAGAAAGATCAGAGAGGACAAGGCGAGGGTCCTCCTGATCGCCCCCTTTTGGCCCAGGAGACCCTGGTTCTCATGCCTGAGGAACATGTCCATCTCCGATGCTTGGGTCCTACCCGAAATTCCGGCTCTCCTCAGCCAGGGTCCAATAGTCAATCCTCAAGCTCCCGGCCTCCACTTGACGGTGGGGAACTTGAGAGGTCCCTGTTAGAATGCAAAGGATTCTCCCGAGATCTAGTGACTACACTAATGCGTAGTAGAAAACCTGCCACTACCAGGATTAACGCTAGAACTTGGAAAAAAATGTTATCTTTCTCTGGTTCTACAGTTGGAGAGGGAGCGCCAATTGGTAAAATTTTAGAATTTTTACAGAAAGGCCTCGAGTTGGGGTTGGCAACAAGCACCCTTAAAGTTCAAGTCTCGGCCTTAGGTGCTCTATATAACTGTGACTTGGCAGGGAATTACTGGATTTCTCGCTTTATCAGAGCTGTGTTTGGATCCAGACCGGTTGTCAAAAACAATTTAGCACCCTGGGATCTAAATTTAGTTCTAAAAGCATTAACTGGTTCACCCTTTGAACCAATGGATTCAGCATCCCTTAAGTCCATCTCCCTTAAAACAGCGCTTCTAATAGCCCTAACATCAGCTAGAAGGGTTAGTGACATCCAGGCTCTGTCTTCATCCCCGCCTTTCACTCAGATCCTGGACGATAGAATAATTCTTAAAACTGACCCGGCATATCTCCCTAAAGTAGCTTCCAGTTTCCATAGACTCCAAGAAATAGTCCTACCCTCGTTCTGTCCTAATCCAAGTAACCAAAAAGAGGCAGAGTTCCATACCTTAGATGTTAGAAGATGTGTGATTAAGTACCTGTCGGTCACCCAGGCTTTCAGGAAAGATAAACAAGGAACTATCTCCTACCAAGGGGCTAGAAAAGGGCTTAAGGTTGCTAAGTCCAACATAGCTAGGTGGATCAGGGAAGCTATTACTGTAGCTTATGTCTCCAGCGGGGAGGAAGCACCACAGGGGTTGAAGGCTCACTCTACCCGGCAGTGGCAACCTCGTGGGCGGAGAAGACGGGTGTCTCGATGGAAGACATATGTAAGGCTGCTACCTGGTCTTCTCCATCTACCTTCTATAGGCACTATAGACTGGATTTGGGTGTTTCATCCAACCTGACATTTGGGAGAAGGGTGCTCCAGGCTGTGGTCCCTCCCTAAACTTCTTCATCTCTGCAATTCTCTCGTGGTGCTGTCTTGGTTGACTGATAGTCATAAGTTACTTACCGGTAACGGGATTTTTCGGAGACCATGACAGCACCCTTATATTCCCTCCCTTCACTTTATGGGAGCACTCTTCAGTTATTAATTATAATTCTCTCACTTAGTGGTGTTGTATAAAAATATTATTTTTATGATTGTTTACCATGTCTACTAACCTGGTGGTCCTCTCAATGCTCAGTAATCCAAACTGAGACGAGATAGAGGGCCGCCCCTTTTAAGCCTGTAGGTTTCCTGTCCTTGGTGGGCGGATCCCCTTTCTCGTGGTGCTGTCATGGTCTCCGAAAAATCCCGTTACTGGTAAGTAACTTATGACTTTTTAATTTGTATTTTGTAAAGTAAATATCCCATGGGGCTCAGTTTGCAGATCCCACACATTCTAAACTTCAAACACAGTCATTATCTCTACAGGAGATTTGCAGTCAGTCAACATTTGCTCAAATGCTCAAATAAAAGTTCAGCTGATAACTATATTTGTAAAAGATAAACTAATACCCAGAGTCTTTTGTTCCTTACTGTAAAGTAACAGGGGCTGCTGGGGGTTTGTGTCAAGCCCCCCCCCCCTTTTCTTGAGAAGATTTGACCTAAGTAATCCTTTTTAAAAAATATATTCCACCCAGCATGGCCAATAAAGCTCTACATTAATTTAGTTGATGCTGCCAATGGCTCTAAATCATGAGTTCTATAGCAAATTTCACCTTCTTCCTTTTTAATCTGGTTATCTCTCTATCCTACAGATGTTGTGACTAATCCATTGTCACATATCATATCTTTATGATCTAGTGCTCATTGTAGCCTTTTACCATAACTTGATATTTCATTTTTCATCACCTATTACTATAATACTGCCTCCTATGTACAAGAATATAACTACTATAATACTGTAAGGGGGAAGACCGGGGTGTAAGTACTTTTAGAGCAAGGGATCCGGAACTGCCGGGGCCGTGCCTCTGGTTGCAGGGGGAAGACAGACTGCGAGCACAGGACTCAGGTGACTGGGAAGCTAGGGGTGTGTCCAGACAGAGCTGGGAGGTTAGGTGACCGGGAGACTGGTGGCGTGGGTAGAGAGAGGAAGAGACTAAGACGTTTGCGCGGGAAAGCGGAGCTGGGTCCTGCTCAGCAGAGCAGTGTGAGAGGGTCCAGGCTCCTGGCTCCAGGACTGGGAGCAAGAGCCGAGTGCTGTGGACCGGAGGAGTCAAGCGAACTAGAGAAGAGACGCAGGGTCGGTGGAGCCGGGCGCGTGAGGTGCCGTGTTATGGACTAGGGGCTCAGCGGGTAAAACCGGAGACCGCCCGCTGCTGCCAGAAGACGGAGCATTGTTTGGGCGGGGAAGCCTGAAGAAATCAACACCGGCCTCAGCTGGCAACTGCCTTGTGGCGGAAGAGAGTCAGCGAAGTGTAAAAACTGTCGTTTACAACCGGTTCGACTCTGCTATATCTAGTTAAACTGTGAACTGTCAGTTAAAGACTTTTACCTGCTACTTCCCTTGTTTTCCCCCATATTTTCCCCTTGTTACTCCCTGCGTGGAGATTGACCCTGTTATTATAAACTTTCCCTGTTTATTAACCCTGTATTGGCTGCTCTGTGTCGCTGCATCTAAAGTACCCGTGTTACATTTGGTGTAGTCGGCAGGATGCAGTCGTTAGACACAGACACTGCAGAGCAGTCCATCCTGGGAGCCCTTAACTCTAGCTTGCTGCTGGGGGCCATGCTCAGCAATCTCCCAAAGTTCACCGGGGACAATATGATGCTGTGGGACTGGGTTGAGAAAGTTAGGAGTATGTTACGTATGCAACCGATGACCCCAGCTATGCAAGCCGAAATAGCCTTACTGGCCCTGGACGGCGAGGCCCGACAATCCGTGATGTTCCGCCCTGCCCATGACCGGGATACTGTAGAAAAAGTAGTGCGGATACTGGAGGAGATGCATGGGGATCCCACCAATGTAGGAGAGCTGAGGATACGGCTGTTTGACCAAGTGCAGCAGGAGGGGGAGACTGTGACGCAGTATGTTAATGCCTTAGAGGGTGCATGCCTATATCACTAGAAAAGATGACATGGGGAATTTGGGAATGGGCCCCCCTGACGTGATCTTAAGGGACCAATTTGTGGCAGGCCTCAGGGATGTGCAGCTGAAGCAGGCCTTGCGAGAGCGCCTGCGCGCCAGCCCACGTATGACTTTTCTAGAAGTGGGGGCAGAGGCACGTGTGAGAGAGCAGGAGATGGGGGTGACCGCCCTGGCAGGGATGGTCCGGAGTAACGAGTCACCCACCCCGCCTGCAGCTGAACCGGAATGAGCTCGAGAGATGCGAAAGGAGATACAGGAGAAGTGGGATGAATGGTCCAGCCTCAAGAAGACCCCTGCCCGGACACCAGAGATACCCAGATCGATTGCTCCAGTTATGGAAAGAATTGAATTCAGGACCCCCCTTCCCCGCAGGAGAGTTCTGTAGGGGAGTGAGGCAGCCCTACACACAGAGACACGACCTGCTGGAAGTGTGGAGGCGCAGGACATTACGCCAGGGGCTGTGCTAGCCGAGGGCGGCCCCTGTCGTGGCAGCCGTTAAACTAGCGGGCTCACCTGGAGAATGCGAAATTAGGGGCCCTGGAGCAGCGGTGGGTGGCCCGCATGGCCAGGTACCGGTATAAGATTGCCTACCGGCCTAAGGCTGAGAATGCTCACGCTAATGCCCTCTCCAGAGTGACATATGAACGGCCTGATCATGACCGCGATGAAGATTTGGAGGCGGATGAGACCCCTAGCTTCCGAAGTTTCGTGGGACCGGTGGCTGCGACTCAGGGACAGATCAGAGAGACGTCAGAAGAACAAGTGCTAGGGCAGCCAAGAGATGACTGGATCCGACTTCAACAGACTGACAGAGAAGTTGCTCAATTATGTCAATGGGTGGCTTTGCTGCAAGTCCCCAGTCGAGAAGAGAGGAGTACCCTGTCCCCGGGAGCACTGAAGATGCTGGGACAATGGGAGAGCCTGTGTTTGCGAGATGGGCTGCTGTACCGACGGGTGCAGCTACTGCGAGAGTTCGGGACCACTTGGCAAGTGGTGATCCCCGAGAAGTTGGTCGGAGTAGTGGCTAAGGAGGCTCATGAACGAGGGGCTCACTTTGGACCAGAGAAGACCTTTCAGTGGTTGCAGAGGCTGGTGTATCATCCCCGACTGCGAGCAACAATAGAAGACACTTGTCGAAGATGTCGGAGCTGTGAGCTGGTTCAGCCCCCGGAGCAGTGGATCCCCATACAAACTATTGTGACTTCTGCCCCCTTGGAGGTGCTGATGATCGACTATTTGACTGTTGGACCGGCGCATCTCGGGTATGAGCTTTGCCTGGTAATGACAGACCACTTCACAAAGTTTGCAGTAGTGACCCCGACCAGAGACCAGACCGCCGAGTCCGCTGGGCAGGCCATCTGCCGAGACTTCATTCGGGTGTACGGTTGCCCAAAGAGGATTCATTCCGATCAAGGCGCCTGCTTCCAAGGCCGGGTGATGGAAGAGCTGCACCGGTTGTACAAGATTGAGAAGTCACGGACTACTGCTTACCACCCTCAGTGAAATGGGGCCTGTGAATGCTTTAATCGGACACTGATCCAAATGCTCCGCACGTTGGAGGAAGATCGGAAGGTACGGCGGCCTGAGTTTGTGGCCGAGCTGGTGTGGGTCTACAACAACCAAGTGAATAGTACGACTGGGTTCACTCCTTATACCTTGCTGTTCAGGCGAAAGGGGCGAGAGATTACCGAGTTAGAGCTGGACCCAGAGGGGGACTACCCACGGACGGGGGTGTCTTCCTGGGTCCGGGAACATTGGCATCGACTGCAGAACCTCCGACGGTTGGTACAACAAAAGTTTCAGAAGCTCAAACATCATGAGACATTGCCTCTTCGAGGGACAGCTCTGAGGCCCGGGGAGCGGGTGTTGGTTCGGGACAGGCGGCCCCAGGGTAAATTGAGTAGGCGGTGGGAACGGACCCCGCACTGAGTGAAGCGCAGGATTGGCGCTGAAGGACCTGTGTATGAAGTTCAACCCGAGGGGGCTGAAGGACTACCTACCAGAGTGGTTCATCGTAGTGTGCTGCGGCCCTGTCTAAAGATGACGAGGATGGAGAAGAATCACCTGCTTCTAGTGAGGGTCCTGTCACAGTTGCCCCAAGCCACGATGTGGACGAAGAAGAGTTGTTGATTCTACCTCCGAGCCCCAGCACTCGATTACCTGCAGTCCCCAGTGCAGGTGGCGAGGGAACAACCTCAGTTGAAGCCACAGGGCAGGCGGAGATTGGAAATCCGAGTGACCCTGCACCCTCCATCGGTCAGACTGAGTTAGGCCGGTCAGAACGGACAACAGCAGGAGTGCCTCCTCACCGTTACGAACAAGATCAATTCATATGGTACCGCATCGTCCAGGAAGTCCAAGAATGTGAACGTTTGATGAAGGAACTCTCGCCCGTGGAATGGCGAGTTAAAGAAGAGCGGGAGTTTAAGGGGGAAGACCGGGGTATAAGTACTTTCAGAGCAAGGGATCCGGAACTGCCGGGGACGTGCCTCTGGTTGCAGCGGGAAGACAGACTGCGAGCACAGGAGTCAGGTGACTGGGAAGCTAGGGGCGTGTCCAGAGTGAGATCTGGGAGGTCAGGTGACCGGGAGACTGTTGGCGTGGGTAGAGAGAGGAAGAGACAAGGACGTTTGCGCAGGAAAGCGGAGCTGGATCCTGCTCAGCAGAGCAGTGTGAGAGGGTCCAGGCTCCTGGCTCCAGGACTGGGAGCAAGAGCCGAGTGCAGTGGACCGGAGGAGTCAAGCGGACTAGAGAAGAGACGCAGGGTCGGTGGAGCCGGGCGCGTGAGGTGCCGTGTTATGGACTAGGGGCTCAGCGGGTAAAACCGGAGACCGCCCGCTGCTGCCAGAAGACGGAGCATTGTTTGGGCGGGGAAGCCTGAAGAAATCAACACCGGCCTCAGCTGGCAACTGCCTTGTGGCGGAAGAGAGTCAGCGAAGTGTAAAAACTGTCGTTTACAACCGGTTCGACTCTGCTATATCTAGTTAAACTGTGAACTGTCAGTTAAAGACTTTTACCTGCTACTTCCCTTGTTTTCCCCCATATTTTCCCCTGTTACTCCCTGCGTGGAGATTGACCCTGTTATTATAAACTTCCCCTGTTTATTAACCCTGTATTGGCTGCTCTGTGTTTCTGTGTCGCCGCATCTAAAGTACCTGTGTTACAATACTGCCTTCTATTTACAGGAATTTACTATGTTACAAACTTCAAAGTTAGGCCATATACTATGTGTATATGTATTTTATGATATAGATATCTAATTATTATTATTTTTTTCTACCTTGTAAATACTCGGGTACCTTAACCCGCGGTGAAGGTTTTTTCTACCTTCCCCAATTGTTACAGATTTCCTGTATGAATTAGTATTATTGCCCTACCTGTAGGAAAGTTCTATTATCAGGTGGTGCAGCGCCACCTGCTGGATTTGCCGAACTACAACTATCCTGTGGTACTCAAGTTTCCAAACTACATGGGATACAATTTTTCTATACACATATATATATACTCTTAGGCGCCCCAATTTCCCATTGCTGTACTGAAGTTTCAATTCTTTACCATTGTCTGGACCGCTGCTTGCTGTCACTGAATGCCACCCTGGTTTCCATTCATATGCAGTAACCATGTCCATAGCTGGTTCTGCTCTTAGCTGAGAAGTCTATACCATTATATGTAACAAGCTGTCAGATCTGTGCAGGGTCACGCTCCCCATCTCCGGCCACCATGAGCTCAGCAGGGACCCTGTATCATCCCACAGATAAAAGCACTGACTGTGTAAAACGGAATCTACATAATGGACGTGTTCATTCCTATAGATAAAAGGGTGTGTTTTAACTTTCCGCCCTGGTGGATAACTGATCCAGATTAAGCTGCAGACACAACACTTCATGGTCTGCGCTATAGAAAGTATCCTGCCCACACTTCCTGTACCAACGTGGGAAATGACACTGCTGCTAAGATTCCTGGCGGCAGAAAAGTGCTGGAATACATAGGATATACCAGGGCAAGGAGAGGTGGACGGCGGAAGGTTTATTGCAGAAACGTGGATTAATACTATCCAGACAATCAATAGGTTGGAAGGAAGGCCTCCATAATAGGGTTGTAAATTCTTTGTATAAAAGTATCAAAATAATACTGCCATATGGTGATACAGATTACTATATACCTTTTTAATATTGCCTTGGTCCAGCTGCATAATACTGCCATACAGTGAAAGAAATTGCAAATGTTTTGGCACCCTTAGAGATTTGTGCACTCAGCTTTGACCAAGGTTTCAGACGTTAATTAGCCTGTTAGGGTTATGGCTTGTTCACTATCATCGTTAGGAAAGGTCAGGTGATACAAATTTCTCAGCTTTATAAAATCCCAGCCTCCTCTAACCTTGTGCCAAAAGACAGCAGCCATGGATTCTTCTAAGCAGCTGCCCAGCACTCTGAAAATGGTGGAGGCCCACAAAGCAGGAGAAGGCTATAAGAAGATAGCAAAGCGTTTTCAAGTTGCCCTTTCTTCAGGTTTCAGGTAATTAGGAAATGACAGTTACCAGGAACAGTGGAGGTCAAGATAAGGTCTGGAAAACCAAGAAAAATTTCAGTGAGAGCTGCTCGTAAGATTGCTAGAAAGGCAAATCAGAACCCCCCCACTTGACAGCAAAAGACCTTCAGAAAGATTTAACAGACGCTGGAGTTGTGGTACATTGTTCTACTGTTCAGAGACACCTGCACAAATATGGCCTTCATGGGAGAGAGATCAGAAGAAAACCTCTCCTGCGTCCTCACCATAAAATTCAGAGTCATAAGTATGCAAAAGAACATTGAAACAAGTCTGATGCATCTTCTTCTCGACCCGCAGCATGTCAATTTGTCTTGCGGGTCCGCTTGTCGACTTTCCCCATAGATTAACATCTATGAGGAAAGTCCACATGTAAAAAAAATAAATAAATGATATGCGCAGCTCATTTGCATAAAATGAGGGCGGAAGCCGCGCGGCTATCCCGCAGCGGCTCCTGACCGTGGGCACATACCCTTACATGCCATAGTAATAGTGTCATGGTCTAGCTGAATAATACTGAGATATAATCATACAATTTACTATATTCTTTTAAAAATACCATCGTGTATTCAAATAATACTACTCTAGTCATATAATATGCTATATAGATACAGGAAAAATATATCTATGTACCGTGTTCACCGGTAGAGAGAAGAATAGTAAAATTCGAGAGTCCTCAGTGGTTGACGCCTTTTAATGGCGAACTGAAAAGATGGTAACATATAGCATCTCCAGAGACTCCTCCGGTCTCTTCATCAGGCATCGGTGTAACACAAAATCTGAAGTCACATATTTATACACAACAGGACATTGAATAGTGCAGTAATGAGACAAGTGACATGAAGCAAAACGATCGATGTGGGAAGGGGAAAAAACAGTCATGCCAGTAAATATTGGAGCAGTTCATAGATCAGGAGTGTGAAAGTTTTATTGTCCTCTGATTGAGGTCTGGTTCTGGGTTGTGATGCCCCCACAAAGTCTGAAGAGCACATTCCTTAACTGATGTAAAAAGACCTAAATCCATGCAATTCATTCATTTGTGCTCTGAATGTGTCACAGGTCAACATAAGTTTGTACTCCCAGACTCTTCTGTCTCTCTGAGATTTGTAGTTTCCTTTCACTATCAGAAATTTCATGACCATGATGCTGTGAACCAGAGCTATAACCATGTTTGGCCACAGGCAGATCTATTCTTTTTTTTTTTTTTTGTATGTGGCGATGAGAATTCATCCTTGTTCTAAGTTTTTGCCCCGTCTCCCCAACATACCAACCTCCAGTTGGACATTTGGAGCATATAATTAACTACACCCCATTAGGTGCGGTGCAGCTGAATGTACCTGGGATCTTGTAGTCCTGATATGAGCTGTAGATCTTTATCTTGCCCATTGTCATTATTGCCGGAGGTTTGACTTTTTTTTTTTGCTTGCAGGGAAAGGTTGATGTTGGAGAGGACAGGGAGCTTCTGACAATGATGCTTTTTAAGGGGAGAGCTCTATAAGGGGTATGTAACACACCATTACTAAAATAAAGAAACAATAAAAGATTAATTAAAAATTAGCATCAAAAACTAAAGAAATAGAACCATTAAAAGGAAAAAATCTTGGGATTAAGTTACAGAGTAAACAGGAGAGTAGAGCTTGGAACCAGTATCAATTATAGAAACGCCGCAAAGGTTAGGGCCTCATTCAAACCCCGGGGGCTAACCGTGTCCAGATTCACGATCCATCTCGCCTCCCTCTGAGCAAGGCGTTGTTTAATATTACCACCCCGAGAGCCCAGACGCACCACTTCAATGCCACGTATCTGCAATGATTGAGGATCGCAGTTGTGGACTGCCTTGAAATGTCGTGGAAGCGTCTTCAGCTCCCGGGGATCGGTCGCCATCTTGGCCGCGCCAATGTCCCGCACATGCTCGCGTACCCTGATGCGAAGCTCCCGGGAAGTGAGGCCTATGTAGATCAAATTGCAGCCACAAGTAGCATAATATATCACGTTATTAGTACTACATGAAATATATTGCAAAATTTTAAAATCCCGGGAGCCATCAGAGGACTTGAAAGAAGCACTGTGCAAGACATTGGCGCAGGCAAGGCAGCGACCACATGGGAAGCATCCCACACTGGGACCACGAGAACCGAAGGGGCTGGCTGCAGGGGGAACGTAATGGCTAGAGACCAACAGATCCATCAGATTCCTCCCACGACAGGCAGTCATTGATGGAAAGGGGGCGAGATGATCACGTAGTGTCGGTTCCGCGCCCAAAACCGCCCAATGGCGAATAAGAACCTGTCGCATCCCTTCCCACTCATGATTGAAGGAAGAGATGAATCTGATGGTCCTATCCCCATCCCTCCCCTGCCCAACCCGATCTGGATACAACAAACCACTGCGAGGGGTGTCCCGTGCCCTCTCACTCATAGCCACATCTGATGCTTCGCCACTATAACCACGATGTTTGAACCGTCTGGTTAGATCAGCGGCCTGAGCTTCAAACCTGGAGTAAGTACCCTATATTTCATATGCAACTTTGCTTTACATTTATATATAATGATGGTAGGGTATGAGATATATTTTTTGTCTTTTGTAGGTTTTGCATTTTTTTGCTAGTGTGAACATGCTCCTATTTCTTGCATGTGCACCATCTTAGACCTCAGTTCACATTGCTTGTTTTTTTGTCTTGTTTGCATTCTGTGCAAATTAGGGGTGTGGCATCCCCCTTGTTGAGCTGGTTAGTATATATGTAGCTTACCACGGGCTTAGGTGGTCTGATATTGGGACCCGGTTCTATTTGTCTACCCTTTTATATGCATTACTTCAACTTTGATATACAGTAAGGTTTTTAATATAGACCGTGTAGGACCGCCCCAATTTAGGGTCACCTGGTCGCTGGTGGGACGGCTTGTATACTTTTTTTGATCAAAAATAGTTCACTAAGTACCCAATATTTCATATGCAACTTTGCTTTACATTTATATATAATGATGGTAGGGTATGAGATATATTTTTTGTATTTTGTAGGTTTTGCATCTTTTTGCTAGTGTGAACATGCTCCTATTTCTTGCATATGCACCATCTTAGACCTCAGTTCACATTGCTTGGTCTGGAGTTGGTTGAGCAGATCCGCCTCATCCTGAAGAACTGTCCAACCGGGACAGCCCGGATCGTGGGCAGATAATGCGCTGATTTCGCGTGGATCAGAGAGTTCACCGACGTAGACTTCCTGAAGACGTCAGTCTGGATGGCGGAATGGTCATCCACCTCCAGAGTCACGTCCAGGAAGTCTATACGTGTGGTATGGTAAGTATAGGTGAGTCTGATACCACACGAATTGGCATTCAAATCCGCCATAAACTCCTCGAGCTCGCCCACCGTCCCCCGCCAAAAGAACAGTATGTCGTCAATATATCTCATCCATGACATGACGCGGTCCACGGCAGGCACGCTGTCGTAAAAAAAAAACGTCCCTCTCCCATGCACCCAGGAAAACGTTGGCGTACGACGGCGCGCAGGCCGCCCCCATCGCCGTGCCACGGCATTGGAGATATATGACATCTTTAAACAAAAAATAATTATGCAAGAAAACAAAATGGAGCAGCTCGAGGATGAATTCACGAGACGGGCGATCCAGATTGGAGGTCTCGAGAAAGAGGCGGACCGCCTCAAGCCCCAGGTCATGCCGAATACATGTGTATAGGGCCTCCACATCAGCCGTGACCATGAGGGTGCCCTGCTCAACAAGGACACCATCAACCCGAGTGAGGACATCCGTCGTGTCTTTTATGAAAGAGGGGAGAGTGTCAACCAATGGTTTTAAGTAATTGTCAATATATCTACAGATGGGTTCACATAGACCCCCCTGTCCAGACACGATCGGACGTCCCGGTGGGTTGTTGGTGTCCTTGTGGATCTTAGGGAGAAGATAAAGTGTAGCCGTACAAGGATGGCGAACTGTCAAAGCTTCGACAGTCTTCTTGTCAATTATTCCCTGGTCACATGCGTGACCCAGAATCCTCTGAAGGAGGTTTGATGACTATGTCGTTATACGATTGGAGTTGTTTAATAGCCGTGCGCTGACGGTTGGTAAGATTGTCATATTTCCTCCGTGAAGATAATTTTTTAAAATCTTCAGTTACCAACCGTACAAAAATCTCCACGGCTGGACTCAGGGACAGGGGAGGGAAGCGTGTGGACCTTGAACTAATACTCTGAAGGGACCCACCTGAAGTTGTTGGTCCTTGTTCAGAAAGAAGTTCCTCAAGATTACATAGGGCCTCTCTCTCCGCGGCACCAAGAGATCCCGGGTCACCATGCGACCTAGAATGGAGTTTTTTGAGAATTAGTTTTCTAGCGAACAGGTGGAGGTCCTTGAGTGCTGTAAAAAAGTCAAAAGAACTTGTGGGCGAGAAAGACAAGCCTCTCTCAAGGACCTCCACCTGGGCATGAGTCAATACATGTTTGGACAAGTTTATAACCCGTGGTCCATCCCCCAAGAAACCAACCTGTTGTGAAGCAACATGCTTCTTCTTGTTACTTGTTCTGGTCTGAATCCTAGTGGGCAGATTAGCGGCTGGTCTTTCCTGAGCGGATGCAACCATGGGAAAAGTCTGATCATCCATTGAAGCAACTGATACCGAAGAAGCCGATCTTGAGCGCGAATTTGAATGGAATCTATGGCGTGGTCGGGATCTGTCAATAGATGTCCTCCATCTGTATACACATTTTGTTTGTTTGTCCTGAATATCTCTCTGAAATTTTTTTGTTTTGTTTGTAAAGAATTCTTTAACCCATTTCTGGGATTCAACCTCAACCTCATCATTAAGTTTTCGCAGCTGATCATTGGACATATCCCGTCTAAAGGCAACTTGAAATTGTTCAATTTCTGATTCAATTTCGTTGATAGATGTCTCATTCAGCTGTTTCAATAGTTTCAAGAAACCAAGAGAACATGTGTCCGCGAAAGACTCCCACTCGTTTTTAAAAACCTCATCCTCAATGTTGAAGGAAGGGAAAATCTGGACGCGCAGACCCCTTGGAATGAGGCCTTTATCAATATATTTCACTAAAAACGCATGGTTCCACCATATATGTGTGCGGCGTTTCAAGAGGTTTTTAAATTTAGCAATACTCTCCTAGCAGTACTCTCCTGATGCTTTTTAGAGTTGGGAGCTGCATAAAACACTGAAGTTGTGGGGTCTGGAAATATGGATTGTAATCGGGCAACCTTTGTAGTAGAGATTGTAGTTTCCATGCAGCTCCCCTTAGCGCCTCCAGGTTTGGATTGTAGGTGACTACTACATGGTCCCGAGCGCATTCTTCTTTAGTTGTGTAACTTAGGAGGTGATTCCTTGATAGGCTGAGTGCACACGATGCAGTTTTAATGCGTTTCTTCGAAAACATATTAAAACCGGTTGGTAAGAGGTCTGCCATGCTAAGCAATAATAATTCGCATGTGCTGTGCACATGATGCGGAAATTTCCGCTGCGGGTTATCATTGCGACACGAACAGCAGTGCAACCAATTTAGGCGCGATTTTGCGGTGAAATCTCGCCCATTGACTTGCATTGAATCGCAGAAAACCCGCATGTATAATATCTATACATGCGGATTTGCTGCGTTTCAATGAAAATCAATAGGCGCAAAATCGGAGCCGGAATCGCGCTGCGGCTGGTACCCGGGTCAGGAGAGGAGGCTGCTACTCCTCTCATCCGACCACTGCTGTGGCTGATAACGGCGAGAACAGCGTGGATCGGAGAAGCAGCAGCCTGCTTCTCCCAGCCCGCGTGCCAGCGGCAGTGTAAAAGAAGAATCAAAAGTAAAAATAAACCTTATTACTCACCTCTCCGGCAGCCCCCGATGTCCTCCGGGGTGACGCAGTCCCGTCGGCGGCTCGCTGCACACAGCGGGACACGGGCTTGCGCTCCGCAGTGTGCTTCCAGGGCCTGCGGTGACGTCACTGATCACCTGATGGTCGCGTGACCAGCAGGTGATCAGTGCCGGCAGCAATCAGCTGATGGTCACGTGACCATCAGCTGATTGCTAAAGCCGGTAATCAGCTGATGCTGAGCGTGGGAAGATTCACAAGAATTTTCCCACGCTCTCTATCTCACCAGGGCTCATCATCTGATCTTCAGCTGATGAACCCAAGTGACCCCCTGCAGCACTGTATACTGATAGGGGTGATTTTACACTCCTGTCAGTGTACATTGCTGTATTCTACAGCTGTGACATCAGTTATTGCTGATGTCATAGCTGTAGAAAGGATCCGGATCGTCGTGGACAGTCGTGATCGTGGATTGCGTCGTTGACGACGGACAGGTGAGGGATACGGTTGTTTGTTTTTTTTTACGTTTTTTTCAGGAGATCGAGGGCTTAGCGGAGGCGGGTAAAAAAAAAAAATTGTAGAACCGTGTGTGTTTCATTTCATTAAAATTCTTTATTCTGGCTGTGTCTTTTATTGAAAATGCGCCGACCAATTTACTACACAGTTAGTAATGGGGGCATCTTATAGACGCCCTCCATTACAAACCTGGGCTTCAAGTCAGCCGCCAATACAAGGCTGACGTGAACCCCAACCCCATTCCCCCACTGCAACCGCTACTGGGCAGCATGGAAGAGAGAGGCTAAGTGCCAGATTTGGCGCATCTTATGTATGCGCAATTTCTGGGACTGCTGAGGGGTGATATTAATAGCAGCGGAGGGGACTAGTATCCATGGCCCCTTCCCTGGCTATTAATATTAGCCCACAGCTGTCTAGTTTAGCCTTTGCTGGCTAGATTTTTTAGGGGGACCCTACATCAATTTTTTTTCTGGGGTCCCCCTGTAATCCCCCTGTAATCTAGCCAGTAAAGGCTAAACAAACAGCTGTGGGCTGATATTAATAGCCATGAAACATTGTTGGCTAATGGCCCCTTCCGCGGCTACTAATATCAGCCCCCAGTGGTTGGCTTTCCCTCTGCTGGTTATAAAAATGACGCGGGAGCCCACGCCATTTTTTTTATTTTTTTTATTTTAGGCTTTTTGCCCATAATTCAGACGTAGCAACGCTTTGGACGCAAATTTTTGCTGCGTCCAAAACGTTGCATTCTATTGAACTGCTGAGTGCTGATTGGGGAGGGGGGACATAGGGGCTAACGAACCAGCTGGAGATGTTAATTATGGCCAGGGAAAATGATTGCCTAGTGGCACCTTCCCAGGCTAAAAAAAAATGGCTCACAGCAGTGAATAGAAATGCTAATGAAGATTGGGTGAATGAGACTAGCTGACACCCAGCTCTTTTGTTTGATGATGTCAATCAGACCATTTCATGACCAAACAAAGTAAAGAAACACACTGACATAGTGTAAACACTTTATTTTAAATACAGCAGACCCATTCTTTAATCATTTAAATGAACCAATATACTCAGCCCAGTTCTTATGGTAATCCAAGGGCTTAAGCAATGTCGCACCAACTTTATTTAGCTCCAAAAATCATTAATTGATGCTCAAAAACGCTTCAAAAAACGCATGTAAAACACGCATCAGAAAACTCATGTAAAAACCGCATGCATTTTTTCTGACAAGGAGAGACAAAAACGCTCAGGAAATTTCGGCTTCAAATCTAAATCGTGGGCACTTAGCCATATTCTGGTGGCTCTTGAAATCTGGTTTTCTATTGTTCTTGGATGGTCGCCCTGATTCAGAAAGGTTTTTCCAAGGCCATCAAGGTACTTGTCTCTATCTGTAGGGTTGGAGCATATCCCATTGTATCTGATGGCCGGACTGTAGACGACTGGTTTTTTATGTGTTTTGGATGAAAACTGTCCCATCTAATATATGTTGGACGGTCAATTGGCATCTGGTACAGAGACGTCGCTATATTATTGTTCTGCATTCTCATGATGGCGTCCAAAATGTTGCTGCTAGTTTATTCAGTTATGTCCTTATTTTAGCTGGGTGTATCCTTTACCAGGGAGTCAAGAACACCCTGTACCCATCCAGAAACTTGCGCAGCAAGGAGCCCGCGCATGAAATGATTGGTCTTCCTGGATTTCCATATTTGTGGATTTTGGGAAGTATTTGTAGAAAATCTCTATTCTTGGACTCTCTGGTATCAGGTCTTATGGATGCCCCAATATTTACTGCCACAACTGCTTTCCTCTCGTCCCACATTGATAGCTCTGCTTCACATCACTTGTCTCATCTATTGCATTATTTCTGTGCCCTGTTGTGTGTAAATATGTGACTCTTTAGATTTTGTGTTATACTAGCCTGATGAGTAGTCTGAAAGCTTGCAAATTACCATCATTTCAATTAGCCATTAAAAGGTATCGAGCACTGAGGAATTTCAAATTTTAATATACATGTTCTGCATCCAAATAATATTGTCATATAGTCTTAAATGAACTATATACATATAATATTCCCTATACCGTCCCCCTCGTCCTTCATCCTCTGGAATTCTGTGCCCCAACACGTCCGATTATTCACCACATTTGGAATCTTCGGAACCTGAAAACCATCTCTTCAGGAAAGTCTACAGCCTACAATGACCCCACTGCCACCTCACCGCCATGACCAGTGCCTCTGCAACCTCTCCGCCATCACCGTAGCCACCGTCACCGGAGCCGCTGCCACCTTGCCGCAGTCACCGGAGCCGCTGCCACCACCGGAGCTGCTGCCACCACCAGAGAAGCTACCACCTCACCACCATCACCGGAGCCACTGCCACCTCGCCGCCGTCACCGGAGTCGCTGCCACCTCGCCGCCGTCACCGGAGCCGCTGCCACCTCGCCACCGTCACCGGAGCCGCTGCCACCTCGCCGCCGTCACCGGAGCCACTGCCACCTCCCTGCCACCACGGGAGCCACTGCCACCACCTGAGAAGCTACCACATCACCACCATCACCGGAGCCACTGCCACCTCATCACCATCACCGGAGCCACTGCCACCTCAGCGTCATCACCAGAGCCGCCGCCACCTCACCACCATCACCGGAGACGCTATAACCCCCCCGACCTACTGTCTCCTACCTCAATACCCTGTAGATTGTAAGCCCGTGAGGGCAGAGCTCTCTCCCCTTTGTCCTAGTCTGTCAGTTTGTTTAATTTTATGGATGTTATATGTATGTAAGCTTATCACATGTACAGCACCATGGAATTAATGCTGCTTTAAAAAGAAATAATAATATAATAGTGCCGTAGAATATCCAAATAAAACTGTTATATAGTCATACTATATACATATAATAGTGCCTCCAAATATTACTGCCATGTAGCCATACGATATTTACTTTTAATAGTGCTGTAGTGCCTCCAAATAATACTGCCATATAGTCTTACAATATTTACTGCTATAGTGCATCTAAATAATACTGCCATGTAGTCTTATTAAACATATATAACAGTGCCATAGTGCATCTAAATAACACTGGTACATAGCAATACAACATTTACTTATAATAGTGCCATATAGTCAAACAATATACTATATAAATATAATAATGCCATAGTGCATCCAAATAATACAGCCAAATAGTCATATATTATTTACATGTAATAGTGCCATTGTGCATCCAAATAATACTGCCATGTAGTCATAGAATATACTATATGCATATAATAGTGCCATAGTGCATCCAAGTAATACTCTGCTACTGCCACTAATGGAGTGATACATTCCCCATATAATAGTGCCCGTCAGCTCCCATGTAGTAGTATCCTGTATTCCCTAAGTAGGAGTTTCATACATTCTTTATCAAAGAGTATAAGAGTGCCCTTAAAGGGTATCTATACTTTCAAGTAACTTTTCAGAATAAGCAGTCTTGTACATGAGGAATAACACGATTTCTGGTGATTATATGACTTGTATCCTGCATTTTTTCCTCTCTGCAGACTCTATCTCTAATTTTCAGTTGTCTCTGACCTAGTGGATGGATACTAGCTGTTAAGATCTCTCCCATACACTGCACACAGACATGAGAGATTCCTGTCTCTATGAAGAACATTTCCAAATGCAGCAGCAGCAGCCCCATGGAGAACATTAAACAGCACTATACTTAGCAGTGCAGCTGTGAATCCAGCTCTGGGGTGAAGTAAAACACTACTGAGAAAGCTCAGCACGATCTTTCTATGTCTCCCTCTGCTCCTCGATCATTCTCCTTCTTTTCTCCAAAGAGTACAATAACTTGGCACCTGACTGTGCTGGCAGTCAGTCTTGTCTTCACCAATGACGGCCAGTGAATGATGACTTCAGGTGCTAGAGTAGAAGTGGCTCATAAGTGGAGAAAGAAGCAGATTTATTTGATAAGATCTATTATGAAGTTTCTTATATCTCCTTCTACTAATCCTTTTTTGCAATGTTTGCTGAAAGTAAAGTTCCCTTTTTAAGTATGTGTGCAGAACAGTCTTCACTGTATATAATAGTGTTATAAGACGCCCAAATAAGATCACAGAGTAAAATAAGACAAATCCATTATTTATAGAGTAATGCCACTCAGTTATACAGGAAGTAATATCTGTTATGATCTGCAACAAGTACTAAGGAAAGATAGGGGAAAGCTGTCCCTACAGTAAGACTAAGCTGAATCCCTACGATGTAGCGGGCTGACTGTTCCTAGCGAACAGACCTGCCTTAATCCTCAGCTAGTCTGAACGAAGACCTATAGCATAAGGGGAGGGGTCCCTAAAAGAACTAAGGACTGGAACACAAATGGGACACCTCCTGAACAGAGAAAGTTGTTGCAGAAAACAAAAGATAAACTGACAAAAAGGTACTAGAGGTCCAAAAGGACCAAGCGAACTGAGAGAGATAGGAACAGAAGCACCTGGCTAGAGAAACAGTCAAACACCGAAGTCCAGCACAGCCAAAAAGGCGAAGCTGGAATATAAAGGCAGATGGTCACATGACCGCAAAACACAAGACGGAAAAAACTAACAGGAGGGTTCTAACCGTACCCTCTCTTTTAAGAGGATCCTCCGGATCCTCCAGGCCCAGGCCTATCAGGAAACCTCTTGGGGAAAGCTCTAACAAGCCTAGGAGCAGAGACATCATCCGTCCTTACCCAGGAGTTGTCATCGGGACCGAAACCCTTCCAGGAGACGATATACTGTAATCTCCCTCTATGCCATCTAGAATTCAAGATACGAGAAATTTCATACTCGCCGTCTTCCACCTCAGGAGGAACTGTGACAGTGGCGTCCCTATTAGATACATCAGCCTTTTTCAACAAGGAAACATGAAACACAGGATTAATCTTCCAGGAAGTAGGGACATCCAACCTAACAGCAGACGGGTTAACAACCTGAAGCACTTTAAATGGACCCACAAACTTAGGACCCAGTTTTTTAGAGGGAATCCTCAACCGCAGGTTCTTCGAGGACAACCAAACCATGTCACCCACAGTAAACAAAACCTCTTTACGTTTCCTGTCAAAATACTTCTTGGACTTTTTGTTAGCCTCTTGAAGGTTACAACGTACATTAGTCCAAACTCTCTACAAATCACCGGAAAAATTCTCCTCCTCCGGCACCGCCGACCCCAATTTGGAGAACGAATCAAAAGACAGATGTCTCCCAGTACAACAAAAAAAAGGAGAACACCCAGCAGAGGAGGATGTATGATTGTTAAGAGCAAATTCTGCGAGAGGCAGAAACTCAGACCACACCTCTTGATTGTCCGCCACAAAACAACACAAAAACTGTTCAACATCCTGGTTCTTTCTTTCAGTCTGTGCATTAGACTCAGGATGATAACCAGACGAAAATGACAAATGGACTCCCAACCTGTCACAGAAAGCACGCCAAAAGCGAGCCACAAACTGAGGTCCTCTATCAGAAACAATATCCGTGGGAACGCCATGGAGCCTGACAATCTCCTTAACAAACGCCTTAGCGAGTGTCTTGGCGCAGGGCAACTTAATGAATGGAACCAAATGACACATCTTACTAAAACGGTCCACGACCACCCAGATGTCAGTAAAACCCTCAGATACAGGAAGATCAGTAATAAAATCCATTGTGAGATGCGTCCAAGGCGCACTAGGAACCTCCAGAGGGCAAAGCAACCCCGCAGCAGGAGTATGTGAAGCCTTTGACCTAGCACACACAGTACACTGATGCACCCACTTGATGACTTCCTTCTGCCACCCAGGCCACCAAAAACTGCGACTGATAAGTCTCTTAGTCTCCGAAATTCCTGGATGACCTGCCAGCCAAGACTCGTGACACTCCACAAACAAATCTCTCCTAAAGCCTCTAGGCACGAACAACCTCCCATGGGGAGTGTTACATGGAGCATCATCTTGAGCTTTCAGAATCACATCTTCCAAAACGGAGTCCAAAGCTGACACCACAACTCCTTTCTGCAAAATGCTCTCCTCCTCCTCGGCACTGACCGCAGGAGAGAACCTGCGAGATAAAGCATCGGCTTTAACATTCTTAGTACCAGGGATATAGGTAACAAAAAAATGAAACCGAGAAAAAAAAGATGGACCCTGCACAGCCTGAACCTTCACAGGGTCCATCTCAAAGCCCTGGAGATAATGTAGCCCAAAAAACTAATTCTCTGCACAGTGAACTCACATTTCTCCAGCTTAGCAAAGAGTGAATTATCACTCAATAACTGCAAAACTTTACGTACACTCTGCCAATGGGACTCTAAATCTGGTGAATAAATTATAATGTCATCCAAATACACAACCACATTCTTACCAATCAAAGGTCTCAGGATGTCATTAATAAGGTTCTGAAAAAATGCAGGTGCATTGGTAAGACCAAAAGGCATCACCAGATTCTCAAAATGACCTACCGGAGTGTTAAAAGCAGTCTTCCATTCATCACCCTCCTTCACTCGTAACAAATTGTATGCCCCCCGGAGATCAATCTTAGAGAACCACTTGGCCCCCACTAACTGGTTAAACAAGTCAGGAATTAACGGCAATGGGTAGGAATTGTGTACGGTAATCTTATTAATTTCACGAAAATCCAGACATGGACGTAAACCGCCGTCCTTTTTTTTAACAAAGAAGAATCCGACTGCCACAGGTGACTTAGAATGTCTAATGTGACCAGCAGCCAGGCTAGTCTGTGTAACGGGTCTGGGAGGTGGAACTATACAAAGGGGCAGTCCTTGTAAGGAAGCGGTAGGCTCCCAGGGAAGGCGGGCAGGTAGTCACGGCAAGTGACAGGAACAGTCTCTGGGTAGAAGGGCAGAAGGTCACGGCAAGTGACGGGGACAGTCTCTTGACAGGCGGATGGTCACGGCAAGTGACAGCAGGGTAAGAGTCTCTAGAGAGGCAGGTGGTCACGGCAAGTGACAGCAGGATAAGAGTCTCTAGACAGGCAGGTGGTCACGGCAAGTGACAGCAGGGAAAGAGTCTCTAGATAGGCTAGCAGGCAGGTAGCAGGTGAGCGCTCCCAGGTGAGCGGGCAAGAGTCTCTGGACAGGAAGGCGGTCACGGCAAGTGAAGGCAGAGCCTCCAGATAGGCTAGCAGGCAGGTAGCAGGTGAGTGCTCCCAGGTGAGCGGGCAGGAGTCTCTGGACAGGAAGGTGGTCACGGCAAGTGATGGCAGAGCCTCCAGGTAGGCTAGCAGGCAGGTAGCAGGTGAGCGCTCCCAGGTGAGCGGGCGAGAGTCTCTGAACAGGCAGGAGGTCACGGCACGTGACGGCAGAGCCTCCAGATAGGCTAGCAGGCAGGTAGCAGGTGAGCACTCCCAGGTGAGCGGGCAGGAGACTCTGGACAGGCAGGTGGTCACGGCAAGTGACGGCAGAGCCTCCAGATAGGCTAGCAGGCAGGTAGCAGGTGAGCGCTCCCAGGTGAGCGGGCAAGAGTCTCTGGACAGGCAGGTGGTCACGGCACGTGACGGCAGAGCCTCCAGATAGGCTAGCAGGCAGGTAGCAGGTGGGCGCTCCCAGGTGAGCGGGCGGGCAGATCCATAGACAGACTGACAGGTGTTGGAAGGCAGACTATCGGACCGCAGGAATGCAAGCCGATAGACAGGAATCAGGTAGGTATCAAGCAGAGATCTGGCAGGTAACTGGCAGGTATCTGGTAACGGGACCTGAGGGCTGAAGCAGAGTTGAAAGGCTTTGCAACAACATTGCTCGGGCACCTCCATTTTGGAGGAGGTGCCTTATATATGGATAGGTCCTCCGGCCATTGGCCGGGGACTCCTTAGGACGGCGCGTGCGGCCCCTTTAAGAGAGGGGGAGCGTGCGTGCCCTAAGCACAGAGGCCGGGAAGCAGCGCGCGCTGCCAACAGAGGGGGAGGAAGCCGCCGGGCACGGAGCGGAGAGGTGAGGGGAACGGCGTCCCTGCCTAGCAGGAGGCAGGGACACCGACGCTACAGTCTGTATGTACTCCTCCAAGGCCTTTCTCTCAGGGATAGTAAGATTAAACAAGCGACTCTTGGGAAGAGAAGCACCCGGAACAAACTCAATGGCGCAATCATAATCCCTATGAGGAGGTAAAACTTGCGACTCCTCCTCAGAAAAAACCCTCCAAATATCTTGAATAGGTACAGGCAATTCCCCTTTTCCCACAGCCGCAGTGCGACCATTACAACATTTATCATAGCACTTAGGACTCCAAGACTTAATGACATTAGTAGACCAGTCCAGTAAAGGATTGTGCAGTTTTAACCAAGGCAATCCTAGAACAACTGGAGAGGGCAAATTATCTAATACAACCAAGTCCAAAATTTCTTGGTGAAGACCATAAAGGCTAAGTGCCCACGATGCAGAAATGCTGCATATTTTTTCCGCTTCTCCCTGGCAGGAAAAACTCATGCGGATTTTACATGCGTTTTTCCCGCCAGGTAGAAGCGTTTGTCAAGCGTTTTTGCATGTATTTCTGCATGCGGGTGTCAAGCGCTTTTCCAAGCGATTTTAGCATCACTTGGAAAAGTGCTTGACAACTTGGTCACACTATATAAATACATGCAACCGGCACGTATTACCAAGCGTTTTTTAAGCGTTTTCGCTGCGGAAATTCCAAGGCAAAAACGCTTGAAAAACGCATAGTGGGCACGCAGCTTGATAGTGAGGGGAAATGCTGCAGTCTTGTGAGTAATACATTTCAAGGGAGTGTTATCAACTGCAATCACAGAAATAGGTGATGACAAAGGTTTGGATTTCAATTTAAGTTTTTCCAAACTCTTTATCAATCACACTAAGTGTTGAACCACAATCCACAAATACCTGAAATTCAATCTAATTTTCCTGCAAATTAGTACTCCCTGAAAGATCTCAGCCTCCTATCCACACGAACAGCTAATTGCATGGCATCCTGCAGAGTCTCAGGTGCGGGGAATGCAATTAGCCAATTTTTAACCCTTTCACTCAGACTAGCAAGAAATAGACATTTCAGAGCAGGATCATTCCATCTGACTTCAGAAGCTCACCTTCTAAAGTGTGTGCAATAAATCTCAGCATCATCTGACCCCTGATTCAAACGCCTGAGTTCTACCTCAGCAGATGAGATTCGATCAGGATCGTCATATAATAGACCCATAGCAGAAAAAAACTCTTCTACCGATCTCAAACATGGATCATTAGGTTGGAGAGAAAAGGTCCACCCTTGTGGTTCATAGCGCAAAAGTGACATAATAAAACCAATGCACTGTGATTCATTCCCAGAGGACCTTGGTCTCAAACAAAAATATAACAAACAAGCATTTTTAAAGGAAAACAAATCTTGCTGTTTACCATAAAAAATATCCGGCAGTCCTACCTTGGGTTCCACAAAATGCGCTCCGTAACAGCTACTCACGTGTTGCTGGAGCTTGGCCACCTCCAGGGTCAACCCCTGCAAGCTTTGAGCCAAATCCTGGACGGAAGCCATACTGATCCCAGTATTAATATTTCCCTAATTTTCTTTTTTTTGGGGGGGGGGGCTGGACTTACTGTTATGATCTGCAACAAGAACTAAGGAAAGAAGGGGAAAGCTGTCCCTACAGTAAGACTAAACTGAATCCCTACGATGTAGCGGGCTGCCTGTTCACGGACCCGCCTTAGTCATAGGCTAGTCTGAACGGAGACCTACAGAGTAAAGAGAAGGGATCCCTAAAAGAACTAAGGACTGGAATAAAAAGGGACACCTCCTGAGCACAGAAAGCTGTTGCAGAAATAAAAACTGACAAAAAGGTACTAGAAGTCCCAGAAGGACCAAGCAAACTGAGAGATAGGCAAGGAAGCACCTGGCTAGCAAAACAGTCAAACAACACTGAAGTCCAGCACAGCCAAAAAGGCGGAGCTGGAATATAAAGGCAGATGGTCACATGACCGCAAACCACAAGATCGAAAAAACAAACAGGAGGATTCTAACAATATCCATTCTTCACAAATGAATGCCTTACAGTGTCCGAATAATACTGTCATAAAGTTCTTTAGTAAATGTTTGTTTTTGTATAATACTGCATGAGAGTTCCCGAATAATTCATCCATACAGTTCCCAGTTAGTGCTGTATATTCACAGTAAAATAGTGCCATATAGTCCTTAAATAGGAATGCTATACAGTCTTGATGTAACGGTGTCATAAAATGCCCAATAGCAATGAGCGAACAATCGGATTTAAGTCACATTTTTCGGAATTTTCTGAACCCAGCGAATGTGAACAGTTTGAGTTTCGCATCAAATGCCGCTCCCAATTTACTCATTGCAGACTGAATCAGCCAGAGAGGGCTCATGTCACCTTGGTCCAATTTTTCCATAGTGCTTTAAAAGTATCACATCACATGGAAGAGGACAGATAATCAGGAGGAACTATCATAGCAGCCTGTATAAAAGCAGAGGCAGGAAATGGATCAACCAGTTTGTGGTGAATCTAGATAGTCAGAAAAAGTCACAACTGAGCCATAGAGCTATGGAGAGAAGAAATTGTACAGATAGTGTGTGACAGCACAGCAGTGAAGAAGATTAGTGTGTGAGGAAAAGAGAATAGTGTCATAAGCTGAGGCAGGGAATGCAGCAGTCAGTTTCTGGTGAATCTGGATAGTGAGAGGACGTCGCAGCTCACAACCAAGCCATAGACATAGGGAGAGAAAGCCATAAAACACTGAAGAAATTGTACAGATAGTGTGTGAAAGCACAACAGTGAAAAAAATTAGTGTGTGAGGAATAGAGAATAGTGTCATACACTCATTCAGGGCAATTGGAGCCTTTGGAATACTTTGTATTCACAACGAATCGAATCAAATTTCCTGGATCTGGTAAATTTGAATTTTAAAATATTCACTCATCTCTGGTGCCCAAATAATGCTACAATACAGTCATAAATATCAGGTCCATACATTCTTCATACAGTAATGGCGTACTAATGCTTCTATATAAAGTCCCAAAGTAACAATGTCTTACATTCTACGTCTAATAGCGGGAACTACTTCCGCCCAGTTATCACCATTTTTATACATTATTCTCATAACAGTGCCATAGAGTGCACAGGTAACATCCTGAAATAATAGTGGCACTCTCTTCTGTCCGGCCAGTGACTGATTAATCACTTCGTCCTTGCTGCCATTCTTGATCAGGAATTGGGGAGAGGAGGGTTAGAGCGGTTCACGCTGGTAACATGGATGAATCCGATGCTTGTGATTAGAAACCAGTGGGCGCCGAAGCGACTAGATAAAAAATATAAAAATATATCCGTTTATTGAATCAAGTTAAAAGTCCATTAAAAGTTAAAAACCTCAACACCAAACTTTTAACTTCATTCAATAAACGGATATATTTTTATATTTTTTATCCAGTCGGTTGCGCCGGAAGCTACCTTGTTTTTTTTTCTCTGTGTCAGCCATTCTTGATTCCGTCCGTGCTCCCTTCACACTGTGGATTGTCACTGGCACACACAATAGTGTCCATACAGCTCGATCCCAGCGATGTACAGTATCATGTAATAAAGTTCTGCGGAAATGCAATTTACTTTGTGAAGCCATTCAGTCTCCACAACGGCAGCAGCTAGAGATCTCCCAGAAGGCTGGATTAGATTGCGCTCCTCTCACTTTTAATTGTTCAATTATTTCCATTGGCGTTCTGCCTAATTACAGAAGGTATCTAGCACATAATGACTTCTCTGCTGACTGTCCTGGAACGAGGAGCAACGAGGAGCGACGAGGAGCAAGAATGATAATGCACAACAAGCACAATCCTGAGCCGGACACTGATCGCATCCTCAGAAGCCCATCAAGAGCCAGAGGTGATCACAGCTCTCCGAGGATCAAGGTCAGATCTCTCACCTCAATGTCCATTATTATATAAATCTCCTGCTCATCCACAGATACCCCATAACAGTGCGTCATCCACAGATCCCCCATAACAATGCGTCAACCACAGATCCCCCATAACAGCGCATCATCCACAGATCCCCCATAACAGTGCGTCACCCACAGATCCCCCATAACAGCGAGTCATCCACAGATCCCCTATAACAATGCGTCATCCACAGATCCCCCATAACAGAGCGTCATCCACAGACACCCCATAACAGAGCGTCAACCACAGATCCCCCATAACAGAGCGTCAACCACAGATCCCCCATAACAGAGCGTCATCCACAGATCCCCATAACAGTGCGTCAACCACAGATCCCCCATAACAATGCGTCATCCACAGATCCCCCATAACAGTGCGTCATCCACAGATCCCCCATAACAATGCGTCATCCACAGATCCCCCATAACAGAGCGTCAACCACAGATCCCCCATAACAGAGCGTCATCCACAGATCCCCCATAACAGAACGTCAACCACAGATCCCCCATAACAGAGCGTCATAGTTACATAGTTTATAAGGCCGAAAAAAGACAAGCGTCCATCCAGTTCAGCCTATTTCTTGTGCACTGCAGCTATTCCGCAGCGTTGATCCAGGGGAAGGCAAAAAAAACCATGCGGTATAGGCCAATTTACATCATTGAGGAAAAATTCACTTCCCGACTCCAATCTGGCAGTCAGATTAAATCCCTGGATTAATTAACTATCACTAAGCATAAGATGTAATTTTATTGTTCTCCAGAAAGGCGTCCAGGCCTCTCTTGAACTCATTAAGTGAGTTGGACATCACCACTTCCTCTCCCAGAGAGTTCCAGAGTCTCACGGCTCTGACCGTAAAGAATCCCCTTCTATGCTGGTGCAGGAACCTCCTTTCCTCCAGACGCATAGTGTGCCCCCTCGTCTTTGTCACCATCCTTGGTATAAACAGGTCATGGGAGAGATCTCTGTACTGCCCCCTGATGTATTTATACATGTTTATGAGGTCTCTCCTAAGCCTTCTCTTTTCCAACGTAAATAGGCCTAATTTTGACAACCTCTCTGGGTATTCTAGTCCCTCCATTCCCTTTATTACCTTAGTCGCCCTCCTTTGTACCCTCTCTAGCTCCAATATGTCTTTCCTGAGCACCGGAGCCCAGAACTGTGCACAATATTCTAAGTGCGGCCTTACCAGCGCTTTATACAGAGGAAGAACAATGTTCTCATCATATGCCCCTATTCCTCTTCTGATGCATGCCATGACTCTATTTGCCTTCGCAGCTGCTGCCTGACACTGGGCACTCCAATTTAATTTGCTATTAACCAAGACGCCCAGGTCCTTCTCCATGTCAGATTTCCCCAACGTTTTCCCATTTAATATGTATGGGTGACTGCTGTTTTTCTTTCCCATGTGCATGACCTTACATTTATCGGCATTGAACCCCATTTGCCATATTTTGGCCCAACTCCCCAATTTATCTAAATCCTCCTGTAGCAGTGCCCTATCCTCATCTGTATTAACTACTTTACAAAGTTTAGTATCATCTGCAAATATTGCTATTTTACTATGCAACCCTTCCACTAGATCATTAATAAATATATTAAATAATATAGGGCCCAAGACAGACCCTTGAGGCACCCCGCTAGTAACCCTGACACCCCCTGAGCTTACTCCATTGATAACCACCCTCTGCTTTCTATCACTCAGCCAGCTAATTACCCACTTGCACACATTATCCCCCAGACCAAGCATTCTCATTTTATATACCAACCTTTTGTGTGGCACGGTATCAAACGCTTTGGAGAAGTCAAGGTATACAACATCCACTGACTCTCCCCGGTCCAGCTGTGAGCTCACCTCCTCGTAGAAGGCGATCAGGTTTGTTTGGCAGGAGCGATCCCTCATGAATCCATGCTGATATGGAGTTAGACAGTTATTATCATTAAGATATTCTACAATAGCATCTCTAAGAAATCCTTCAAACAATTTACCCACAACAGACGTTAAGCTGACTGGTCTATAGTTCCCAGGGTCACTTTTAGACCCCTTTTTGAATATTGGTACCACATTTGCTTGGCGCCAGTCTAGTGGGGCAGTCATCCACAGATCCCCCATAACAGCGCGTCATCCACAGATCCATCATAACAGCGTGTCATCCACAGAGCCCCCATAACAGTGCGTCATCCACGGATCCCCCATAACAGTGCATCCTCCACAGATCCCCCATAGCAGTGTGTCCTCCACAGATCCCCCATAGCAGTGTGTCCTCCACAGATCCCCCATAACAGTGTATCATCCACAGATCCCCCATAACAGTGCATCCTCCACAGATCTCCCATAACAGTGCATCCTACACAGATCTCCCATAACAGTGCATCCTCCACAGATCCCCCATGACAGTGTATCATCCACAGATCCCCCATAACAGTGCATCCTCCACAGATCTCCCATAACAGTGCATCATCCACAGATCCCCCATAACAGTGCATCCTCCACAGATCCCCCATGACAGTGCATCTGACGCGCCCCCTGGGACATATTCCTTTTTGAGGGGAATACCCGGCACCGGATCAGATGGGGGGGTTTGTAGTCTCCGAGCGGCTGTGACCCGGCCCGTGCCCAGGGCGTCAAGCTCTGTGTTATGTGGCAGTCCTACAGATGTTATTAAGAGTTCTTTTGTGTCGACTACGCCACCCGTTGTGATGCGGTCACTGTGGCCGCCGCTGCAGCAGGGTCCGCTGAGGCTGATGGTGGGTGCGCAGCTTGGTGGGATAACCCCCAACGGGAGGGGTATAGCCTCAGGGAGGACAGGTGCAGAGGATGGGGGTTGTGGTGGTGCAGTGCAGACGGCAATGAAGACAGAGTCGGGTTGTGCAGTTAAGGGTGTTTACTTACTGCAGATGTTGTACTGGTCACTCCAGCTCCGAGTGACCTCCCGAGCCGTGCTGCATCCACCAGGTCCTGGATCCAGCCAACCCCCAAGCGAGTCCGGAGCGTGACCCTGAGCTCTCCTTCTGTCCTTTCTCTGGCCGTCCCCACTAGTGATCCACCCAGGTCCAGCTCCCTCGGGCCTTCTGTTGGGAGACCCTTGGCCTTGGGTTCCCTGACCCTCCACGTGGTATGCCTTCGTGGTGGATGTGGTGGGTGGCCGTGGCAGACGCTGCCCACGGCCTCCGGTCTCTGGCTAGGGTGTGTTTTCTGCCCCCACCAGCTTGGGTTCCGGTACCCTGTGCCGACTCCTCACCCGGTGCTTTAATTTGGGTTCTTGGGTCCTCTCTGTTCTCCCCTCTGGGTACTCCTTCTCTGCTCCTCTCTCACTCAGGGTCTCTCTTCTCCCTTGCTGCAGGCTGACTTCCTCTCTCTGCTTGCTGTCTGCTCCTCTGCAGCTGTCTTGCTGTCTCCAACTGACTTGTTCTCTGCATCTGACCCTGATCTTAGTTGGTGCCCACCTTATATACACCCTCTATGTGTGAGCTCAGGTGACCAGCACCCAATGAGCTCCTATCTTTACCCAGGCTGCTCCCCCTATCTGCCCCTACACTACTTGGGATGTACCACCCCCCTCCCACTCCAGCCAGGAACAGACTCGGTCGTACCTGCACATTTCTAAGTGGGAGTACCGTTGGTCTGTTCCCCGGAAATGGGATGTGTGTAGTGCATGCAGCCTACCGAGCTCAGTTCCACACTCCATCCTTACCCGGGAGTGGAATATCACACCTCTGGGTTGAGGTGCAATACCCCTGTAGCAGCCGAATCCTCAGGGTGCTACATTCCCCCCTGGTAAATCACAGCACGTCCTCGGGCTGTAAAGACAAAAACACCAAAACATACAAAAATTTTTTTTTTTTTCATATAAAACATATATAAATAACATATCTTAGCAGATAAAACTTTCTCGTCGCCTCAGGCTCCTCCTCCGGTCACTGTGCAACGTGTGTCCGGGAAAAGTGCGACAGTCTCTTAGAAAAACTGGTTTTCCTATAAAACCGGTAGGGGGCGCTTTAGGACGCGCAACTATTTACAGGGGAAGTTGGCCGCTCTCAGTCCTCGGCCAGGTAGAGGGAAGGGAATGGCTGCTCACAGTCCTCAGCCTGTGGGATTAAGGGGTTAACGGGTAAACAGTTCACTCAGCTGGTCCCAACGGGGACTATATATATATGTATCAACAGTTTCTTTGGTACCCGGTCGGGTAACTATTTACATCACTTGCTCTGCCGCACTCAACGGCGTCTTCCTCCTGCTCTTTGCTTACAGCTGGTTGTTACTTCAGACCCGTCCGGGTCCTCTTGCTCCTCCTCCCCGCACTGCAACTCCTCCTCCGTCAGGCGGTGTACGTGGAGGGCGTAAGGTCCTTTGGCACACTTGTGCCGGGTAAAGGTGACCTCGTCTCCGATGTAGAGGTCACGACCTCTGTGCCCCTCCGGCAGATGGGACTCCACGTCTCTGCGCATGACAAAGACGTCGCCGGGGGTGTTGTTGTCTCGAATGAAGCCCCACCCATGCTGCTGGTTGAACTTGATTACAGTCCCGGTGGTACGGGGACTGTGCGCTGCACGGGGGTCCCTCCTGGTCCGGCTCTTCTGCTCGGCACTCCGTATTTGGGCCTGTTGTTCCCGGACCCGCCTCTCTCTCCGCTCCCTCGCAAACTCCTCGAGCTGTTGGCGGCAGCACTCCGCACGCTCTGCTGCAGCTGCCCTAGTTTCCTGAGTGAACCCCATTAGATCTTCTCCGGTGGGGTCCCACTCAAACTGTGCTTCCGCTAGCGGGGGCGAGATCCTTATTACGGGCTTCGGAGCCGGAATCAGGGGTGCACACATGGCCCCAACCCTCCTCTGGTGCTCCAGTTCATAATATCTCTGGGGCCAGATGAAAGGCTGCCCGTCCGGCCACGTGTGCTGGGCAAACAAGTCCTCTCCCAGACGCGGCACCCTTGGTTTTACGGGTGCGGGCGCGGTGGTGGTGGCGCCCGGGTTGCCCAGGCCTTGCGGCCAGGCCTGGGGCACCTGGAAGGTGAAGGGCACCGTTAAGACGGCGGCGCCCTGGGCTACCTGGCCTTGCGGCCAGGCCGGAGGCTCCGCGGAGGTAGGGGGCGCTGTTGGTGATTCGGCGCCCGGGGATACTAGGCCTTGCGACCAGGCTGGTGGTATTTCCTGCTTTGTCACGCCCCGGGTCGAGGCGCGTGACGTCACAGGGGTCGCGGCGGCGGCTTCCGGTTGGGGCCTAGTCTGTGTCGGTGACATGGCGTTTTCGGGCACAGCAGGGGGACTTTCGGGCTCTGCGACGGGGAGCTGGGGCAGGTAAGCGGTGTCACGGCTTGGGGTATAGGCGTCCCCTTTACCTGCCTCCATGCGTTCGGCTCCCTCCTCGGCGCCGACTCCGGCCTTGGTTCCTCCCGCGCCATCCTCAGAGGCGGTCTCCTTCCTCATCTCGGCTGGCGTGCTCCGGGTCTTGGTTTCAGCTTGCGTCTTGGTTTCAGCTTGCTGGGCCATCTCCCGGCTCCATTCCGCCAATATCTCGCGCTGTACCCGGGCCATCCTCCGTGCGAGGCCCTCCAGGGCAGTCTGCGCACACTCCCGGTCTCGGGGGAGCTGTGCAAGGACCTCCACTAGGCCTAGTGGGGTCGTGGTGTCCAGCAGGCTCCTGACCAACGGGTCGGTGCTGCTCTGCTCTTCTTCCAGCAGGCTCCTGGCCAGCGGGCCGGTGCTGCTCTGCTCTCTGGACATCTCCGGGTGAGCTTTTCTGCTACTCCTCTCCAGGCTTCCTGCCTCCGGGTGCGCTCGCTCCAGACTGCTCCAGGCGGCACCCATCTTCGTTCTTTTCTTTCGTCTCCTCCCACTTCGAGGGCGGTCCCGGGGCAACTCGGTGACTGTCAGCTCCAGGGGTAGTTCTTTCACGCTGACAGACACCTCCAGCATCACAGTCTCTGTTGGTGGGGGCGGTTTCCACTTTTGGCGCCATTTTCTGTCCCGGCCCACGATGGGAGGTGGCCTCTTGCCCTCCTTTGGCACGCCCATAATGGCGTCCGCTGCTCTTCCAAGGCGGGAAATCTGCGGTTTTGGCGGGAAGCGTCGCCCAGTGGCGGGAAACTCTGCAGATGGCGGGAACAAGTTGGAAATGGCGGACAATCGGCGGGAAACGACTGGTGATGGAGTCCGATGGCGTGGACCCTCCGGAACCGGCGGGAGACTTCTTTCTGAGGTAAACTTGCACTTTTCTTCAGGCACGCAGTACCCGGGTGTTGCGGGCACGTAATCCTGCCGACTACGCCAAAGTTGACGCGCCCCCTGGGACATATTCCTTTTTGAGGGGAATACCCGGCACCGGATCAGATGGGGGGGTTTGTAGTCTCCGAGCGGCTGTGACCCGGCCCGTGCCCAGGGCGTCAAGCTCTGTGTTATGTGGCAGTCCTACAGATGTTATTAAGAGTTCTTTTGTGTCGACTACGCCACCCGTTGTGATGCGGTCACTGTGGCCGCCGCTGCAGCAGGGTCCGCTGAGGCTGATGGTGGGTGCGCAGCTTGGTGGGATAACCCCCAACGGGAGGGGTATAGCCTCAGGGAGGACAGGTGCAGAGGATGGGGGTTGTGGTGGTGCAGTGCAGACGGCAATGAAGACAGAGTCGGGTTGTGCAGTTAAGGGTGTTTACTTACTGCAGATGTTGTACTGGTCACTCCAGCTCCGAGTGACCTCCCGAGCCGTGCTGCATCCACCAGGTCCTGGATCCAGCCAACCCCCAAGCGAGTCCGGAGCGTGACCCTGAGCTCTCCTTCTGTCCTTTCTCTGGCCGTCCCCACTAGTGATCCACCCAGGTCCAGCTCCCTCGGGCCTTCTGTTGGGAGACCCTTGGCCTTGGGTTCCCTGACCCTCCACGTGGTATGCCTTCGTGGTGGATGTGGTGGGTGGCCGTGGCAGACGCTGCCCACGGCCTCCGGTCTCTGGCTAGGGTGTGTTTTCTGCCCCCACCAGCTTGGGTTCCGGTACCCTGTGCCGACTCCTCACCCGGTGCTTTAATTTGGGTTCTTGGGTCCTCTCTGTTCTCCCCTCTGGGTACTCCTTCTCTGCTCCTCTCTCACTCAGGGTCTCTCTTCTCCCTTGCTGCAGGCTGACTTCCTCTCTCTGCTTGCTGTCTGCTCCTCTGCAGCTGTCTTGCTGTCTCCAACTGACTTGTTCTCTGCATCTGACCCTGATCTTAGTTGGTGCCCACCTTATATACACCCTCTATGTGTGAGCTCAGGTGACCAGCACCCAATGAGCTCCTATCTTTACCCAGGCTGCTCCCCCTATCTGCCCCTACACTACTTGGGATGTACCACCCCCCTCCCACTCCAGCCAGGAACAGACTCGGTCGTACCTGCACATTTCTAAGTGGGAGTACCGTTGGTCTGTTCCCCGGAAATGGGATGTGTGTAGTGCATGCAGCCTACCGAGCTCAGTTCCACACTCCATCCTTACCCGGGAGTGGAATATCACACCTCTGGGTTGAGGTGCAATACCCCTGTAGCAGCCGAATCCTCAGGGTGCTACACATCCTCCACAGATCCCTCATGACAGTGCATCCTCCACAGATCCCCCATAACAGTGCATCCTCCACAGATCCCCCATGACAGTGCATCCTCCACAGATCCCCCATAGCAGCGTGTCCTCCACAGATCCCCAAAACAGTGAGTCATCCGCAGATCCCCCATAACAGTGCGTTATCCACAGATCCCCCATAACAGTGCGTCATCCACAGATCCCCCATAACAGTGCGTTATCCACAGACCCCCCATAACAGTGTGTCATCCATAGATCCCCATAACAGAGTGTTATGCACTGTTCCTATTTCTTTCCTTTATTTATGGCACACAGCTCTACATCTCTCATCACCTAATTCATTTAGGATAAGTCAAATTTTGGAGAATGGATTTTGAATTGATAAATTGGGGCTTTCCTGTCAAGGAGGCTACTTTAAATCGGTGCCAACTGGAAATCCATGGGGCTTTACACCTTCTCAGCCACCACCTGGCATTGTGTATCGTGAAATTGTTTCGACCCTGTTCTAAATTGGAACCAAAAGAAAAACTTAAAGCAGAAAACTGCAGAAGACGTGTCCGTACAATTCTGTTAATTAGAGATCGTTCTCACCAGGAACGTCACCAGCATGAGACACGTTCTAAGGGACCTGCAGCGACCGACTGCTTCTAGGAGGAAAGACATGCAACGATTGCACCTTGTACCTGTGATGCTTCATCACCTCTCATCCCGAAACTTTCATATCTCACAATCATAATCCACAAAAGAGCAAGATGGAAAATATCATTACAAGATCCCAACCTTTACCTGACACCGTCATATTCACATCCAAGGAACAAAATCTTCTATTGTATTTTAAACGCTTGCTGAGACGTTCTGCTCATATCTAGCTCTCAGCTTGTCCGGACGAAAGGATCTATAAATGGTCACGGTCGACTCAAATACACCTCACTGTGCAAACCTAATATATAACAGTGCGAGAAACAACTCACATGATTAAAATATGCAGTATTATAGTAGTTATATTCTTGTACATAGGGGCAGTATTATAGTAGTTATATTCTTGTACATAGGGGCAGTATTATAGTAGTTATATTCTTGTACATAGGGGCAGTATTATAGTAGTTATATTCTTGTACATAGGGGCAGTATTATAGTAGTTATATTCTTGTACATAGGAGCAGTATTATAGTAGTTATATTCTTGTACATAGGGGCAGTATTATAGTAGTTATATTCTTGTACATAGGGGCAGTATTATAGTAGTTATATTCTTGTACATAGGGGCAGTATTATAGTAGTTATATTCTTGAACATAGGAGCAGTATTATAGTAGTTATATTCTGCTACATAGGAGCAGTATTATAGTAGTTATATTCTTGTACATAGGAGGCAGTATTATAGTAGTTATATTCTTGTACTTAGGAGCAGTATTATAGTAGTTATATTCTTGTACATAGGGGCAGTATTATAGTAGTTATATTCTTGTACATAGGAGCAGTATTATAGTAGTTATATTCTTGTACATAGGAGCAGTATTATAGTAGTTATATTCTTGTACATAGGGGCAGTATTATAGTAGTTATATTCTTGTACATAGGAGCAGTATTATAGTAGTTATATTCTTGTACATAGGGAGCAGTATTATAGTAGTTATATTCTTGTACATAGGGGCAGTATTATAGTAGTTATATTCTTGTACATAGGGGGCAGTATTATAGTAGTTATATTCTTGTACATAGGGAGCAGTATTATAGTAGTTATATTCTTGTACATAGGAGCAGTATTATAGTAGTTATATTCTTGTACATAGGGGCAGTATTATAGTAGTTATATTCTTGTACATAGGAGCAGTATTATAGTAGTTATATTCTTGTACATAGGGAGCAGTATTATAGTAGTTATATTCTTGTACATAGGGGTAGTATTATAGTAGTTATATTCTTGTACATAGGAGCAGTATTATAGTAGTTATATTCTTCTACATAGGAGCAGTATTATAGTAGTTATATTCTTGTACATAGGGGGCAGTATTATAGTAGTTATATTCTTGTACATAGGAGCAGTATTATAGTAGTTATATTCTTCTACATAGGAGCAGTATTATAGTAGTTATATTCTTTTACATAGGGGGCAGTATTATAGTAGTTATATTCTTGTACATAGGAGCTTTGTTATAGTAGTTATATTCTTCTACATAGGAGCAGTATTATAGTAGTTATATTCTTGTACATAGGGGCAGTATTATAGTAGTGATATTCTTGTACATAGGGGCAGTATTATAGTAGCTATATTCTTGTACATAGGGAGCAGTATTATAGTAGTTATATTCTTGTACATAGGAGCAGTATTATAGTAGTTATATTCTTGTACATAGGGAGCAGTATTATAGTAGTTATATTCTTCTACATAGAAGCAGTATTATAGTAGTTATATTCTTGTACATAAGGGAAAGTATTATAGTAGTTATATTCTTGTACATAGGGGGCAGTATTATAGTAGTTATATTCTTGTACATATGGAGCAGTATTATAGTAGTTATATTCTTGTATATATGGAGCAGTATTACAGTAGTTATATTGTTGTACATAGGAGCAGTATTATAGTAGTAATATTCTTGTACATAGGGAGCAGTATTATAGTAGTTATATTCTTGTACATAGGATCAGTATTATAGTAGTTATATTCTTGTACATAAGAGCAGTATTATAGTAATTATATTCTTGTACATAGGAGCAGTATTATAGTAGTTATATTTTTGTACATAGGGGACAGTATTATAGTAGTTATATTCTTGTACATAGGGGGCAGTATTATAGTAGTTATATTCTTGTACTTATGGAGCAGTATTATAGTAGTTATATTGTTGTACATAGGAGCAGTATTATAGTAGTTATATTCTTGTACATAGAGAGCAGTATTATAGTAGTTATATTCTTGTACATAGGGGGCAGTATTATAGTAGTTATATTCTTGTACATAGGGGGCAGTATTATAGTAGTTATATTCTTGTAGATAGGGGGCAGCATTATTGTAGTTATATTCTTGTAGATAGGAGCAGTATTATAGTAGTTATATTCTTGTACATAGGGGCAGTATTATAGTAGCTATATTCTTGTACTTAGGGGGCAGTATTATAGTAGTTATATTCTTGTACATAGGGACAGTATTATAGCAGTTATATTCTTGTACATAGAAGCAGTATTATAGTAGTTATATTCATGTACATAGGGGGCAGTATTATAGTAGTTATATTCTTGCACATAGAAGCAGTATTATATTAGTTATATTCTTGTACATAGGAGCAGTATTATAGTAGTTATATTCTTGTACATAGGGGGCAGTGTTAAGGTAGTTATATTTTTGTACATAGGGGCAGTATTATAGTAGTTATATTCTTGTACATAGGAGCAGTATTATATTAGTTATATTCTTGTACATAGGAGCAGTGTTAAGGTAGTTATATTCTTGTACATAGGGGCAGTATTATAGTAGTTATAATCTTGTACATATGGGCAGTATTATAGTAGTTATATTTTTGTACATAGGAGCAGTATTATAGCAGTTATATTCTTGTAAATAGGCGGCAGTATTATAGTATTTATATTCTTGTAAATAGGGGGCAGTATGATAGTATTTATATTCTTGTAAATAGGGGGCAGAATTATAGTAGTTATATTCTTGTAGATAGGAGCAATATTATAGTAGTCATATTCCTGTACATAGGGTCAGTATTATAGTAGTTATACTCTTGTACATAGGGGCAGTATTATAGTAGTTATATTCTTGTACATAGGAGCAGTATAATAGTAGTTATATTCTTGTACATAGGGGAATTATTATAGTAGTTATATTCTTGTACATAGGGAGCAGTATTATAGTAGTTATATTCTTCTACATAGGGGCAGTATTATAGGAGTTATATTCTTGTAAATAGGGGGCAGTATTATAGTATTTATATTGTTGCAAATAGGGGGCAGTATTATAGTATTTATATTCTTGTAAATAGGAGGAAGTATTATAGTATTTATATTCTTGCAAATAGGGGGCAGTATTATAGTAGTTATATTCTTGTACATAGGAGCAGTATTATAGTAGTTATATTCTTGTACATAGGGGCAGTATTATAGTAGTTATACTCTTGTACATAGGGGCAGTATTATAGTAGTTATATTCTTGTACATAGGGAACAGTATTATAGTAGTTATATTCCTGTACATAGGGGCAGTATTATAGTAGTTATATTCTTGTACATAGGAGCAGTATTATAGCAGTTAGATTCTTGTACATAGGGGGCAGTATTATAGCAGTTATATTCTTGTATATAGGGGGCAGTATTATAGTAATTATATTCTTGTACATAGGAGCAGTATTATAGTAGTTATATTTTTGTACATAGGGGGCAATATTATAGTAGTTATATTCTTGTACATAGGGGGCAGTATTATAGTAGTTATATTCTTATACATATGGAGCAGTATTATAGTAGTTATATTGTTGTACATAGGAGCAGTATTATAGTAGTTATATTCTTGTACATAGGGAGCAGTATTATAGTAGTTATATTCTTGTACATAGGGGGCAGTATGATAGTAGTTATATTCTTGTACATAGGAGCAGAATTATAGTAGTTATATTCTTGTACATAGGGAGCAGTATTATAGTAGTTAAATTCTTGTACATAGGGGGCTGTATTATAGTAGTTATATTCTTGTACATAGGGAGCAGTATTATAGTAGTTAAATTCTTGTACATAGGGGGCTGTATTATAGTAGTTATATTCTTGTACATAGGAGCAGAATTATAGTAGTTATATTCTTGTACATAGGGAGCAGTATTATAGTAGTTATATTCTTGTACATAGGAAGCAGTATTATAGTAGTTATATTCTTGTACATAGGAGCAGTATTATAGTAGTTATATTCTTGTACATAGGGGGCAGTATTATAGTAGTTATATTCTTGTACATAGGAGTAGTATTATAGTAGTTATATTCTTGTACATAGGGAGCAGTATTATAGTAGTTATATTCTTGTACATAGGGGGCTGTATTATAGTAGTTATATTCTTGTACATAGGAGCAGAATTATAGTGGTTATATTCTTGTACATAGGGAGCAGTAATATAGTAGTTATATTCTTGTACATAGGGGTCAGTATTATAGTAGTTATATTCTTGTACATAGGAGCAGTATTATAGTAGATATATTCTTGTACATAGGAGCAGTATTATAGTAGTTATATTCTTGCACATAGGAGCAGTATTATAGTAGTTATATTCTTGTATATAGGGGCAGTATTATAATAGTTATATTCTTGTACATAGGGGACAGTATTATAGCAGTTATATTCTTGTACATAGAGGGCAGTATTATAGTAGTTATATTCTTGTACATAGGAGCAGAATTATAGTGGTTATATTCTTGTACATTGGGAGCAGTATTATAGTAGTTATATTCTTGTATATAGGGGGAAGTATTATAGTAGTTCTATTCTTGTACATAGGAGCAGTATTATAGTAGTTATATTTTTGTACATAGGAGCAGTATTATAGTAGTTATATTCTTGTACATAGGAACAGTATTATAGTAGTTATATTCTTGTAAATGGGGGGCAGTATTATAGTAGTTATATTCTTGTAAATAGGGGGCAGTATTATAGTATTTATATTCTTGTAAATAGGGGGCAGTATTATAGTAGTTATATTCTTGTACATAGGGGCAGCATTATAGTAGTTATACTCTTGTACATAGGGGCAGTATTATAGTAGCTATATTCTTGTACATAGGGAGCAGTATTATAGTAGTTATATTCCTGTACATAGGGGGCAGTATTATAGCAGTTATATTCTTGTACATAGGGGGCAGTATTATAGCAGTTATATTCTTGTACATAGGGAGCAGTATTATAGTAGTTATATTCGCAGTATTATTGCAGTTATATTCTTGTACATAGGGAGCAGTATTATAGTAGTTATATTCTTGTACATAGGGGGCAGTATAATAGTAGTTATATTCTTGTAAATAGGGGGCAGTATTATAGTATTTATATTCTTGTAAATGGGGGGCAGTATTATAGTAGTTATATTCTTGTAAATAGGGGGCAGTATTATAGTATTTATATTCTTGTAAATAGGGGGCAGTATTATAGTAGTTATATTCTTGTACATAGGGGCAGCATTATAGTAGTTATACTCTTGTACATAGGGGCAGTATTATAGTAGCTATATTCTTGTACATAGGGAGCAGTATTATAGCAGTTATATTCCTGTACATAGGGGGCAGAATTATAGCAGTTATATTCTTGTACGTAGGGGGCAGTATTATAGCAGTTATATTCTTGTACATAGGGAGCAGTATTATAGTAGTTATATTCGCAGTATTATAGCAGTTATATTCTTGTACATCGGGGGCAGTATTATAGTAGTTATATTCTTGTACATAGGGAACAGTATTATAGTAGTTATATTCTTGTACATAGGGAGCAGTATTATAGTAGTTATATTCTTGTACATAGGAGCAGTATTATAGTAGTTATATTCTTGTACATAGGGAGTAGTATTATAGTAGTTATATTCTTGTACATAGGAGCAGTATTATAGTAGTTATATTCTTGTAAATAGGGGGCTGTATTATAGTAGTTATATTCTTGTACATAGGGGGCAGTATTATAGTAGTTATATTCTTGTACATAGGAGCAGTATTATAGTAGTTATATTCTTGTACATAGGGAGCAGTATTATAGTAGTTATATTCTTGTACATAGGGGGCAGTATTATAGTAGTTATATTCTTGTACATGGGAGCAGTATTATAGTAGATATATTCTTGTACATAGGAGCAGTATTACAGTAGTTATATTCTTGTACATAGGAGCAGTATTATAGTAGTTATATTCTTGTACATAGGGGCAGTATTATAGTAGTTATATTCTTGTAAATAGGGAGCAGTATTATAGTAGTTATATTCTTGTACATAGGGGCAGTAGTATAGTAGTTATATTCTTTTACATAGGGGCAGTATTATAGTAGTTATATTCTTGTACATAGGGGGCAGTATTATAGTAGTTATATTCTTGTACTTAGGGAGCAGTATTATAGTAGTTATATTCTTGTACATAGGAGCAGTATTATAGTAGTTATATTCTTCTAAATAGGGCGCAGTATTATAGTATTTATATTCTTGTAAATAGGGGGCAGTATTATAGTATTTATATTCTAGTAAATAGGGGTCAGTATTATATTATTTATATTCTTGCAAATAGGGGGCAGTATTATAGTAGTTATATTCTTGTACATAGGAGCAGTATTATAGTATTTATATTCTTGTACATAGGGAGCAGTATTATAGTAGTTATATTCTTGTACATAGGAGCAGTATTATAGTAGTTATATTCTTGTACATAGGGAGCAGTATTATAGTAGTTATATTCTTGCACATAGGGAGCAGTATTATAGTAGTTATATTCTTGTAAATAGGGGCAGTATTATAGTATTTATATTCTTGTAAATAGGGGGCAGTATTATAGTATTTATATTCTTGTAAATAGGGGGCAGTATTATAGTATTTATATTCTTGCAAATAGGGGGCAGTATTATAGTAGTTATATTCTTGTACATAGGAGCAGCATTATAGTAGTTATATTGTTGTACATAGGAGCAGTATTACAGTAGTTATATTCTTGGACATAGGGGCAGTATTATAGTAGTTATACTCTTGTACATAGGGGCCGTATTATAGTAGTTATATTCTTGTACATAGGAGCATTATTATAGTAGTTATATTCTTGTACATAGGGGCAGTATTATAGTAGTTATACTCTTGTACATAGGGGCAGTATTATAGTAGTTATATTCTTGTACATAGGGAACAGTATTATAGTAGTTATATTCCTGTACATAGGGAGCAGTATTATAGTAGTTATATTCTTGTACATAGGAGCAGTATTATAGCAGTTAGATTCTTGTACATAGGGGGCAGTATTATAGCAGTTATATTCTTGTATATAGGGGGCAGTATTATAGTAATTATATTCTTGTACATAGGAGCAGTATTATAGTAGTTATATTTTTGTACATAGGGGGCAGTATTATAGTAGTTATATTCTTGTACATAGGGGGCAGTATTATAGTAGTTATATTCTTGTACATATGGAGCAGTATTATAGCAGTTATATTCTTGTACATAGGAGCAGTATTATAGTAGTTATATTCTTGTACATAGGGAGCAGTATTATAGTAGTTATATTCTTGTACATAGGGGGCAGTATGATAGTAGTTATATTCTTGTACATAGGAGCAGAATTATAGTAGTTATATTCTTGTACATAGGGAGCAGTATTATAGTAGTTAAATTCTTGTACATAGGGGGCTGTATTACAGTAGTTATATTCTTGTACATAGGAGCAGAATTATAGTAGTTATATTCTTGTACATAGGGAGCAGTATTATAGTAGTTATATTCTTGTACATAGGAAGCAGTATTATAGTAGTTATATTCTTGTACATAGGAGCAGTATTATAGTAGTTATATTCTTGTATATAAGGGGCAGTATTATAGTAGTTATATTCTTGTATATAGGAGTAGTATTATAGTAGTTATATTCTTGTACATAGGGAGCAGTATTATAGTAGTTATATTCTTGTACATAGGGGGCTGTATTATAGTAGTTATATTCTTGTACATAGGAGCAGAATTATAGTGGTTATATTCTTGTACATAGGGAGCAGTAATATAGTAGTTATATTCTTGTACATAGGGGTCAGTATTATAGTAGTTATATTCTTGTACATAGGAGCAGTATTATAGTAGATATATTCTTGTACATAGGAGCAGTATTATAGTAGTTATATTCTTGCACATAGGAGCAGTATTATAGTAGTTATATTCTTGTATATAGGGGCAGTATTATAATAGTTATATTCTTGTACATAGGGGACAGTATTATAGCAGTTATATTCTTGTACATAGAGGGCATATTATAGTAGTTATATTCTTGTACATAGGAGCAGAATTATAGTGGTTATATTCTTGTACATTGGGAGCAGTATTATAGTAGTTATATTCTTGTATATAGGGGGAAGTATTATAGTAGTTTTATTCTTGTACATAGGAGCAGTATTATAGTAGTTATATTTTTGTACATAGGAGCAGTATTATAGTAGTTATATTCTTGTACATAGGAACAGTATTATAGTAGTTATATTCTTGTAAATGGGGGGCAGTATTATAGTAGTTATATTCTTGTAAATAGGGGGCAGTATTATAGTATTTATATTCTTGTAAATAGGGGGCAGTATTATAGTAGTTATATTCTTGTACATAGGGGCAGCATTATAGTAGTTATACTCTTGTACATAGGGGCAGTATTATAGTAGCTATATTCTTGTACATAGGGAGCAGTATTATAGTAGTTATATTCCTGTACATAGGGAGCAGTATTATAGCAGTTATATTCTTGTACATAGGGGGCAGTATTATAGCAGTTATATTCTTGTACATAGGGAGCAGTATTATAGTAGTTATATTCGCAGTATTATTGCAGTTATATTCTTGTACATAGGGAGCAGTATTATAGTAGTTATATTCTTGTACATAGGGGGCAGTATTATAGTAGTTATATTCTTGTAAATAGGGGGCAGTATTATAGTATTTATATTCTTGTAAATGGGGGGCAGTATTATAGTAGTTATATTCTTGTAAATAGGGGGCAGTATTATACTATTTATATTCTTGTAAATAGGGGGCAGTATTATAGTAGTTATATTCTTGTACATAGGGGCAGCATTATAGTAGTTATACTCTTGTACATAGGGGCAGTATTATAGTAGCTATATTCTTGTACATAGGGAGCAGTATTATAGCAGTTATATTCCTGTACATAGGGGGCAGAATTATAGCAGTTATATTCTTGTACATAGGGGGCAGTATTATAGCAGTTATATTCTTGTACATAGGGAGCAGTATTATAGTAGTTATATTCGCAGTATTATACCAGTTATATTCTTGTACATAGGGGGCAGTATTATAGTAGTTATATTCTTGTACATAGGGAACAGTATTATAGTAGTTATATTCTTGTACATAGGGAGCAGTATTAGAGTAGTTATATTCTTGTACATAGGAGCAGTATTATAGTAGTTATATTCTTGTAAATAGGGGGCTGTATTATAGTAGTTATATTCTTGTACATAGGGAGCAGTATTAGAGTAGTTATATTCTTGTACATAGGAGCAGTATTATAGTAGTTATATTCTTGTAAATAGGGGGCTGTATTATAGTAGTTATATTCTTGTACATAGGGAGCAGTATTAGAGTAGTTATATTCTTGTCCATAGGGAGCAGTATTAGAGTAGTTATATTCTTGTACATAGGAGCAGTATTATAGTAGTTATATTCTTGTAAATAGGGGGCTGTATTATAGTAGTTATATTCTTGTACATAGGGAGCAGTATTAGAGTAGTTATATTCTTGTACATAGGGAGCAGTATTATAGTAGTTATATTCGCAGTATTATACCAGTTATATTCTTGTACATAGGGGGCAGTATTATAGTAGTTATATTCTTGTACATAGGGAACAGTATTATAGTAGTTATATTCTTGTACATAGGGAGCAGTATTAGAGTAGTTATATTCTTGTACATAGGAGCAGTATTATAGTAGTTATATTCTTGTAAATAGGGGGCTGTATTATAGTAGTTATATTCTTGTACATAGGGCGCAGTATTATAGTAGTTATATTCTTGTACATAGGAGCAGTATTATAGTAGTTATATTCTTGTACATAGGGAGCAGTATTATAGTAGTTATATTCTTGTACATAGGGGGCTGTATTATAGTAGTTATATTCTTGTACATAGGAGCAGAATTATAGTGGTTATATTCTTGTACATAAGGAGCAGTATTATAGTAGTTATATTCTTGTACATAGGGGGCAGTATTATAGTAGTTATATTCTTGTACATAGGAGCAGTATTATAGTAGATATATTCTTGTACATAGGAGCAGTATTACAGTAGTTATATTCTTGTACATAGGAGCAGTATTATAGTAGCTATATTCTTGTACGTAGGGGCAGTATTATAGTAGTTATATTCTTGTAAATAGGGAGCAGTATTATAGTAGTTATATTCTTGTACATAGGGGCAGTAGTATAGTAGTTATATTCTTTTACATAGGGGCAGTATTATAGTAGTTATATTCTTGTACATAGGGGGCAGTATTATAGTAGTTATATTCTTGTACTTAGGGAGCAGTATTATAGTAGTTATATTCTTGTACATAGGAGCAGTATTATAGTAGTTATATTCTTGTAAATAGGGGGCAGTATTATAGTATTTATATTTTTGTAAATAGGTGGCAGTATTATAGTATTTATATTCTAGTAAATAGGGGTCAGTATTATAGTATTTATATTCTTGCAAATAGGGGGCAGTATTATAGTAGTTATATTCTTGTACATAGGAGCAGTATTATAGTATTTATATTCTTGTACATAGGGAGCAGTATTATAGTAGTTATATTCTTGTACATAGGAGCAGTATTATAGTAGTTATATTCTTGTACATAGGGAGCAGTATTATAGTAGTTATATTCTTGCACATAGGGAGCAGTATTATAGTAGTTATATTCTTGTACATAGGAGCAGTATTATAGTAGTTATATTCTTGTAAATAGGGGCAATATTATAGTATTTATATTCTTGTAAATAGGGGGCAGTATTATAGTATTTATATTCTTGTAAATAGGGGGCAGTATTATAGTATTTATATTCTTGCAAATAGGGGGCAGTATTATAGTAGTTATATTCTTGTACATAGGAGCAGCATTATAGTAGTTATATTCTTGTACATAGGAGCAGTATTACAGTAGTTATATTCTTGGACATAGGGGCAGTATTATAGTAGTTATACTCTTGTACATAGGGGCCGTATTACAGTAGTTATATTCTTGTACATAGGAGCAGTATTATAGTAGTTATATTCTTGGACATAGAGGCAGTATTATAGTAGTTATACTCTTGTACATAGGGGCAGTATTATAGTAGTTATATTCTTGTACATAGGCAGCAGTATTATATTAGTTATATTCTTGTACATAGGAGCAGTGTTAAAGTAGTTATATTCTTGTACATAGGGGCAGTATTATAGTAGTTATATTCTTGTACATATGGGCAGTATTATAGTAGTTATATTCTTGTACATAGGAGCAGTATTATAGCAGTTATATTCTTGTAAATAGGGGGCAGTATTATAGTAGTTATATTCTTGTAAATAGGGGGCAGTATTATAGTATTTATATTCTATTAAATAGGGGGCAGTATTATAGTAGTTTTATTCTTGTAGATAGGAGCAGTATTATAGTAGTCATATTCCTGTACATAGGGGCAGTATTATAGTAGTTATATTCTTGTACATAGGGGCAGTATTATAGTAGTTATATTCTTGTACATAGGCAGCAGTATTATATTAGTTATATTCTTGTACATAGGAGCAGTGTTAAAGTAGTTATATTCTTGTACATAGGGGCAGTATTATAGTAGTTATATTCTTGTACATATGGGCAGTATTATAGTAGTTATATTCTTGTACATAGGAGCAGTATTATAGCAGTTATATTCTTGTAAATAGGGGGCAGTATTATAGTAGTTATATTCTTGTAAATAGGGGGCAGTATTATACTATTTATATTCTATTAAATAGGGGGCAGTATTATAGTAGTTTTATTCTTGTAGATAGAAGCAGTATTATAGTAGTCATATTCCTGTACATAGGGGCAGTATTATAGTAGTTATATTCTTGTACATAGGGGACAGTATTATAGTAGTTATATTCTTGTACATAGGAGCAGTATTATAGTAGTTATATTCTTGTACATAGGAGCAGTATTATAGTAGTTATATTGTTGTACATAGGGGAAGTATTATAGTAGTTATATTCTTGTACATAGGGGCATTATTATAGCAGTTATATTCTTGTAGATAGGAGCAGTATTATAGTAGTCATATTCCTGTACATAGGGGCAGTATTATAGTAGTTATATTCTTGTACATAGGAGCAGTATTATAGTAGTTATATTCTTGTACATAGGAGCAGTATTATAGTAGTTATAGTCTTGTACATAGGGGGTAGTATTATAGTAGCTATATTCTTGTACATAGGGGGCAGTATTATAGTAGTTATATTCTTGTACATAGGGGCAGTATTATAGTAGTTATATTCTTGTACATAGGGAGCAGTATTATAGTAGTTATATTCTTGTACATAGGGGCAGTATTATAGGAGTTATATTCTTGTACATAGGGAGCAGTATTATAGTAGTTATATTCTGCTACATAGGAGCAGTATTATAGTAGTTATATTCTTGTACATAGGAGGCAGTATTATAGTAGTTATATTCTTGTACTTAGGAGCAGTATTATAGTAGTTATATTCTTGTACATAGGGGCAGTATTATAGTAGTTATATTCCTGTACATAGGAGCAGTATTATAGTAGTTATATTCTTGTACATAGGAGCAGTATTATAGTAGTTATATTCTTGTACATAGGGGCAGTATTATAGTAGTTATATTCTTGTACATAGGAGCAGTATTATAGTAGTTATATTCTTGTACATAGGGAGCAGTATTATAGTAGTTATATTCTTGTACATAGGGGCAGTATTATAGTAGTTATATTCTTGTACATAGGGGGCAGTATTATAGTAGTTATATTCTTGTACATAGGGAGCAGTATTATAGTAGTTATATTCTTGTACATAGGAGCAGTATTATAGTAGTTATATTGTTGTACATAGGGGCAGTATTATAGTAGTTATATTCTTGTACATAGGAGCAGTATTATAGTAGTTATATTCTTGTACATAGGGAGCAGTATTATAGTAGTTATATTCTTGTACATAGGGGCAGTATTATAGTAGTTATATTCTTGTACATAGGAGCAGTATTATAGTAGTTATATTCTTCTACATAGGAGCAGTATTATAGTAGTTATATTCTTGTACATAGGGGGCAGTATTATAGTAGTTATATTCTTGTACATAGGAGCAGTATTATAGTAGTTATATTCTTCTACATAGGAGCAGTATTATAGAAGTTATATTCTTTTACATAGGGGGCAGTATTATAGTAGTTATATTCTTGTACATAGGAGCTTTGTTATAGTAGTTATATTCTTCTACATAGGAGCAGTATTATAGTAGTTATATTCTTGTACATAGGGGCAGTATTATAGTAGTGATATTCTTGTACATAGGGGCAGTATTATAGTAGCTATATTCTTGTACATAGGGAGCAGTATTATAGTAGTTATATTCTTGTACATAGGAGCAGTATTATAGTAGTTATATTCTTGTACATAGGGAGCAGTATTATAGTAGTTATATTCTTCTACATAGAAGCAGTATTATAGTAGTTATATTCTTGTACATAAGGGAAAGTATTATAGTAGTTATATTCTTGTACATAGGGGGCAGTATTATAGTAGTTATATTCTTGTACATATGGAGCAGTATTATAGTAGTTATATTCTTGTATATATGGAGCAGTATTACAGTAGTTATATTGTTGTACATAGGAGCAGTATTATAGTAGTAATATTCTTGTACATAGGGAGCAGTATTATAGTAGTTATATTCTTGTACATAGGATCAGTATTATAGTAGTTATATTCTTGTACATAAGAGCAGTATTATAGTAATTATATTCTTGTACATAGGAGCAGTATTATAGTAGTTATATTTTTGTACATAGGGGGCAGTATTATAGTAGTTATATTCTTGTACATAGGGGGCAGTATTATAGTAGTTATATTCTTGTACTTATGGAGCAGTATTATAGTAGTTATATTGTTGTACATAGGAGCAGTATTATAGTAGTTATATTCTTGTACATACAGAGCAGTATTATAGTAGTTATATTCTTGTACATAGGGGGCAGTATTATAGTAGTTATATTCTTGTACATAGGGGGCAGTATTATAGTAGTTATATTCTTGTACATAGGGGGCAGCATTATTGTAGTTATATTCTTGTAGATAGAAGCAGTATTATAGTAGTTATATTCATGTACATAGGGGGCAGTATTATAGTAGTTATATTCTTGCACATAGAAGCAGTATTATATTAGTTATATTCTTGTACATAGGAGCAGTATTATAGTAGTTATATTCTTGTACATAGGGGGCAGTGTTAAGGTAGTTATATTCTTGTACATAGGGGCAGTATTATAGTAGTTATATTCTTGTACATAGGAGCAGTATTATATTAGTTATATTCTTGTACATAGGAGCAGTGTTAAGGTAGTTATATTCTTGTACATAGGGGCAGTATTATAGTAGTTATAATCTTGTACATATGGGCAGTATTATAGTAGTTATATTTTTGTACATAGGAGCAGTATTATAGCAGTTATATTCTTGTAAATAGGCGGCAGTATTATAGTATTTATATTCTTGTAAATAGGGGGCAGTATGATAGTATTTATATTCTTGTAAATAGGGGGCAGAATTATAGTAGTTATATTCTTGTAGATAGGAGCAATATTATAGTAGTCATATTCCTGTACATAGGGGCAGTATTATAGTAGTTATACTCTTGTACATAGGGGCAGTATTATAGTAGTTATATTCTTGTACATAGGAGCAGTATAATAGTAGTTATATTCTTGTACATAGGGGAATTATTATACTAGTTATATTCTTGTACATAGGGGCAGTATTATAGTAGTTATATTCTTGTACATAGGAAGCAGTATTATAGTAGTTATATTCTTCTACATAGGGGCAGTATTATAGGAGTTATATTCTTGTACATAGGGAGCAGTATTATAGTAGTTATATTCTTGTAAATAGGGGGCAGTATTATAGTATTTATATTGTTGCAAATAGGGGGCAGTATTATAGTATTTATATTCTTGTAAGTAGGGGGAAGTATTATAGTATTTATATTCTTACAAATAGGGGGCAGTATTATAGTAGTTATATTCTTGTACATAGGAGCAGTATTATAGTAGTTATATTCTTGTACATAGGGGCAGTATTATAGTAGTTATACTCTTGTACATAGGGGCAGTATTATAGTAGTTATATTCTTGTACATAGGGAACAGTATTATAGTAGTTATATTCCTGTACATAGGGGCAGTATTATAGTAGTTATATTCTTGTACATAGGAGCAGTATTATAGCAGTTAGATTCTTGTACATAGGGGGCAGTATTATAGCAGTTATATTCTTGTATATAGGGGGCAGTATTATAGTAATTATATTCTTGTACATAGGAGCAGTATTATAGTAGTTATATTTTTGTACATAGGGGGCAGTATTATAGTAGTTATATTCTTGTACATAGGGGGCAGTATTATAGTAGTTATATTCTTATACATATGGAGCAGTATTATAGTAGTTATATTGTTGTACATAGGAGCAGTATTATAGTAGTTATATTCTTGTACATAGGGAGCAGTATTATAGTAGTTATGTTCTTGTACATAGGGGGCAGTATGATAGTAGTTATATTCTTGTACATAGGAGCAGAATTATAGTAGTTATATTCTTGTACATAGGGAGCAGTATTATAGTAGTTAAATTCTTGTACATAGGGGGCTGTATTATAGTAGTTATATTCTTGTACATAGGAGCAGAATTATAGTAGTTATATTCTTGTACATAGGGAGCAGTATTATAGTAGTTATATTCTTGTACATAGGAAGCAGTATTATAGTAGTTATATTCTTGTACATAGGAGCAGTATTATAGTAGTTATATTCTTGTACATAGGGGGCAGTATTATAGTAGTTATATTCTTGTACATAGGAGTAGTATTATAGTAGTTATATTCTTGTACATAGGGAGCAGTATTATAGTAGTTATATTCTTGTACATAGGGGGCTGTATTATAGTAGTTATATTCTTGTACATAGGAGCAGAATTATAGTGGTTATATTCTTGTACATAGGGAGCAGTAATATAGTAGTTATATTCTTGTACATAGGGGTCAGTATTATAGTAGTTATATTCTTGTACATAGGAGCAGTATTATTGTAGATATATTCTTGTACATAGGAGCAGTATTATAGTAGTTATATTCTTGCACATAGGAGCAGTATTATAGTAGTTATATTCTTGTATATAGGGGCAGTATTATAATAGTTATATTCTTGTACATAGGGGACAGTATTATAGCAGTTATATTCTTGTACATAGAGGGCAGTATTATAGTAGTTATATTCTTGTACATAGGAGCAGAATTATAGTGGTTATATTCTTGTACATTGGGAGCAGTATTATAGTAGTTATATTCTTGTATATAGGGGGAAGTATTATAGTAGTTCTATTCTTGTACATAGGAGCAGTATTATAGTAGTTATATTTTTGTACATAGGAGCAGTATTATAGTGGTTATATTCTTGTACATAGGAACAGTATTATAGTAGTTATATTCTTGTAAATGGGGGGCAGTATTATAGTAGTTATATTCTTGTAAATAGGGGGCAGTATTATAGTATTTATATTCTTGTAAATAGGGGCAGTATTATAGTAGTTATATTCTTGTACATAGGGGCAGCATTATAGTAGTTATACTCTTGTACATAGGGGCAGTATTATAGTAGCTATATTCTTGTACATAGGGAGCAGTATTATAGTAGTTATATTCCTGTACATAGGGGGCAGTATTATAGCAGTTATATTCTTGTACATAGGGGGCAGTATTATAGCAGTTATATTCTTGTACATAGGGAGCAGTATTATAGTAGTTATATTCGCAGTATTATTGCAGTTATATTCTTGTACATAGGGAGCAGTATTATAGTAGTTATATTCTTGTACATAGGGGGCAGTATAATAGTAGTTATATTCTTGTAAATAGGGGGCAGTATTATAGTATTTATATTCTTGTAAATGGGGGGCAGTATTATAGTAGTTATATTCTTGTAAATAGGGGGCAGTATTATAGTATTTATATTCTTGTAAATAGGGGGCAGTATTATAGTAGTTATATTCTTGTACATAGGGGCAGCATTATAGTAGTTATACTCTTGTACATAGGGGCAGTATTATAGTAGCTATATTCTTGTACATAGGGAGCAGTATTATAGCAGTTATATTCCTGTACATAGGGGGCAGAATTATAGCAGTTATATTCTTGTACGTAGGGGGCAGTATTATAGCAGTTATATTCTTGTACATAGGGAGCAGTATTATAGTAGTTATATTCGCAGTATTATAGCAGTTATATTCTTGTACATAGGGGGCAGTATTATAGTAGTTATATTCTTGTACATAGGGAACAGTATTATAGTAGTTATATTCTTGTACATAGGGAGCAGTATTATAGTAGTTATATTCTTGTACATAGGAGCAGTATTATAGTAGTTATATTCTTGTACATAGGGAGTAGTATTATAGTAGTTATATTCTTGCACATAGGGAGCAGCATTATAGTAGTTATATTCTTGTACATAGGAGCAGTATTATAGTAGTTATATTCTTGTAAATAGGGGGCTGTATTATAGTAGTTATATTCTTGTACATAGGGGGCAGTATTATAGTAGTTATATTCTTGTACATAGGAGCAGTATTATAGTAGTTATATTCTTGTACATAGGGAGCAGTATTATAGTAGTTATATTCTTGTACATAGGGGGCAGTATTATAGTAGTTATATTCTTGTACATAGGAGCAGTATTATAGTAGATATATTCTTGTACATAGGAGCAGTATTACAGTAGTTATATTCTTGTACATAGGAGCAGTATTATAGTAGTTATATTCTTGTACATAGGGGCAGTATTATAGTAGTTATATTCTTGTAAATAGGGAGCAGTATTATAGTAGTTATATTCTTGTACATAGGGGCAGTAGTATAGTAGTTATATTCTTTTACATAGGGGCAGTATTATAGTAGTTATATTCTTGTACATAGGGGGCAGTATTATAGTAGTTATATTCTTGTACTTAGGGAGCAGTATTATAGTAGTTATATTCTTGTACATAGGAGCAGTATTATAGTAGTTATATTCTTCTAAATAGGGGGCAGTATTATAGTATTTATATTCTTGTAAATAGGGGGCAGTATTATAGTATTTATATTCTAGTAAATAGGGGTCAGTATTATAGTATTTATATTCTTGCAAATAGGGGGCAGTATTATAGTAGTTATATTCTTGTACATAGGAGCAGTATTATAGTATTTATATTCTTGTACATAGGGAGCAGTATTATAGTAGTTATATTCTTGTACATAGGAGCAGTATTATAGTAGTTATATTCTTGTACATAGGGAGCAGTATTATAGTAGTTATATTCTTGCACATAGGGAGCAGTATTATAGTAGTTATATTCTTGTACATAGGAGCAGTATTATAGTAGTTATATTCTTTTAAATAGGGGCAGTATTATAGTATTTATATTCTTGTAAATAGGGGGCAGTATTATAGTATTTATATTCTTGTAAATAGGGGGCAGTATTATAGTATTTATATTCTTGCAAATAGGGGGCAGTATTATAGTAGTTATATTCTTGTACATAGGAGCAGCATTATAGTAGTTATATTGTTGTACATAGGAGCAGTATTACAGTAGTTATATTCTTGGACATAGGGGCAGTATTATAGTAGTTATACTCTTGTACATAGGGGCCGTATTATAGTAGTTATATTCTTGTACATAGGAGCATTATTATAGTAGTTATATTCTTGTACATAGGGGCAGTATTATAGTAGTTATACTCTTGTACATAGGGGCAGTATTATAGTAGTTATATTCTTGTACATAGGGAACAGTATTATAGTAGTTATATTCCTGTACATAGGGGCAGTATTATAGTAGTTATATTCTTGTACATAGGAGCAGTATTATAGCAGTTAGATTCTTGTACATAGGGGGCAGTATTATAGCAGTTATATTCTTGTATATAGGGGGCAGTATTATAGTAATTATATTCTTGTACATAGGAGCAGTATTATAGTAGTTATATTTTTGTACATAGGGGGCAGTATTATAGTAGTTATATTCTTGTACATAGGGGGCAGTATTATAGTAGTTATATTCTTGTACATATGGAGCAGTATTATAGTAGTTATATTCTTCTACATAGGAGCAGTATTATAGTAGTTATATTCTTGTACATAGGGAGCAGTATTATAGTAGTTATATTCTTGTACATAGGGGGCAGTATGATAGTAGTTATATTCTTGTACATAGGAGCAGAATTATAGTAGTTATATTCTTGTACATAGGGAGCAGTATTATAGTAGTTAAATTCTTGTACATAGGGGGCTGTATTATAGTAGTTATATTCTTGTACATAGGAGCAGTATTATAGTAGTTATATTCTTGTACATAAGGGGCAGTATTATAGTAGTTATATTCTTGTATATAGGAGTAGTATTATAGTAGTTATATTCTTGTACATAGGGAGCAGTATTATAGTAGTTATATTCTTGTACATAGGGGGCTGTATTATAGTAGTTATATTCTTGTACATAGGAGCAGAATTATAGTGGTTATATTCTTGTACATAGGGAGCAGTAATATATTAGTTATATTCTTGTACATAGGGGTCAGTCTTATAGTAGTTATATTCTTGTACATAGGAGCAGTATTATAGTAGATATATTCTTGTACATAGGAGCAGTATTATAGTAGTTATATTCTTGCACATAGGAGCAGTATTATAGTAGTTATATTCTTGTATATAGGGGCAGTATTATAATAGTTATATTCTTGTACATAGGGGACAGTATTATAGCAGTTATATTCTTGTACATAGAGGGCAGTATTATAGTAGTTATATTCTTGTACATAGGAGCAGAATTATAGTGGTTATATTCTTGTACATTGGGAGCAGTATTATAGTAGTTATATTCTTGTATATAGGGGGAAGTATTATAGTAGTTTTATTCTTGTACATAGGAGCAGTATTATAGTAGTTATATTTTTGTACATAGGAGCAGTATTATAGTAGTTATATTCTTGTACATAGGAACAGTATTATAGTAGTTATATTCTTGTAGATGGGGGGCAGTATTATAGTAGTTATATTCTTGTAAATAGGGGGCAGTATTATAGTATTTATATTCTTGTAAATAGGGGGCAGTATTATAGTAGTTATATTCTTGTACATAGGGGCAGCATTATAGTAGTTATACTCTTGTACATAGGGGCAGTATTATAGTAGCTATATTCTTGTACATAGGGAGCAGTATTATAGTAGTTATATTCCTGTACATAGGGAGCAGTATTATAGCAGTTATATTCTTGTACATAGGGGGCAGTATTATAGCAGTTATATTCTTGTACATAGGGAGCAGTATTATAGTAGTTATATTCGCAGTATTATTGCAGTTATATTCTTGTACATAGGGAGCAGTATTATAGTAGTTATATTCTTGTACATAGGGGGCAGTATTATAGTAGTTATATTCTTGTAAATAGGGGGCAGTATTATAGTATTTATATTCTTGTAAATGGGGGGCAGTATTATAGTAGTTATATTCTTGTAAATAGGGGGCAGTATTATACTATTTATATTGTTGTAAATAGGGGGCAGTATTATAGTAGTTATATTCTTGTACATAGGGGCAGCATTATAGTAGTTATACTCTTGTACATAGGGGCAGTATTATAGTAGCTATATTCTTGTACATAGGGAGCAGTATTATAGCAGTTATATTCCTGTACATAGGGGGCAGAATTATAGCAGTTATATTCTTGTACATAGGGGGCAGTATTATAGCAGTTATATTCTTGTACATAGGGAGCAGTATTATAGTAGTTATATTCGCAGTATTATAGCAGTTATATTCTTGTACATAGGGGGCAGTATTATAGTAGTTATATTCTTGTACATAGGGAACAGTATTATAGTAGTTATATTCTTGTACATAGGGAGCAGTATTATAGTAGTTATATTCTTGTACATAGGAGCAGTATTATAGTAGTTATATTCTTGTACATAGGGAGTAGTATTATAGTAGTTATATTCTTGCACATATGGAGCAGCATTATAGTAGTTATATTCTTGTACATAGGAGCAGTATTATAGTAGTTATATTCTTGTAAATAGGGGGCTGTATTATAGTAGTTATATTCTTGTACATAGGGGGCAGTATTATAGTAGTTATATTCTTGTACATAGGAGCAGTATTATAGTAGTTATATTCTTGTACATAGGGAGCAGTATTATAGTAGTTATATTCTTGTACATAGGGGGCTGTATTATAGTAGTTATATTCTTGTACATAGGAGCAGAATTATAGTGGTTATATTCTTGTACATAGGGAGCAGTATTATAGTAGTTATATTCTTGTACATAGGGGGCAGTATTATAGTAGTTATATTCTTGTACATAGGAGCAGTATTATAGTAGATATATTCTTGTACATAGGAGCAGTATTACAGTAGTTATATTCTTGTACATAGGAGCAGTATTATAGTAGCTATTTTCTTGTACGTAGGGGCAGTATTATAGTAGTTATATTCTTGTAAATAGGGAGCAGTATTATAGTAGTTATATTCTTGTACATAGGGGCAGTAGTATAGTAGTTATATTCTTTTACATAGGGGCAGTATTATAGTAGTTATATTCTTGTACATAGGGGGCAGTATTATAGTAGTTATATTCTTGTACTTAGGGAGCAGTATTATAGTAGTTATATTCTTGTACATAGGAGCAGTATTATAGTAGTTATATTCTTGTAAATAGGGGGCAGTATTATAGTATTTATATTCTTGTAAATAGGGGGCAGTATTATAGTATTTATATTCTAGTAAATAGGGGTCAGTATTATAGTATTTATATTCTTGCAAATAGGGGGCAGTATTATAGTAGTTATATTCTTGTACATAGGAGCAGTATTATAGTATTTATATTCTTGTACATAGGGAGCAGTATTATAGTAGTTATATTCTTGTACATAGGAGCAGTATTATAGTAGTTATATTCTTGTACATAGGGAGCAGTATTATAGTAGTTATATTCTTGCACATAGGGAGCAGTATTATAGTAGTTATATTCTTGTACATAGGAGCAGTATTATAGTAGTTATATTCTTGTAAATAGGGGCAGTATTATAGTATTTATATTCTTGTAAATAGGGGGCAGTATTATAGTATTTATATTCTTGTAAATAGGGGGCAGTATTATAGTATTTATATTCTTGCAAATAGGGGGCAGTATTATAGTAGTTATATTCTTGTACATAGGAGCAGCATTATAGTAGTTATATTGTTGTACATAGGAGCAGTATTACAGTAGTTATATTCTTGGACATAGGGGCAGTATTATAGTAGTTATACTCTTGTACATAGGGGCCGTATTATAGTAGTTATATTCTTGTACATAGGAGCATTATTATAGTAGTTATATTCTTGTACATAGGGGCAGTATTATAGTAGTTATACTCTTGTACATAGGGGCAGTATTATAGTAGTTATATTCTTGTACATAGGGAACAGTATTATAGTAGTTATATTCCTGTACATAGGGGCAGTATTATAGTAGTTATATTCTTGTACATAGGAGCAGTATTATAGCAGTTAGATTCTTGTACATAGGGGGCAGTATTATAGCAGTTATATTCTTGTATATAGGGGGCAGTATTATAGTAATTATATTCTTGTACATAGGAGCAGTATTATAGTAGTTATATTTTTGTACATAGGGGGCAGTATTATAGTAGTTATATTCTTGTACATAGGGGGCAGTATTATAGTAGTTATATTCTTGTACATATGGAGCAGTATTATAGTAGTTATATTCTTGTACATAGGAGCAGTATTATAGTAGTTATATTCTTGTACATAGGGAGCAGTATTATAGTAGTTATATTCTTGTACATAGGGGGCAGTATGATAGTAGTTATATTCTTGTACATAGGAGCAGAATTATAGTAGTTATATTCTTGTACATAGGGAGCAGTATTATAGTAGTTAAATTCTTGTACATAGGGGGCTGTATTACAGTAGTTATATTCTTGTACATAGGAGCAGAATTATAGTAGTTATATTCTTGTACATAGGGAGCAGTATTATAGTAGTTATATTCTTGTACATAGGAAGCAGTATTATAGTAGTTATATTCTTGTACATAGGAGCAGTATTATAGTAGTTATATTCTTGTACATAAGGGGCAGTATTATAGTAGTTATATTCTTGTATATAGGAGTAGTATTATAGTAGTTATATTGTACATAGGGAGCAGTATTATAGTAGTTATATTCTTGTACATAGGGGGCTGTATTATAGTAGTTATATTCTTGTACATAGGAGCAGAATTATAGTGGTTATATTCTTGTACATAGGGAGCAGTAATATAGTAGTTATATTCTTGTACATAGGGGTCAGTATTATAGTAGTTATATTCTTGTACATAGGAGCAGTATTATAGTAGATATATTCTTGTACATAGGAGCAGTATTATAGTAGTTATATTCTTGCACATAGGAGCAGTATTATAGTAGTTATATTCTTGTATATAGGGGCAGTATTATAATAGTTATATTCTTGTACATAGGGGACAGTATTATAGCAGTTATATTCTTGTACATAGAGGGCAGTATTATAGTAGTTATATTCTTGTACATAGGAGCAGAATTATAGTGGTTATATTCTTGTACATTGGGAGCAGTATTATAGTAGTTATATTCTTGTATATAGGGGGAAGTATTATAGTAGTTTTATTCTTGTACATAGGAGCAGTATTATAGTAGTTATATTTTTGTACATAGGAGCAGTATTATAGTAGTTATATTCTTGTACATAGGAACAGTATTATAGTAGTTATATTCTTGTAAATGGGGGGCAGTATTATAGTAGTTATATTCTTGTAAATAGGGGGCAGTATTATAGTATTTATATTCTTGTAAATAGGGGGCAGTATTATAGTAGTTATATTCTTGTACATAGGGGCAGCATTATAGTAGTTATACTCTTGTACATAGGGGCAGTATTATAGTAGCTATATTCTTGTACATAGGGAGCAGTATTATAGTAGTTATATTCCTGTACATAGGGAGCAGTATTATAGCAGTTATATTCTTGTACATAGGGGGCAGTATTATAGCAGTTATATTCTTGTACATAGGGAGCAGTATTATAGTAGTTATATTCGCAGTTTTATTGCAGTTATATTCTTGTACATAGGCAGCAGTATTATAGTAGTTATATTCTTGTACATAGGGGGCAGTATTATAGTAGTTATATTCTTGTAAATAGGGGGCAGTATTATAGTATTTATATTCTTGTAAATGGGGGGCAGTATTATAGTAGTTATATTCTTGTAAATAGGGGGCAGTATTATACTATTTATATTCTTGTAAATAGGGGGCAGTATTATAGTAGTTATATTCTTGTACATAGGGGCAGCATTATAGTAGTTATACTCTTGTACATAGGGGCAGTATTATAGTAGCTATATTCTTGTACATAGGGAGCAGTATTATAGCAGTTATATTCCTGTACATAGGGGGCAGAATTATAGCAGTTATATTCTTGTACATAGGGGGCAGTATTATAGCAGTTATATTCTTGTACATAGGGAGCAGTATTATAGTAGTTATATTCGCAGTATTATAGCAGTTATATTCTTGTACATAGGGGGCAGTATTATAGTAGTTATATTCTTGTACATAGGGAACAGTATTATAGTAGTTATATTCTTGTACATAGGGAGCAGTATTATAGTAGTTATATTCTTGTACATAGGAGCAGTATTATAGTAGTTATATTCTTGTACATAGGGAGTAGTATTATAGTAGTTATATTCTTGCACATATGGAGCAGCATTATAGTAGTTATATTCTTGTACATAGGAGCAGTATTATAGTAGTTATATTCTTGTAAATAGGGGGCTGTATTATAGTAGTTATATTCTTGTACATAGGGGGCAGTATTATAGTAGTTATATTCTTGTACATAGGAGCAGTATTATAGTAGTTATATTCTTGTACATAGGGAGCAGTATTATAGTAGTTATATTCTTGTACATAGGGGGCTGTATTATAGTAGTTATATTCTTGTACATAGGAGCAGAATTATAGTGGTTATATTCTTGTACATAGGGAGCAGTATTATAGTAGTTATATTCTTGTACATAGGGGGCAGTATTATAGTAGTTATATTCTTGTACATAGGAGCAGTATTATAGTAGATATATTCTTGTACATAGGAGCAGTATTACAGTAGTTATATTCTTGTACATAGGAGCAGTATTATAGTAGCTATATTCTTGTACGTAGGGGCAGTATTATAGTAGTTATATTCTTGTAAATAGGGAGCAGTATTATAGTAGTTATATTCTTGTACATAGGGGCAGTAGTATAGTAGTTATATTCTTTTACATAGGGTCAGTATTATAGTAGTTATATTCTTGTACATAGGGGGCAGTATTATAGTAGTTATATTCTTGTACTTAGGGAGCAGTATTATAGTAGTTATATTCTTGTACATAGGAGCAGTATTATAGTAGTTATATTCTTGTAAATAGGGGGCAGTATTATAGTATTTATATTCTTGTAAATAGGGGGCAGTATTATAGTATTTATATTCTAGTAAATAGGGGTCAGTATTATAGTATTTATATTCTTGCAAATAGGGGGCAGTATTATAGTAGTTATATTCTTGTACATAGGAGCAGTATTATAGTATTTATATTCTTGTACATAGGGAGCAGTATTATAGTAGTTATATTCTTGTACATAGGAGCAGTATTATAGTAGTTATATTCTTGTACATAGGGAGCAGTATTATAGTAGTTATATTCTTGCACATAGGGAGCAGTATTATAGTAGTTATATTCTTGTACATAGGAGCAGTATTATAGTAGTTATATTCTTGTAAATAGGGGCAATATTATAGTATTTATATTCTTGTAAATAGGGGGCAGTATTATAGTATTTATATTCTTGTAAATAGGGGGCAGTATTATAGTATTTATATTCTTGCAAATAGGGGGCAGTATTATAGTAGTTATATTCTTGTACATAGGAGCAGCATTATAGTAGTTATATTCTTGTACATAGGAGCAGTATTACAGTAGTTATATTCTTGGACATAGGGGCAGTATTATAGTAGTTATACTCTTGTACATAGGGGCCGTATTACAGTAGTTATATTCTTGTACATAGGAGCAGTATTATAGTAGTTATATTCTTGGACATAGAGGCAGTATTATAGTAGTTATACTCTTGTACATAGGGGCAGTATTATAGTAGTTATATTCTTGTACATAGGCAGCAGTATTATATTAGTTATATTCTTGTACATAGGAGCAGTGTTAAAGTAGTTATATTCTTGTACATAGGGGCAGTATTATAGTAGTTATATTCTTGTACATATGGGCAGTATTATAGTAGTTATATTCTTGTACATAGGAGCAGTATTATAGCAGTTATATTCTTGTAAATAGGGGGCAGTATTATAGTAGTTATATTCTTGTAAATAGGGGGCAGTATTATAGTATTTATATTCTATTAAATAGGGGGCAGTATTATAGTAGTTTTATTCTTGTAGATAGGAGCAGTATTATAGTAGTCATATTCCTGTACATAGGGGCAGTATTATAGTAGTTATATTCTTGTACATAGGGGCAGTATTATAGTAGTTATATTCTTGTACATAGGCAGCAGTATTATATTAGTTATATTCTTGTACATAGGAGCAGTGTTAAAGTAGTTATATTCTTGTACATAGGGGCAGTATTATAGTAGTTATATTCTTGTACATATGGGCAGTATTATAGTAGTTATATTCTTGTACATAGGAGCAGTATTATAGCAGTTATATTCTTGTAAATAGGGAGCAGTATTATAGTAGCTATATTCTTGTACGTAGGGGCAGTATTATAGTAGTTATATTCTTGTAAATAGGGAGCAGTATTATAGTAGTTATATTCTTGTACATAGGGGCAGTAGTATAGTAGTTATATTCTTTTACATAGGGTCAGTATTATAGTAGTTATATTCTTGTACATAGGGGGCAGTATTATAGTAGTTATATTCTTGTACTTAGGGAGCAGTATTATAGTAGTTATATTCTTGTACATAGGAGCAGTATTATAGTAGTTATATTCTTGTAAATAGGGGGCAGTATTATAGTATTTATATTCTTGTAAATAGGGGGCAGTATTATAGTATTTATATTCTAGTAAATAGGGGTCAGTATTATAGTATTTATATTCTTGCAAATAGGGGGCAGTATTATAGTAGTTATATTCTTGTACATAGGAGCAGTATTATAGTATTTATATTCTTGTACATAGGGAGCAGTATTATAGTAGTTATATTCTTGTACATAGGAGCAGTATTATAGTAGTTATATTCTTGTACATAGGGAGCAGTATTATAGTAGTTATATTCTTGCACATAGGGAGCAGTATTATAGTAGTTATATTCTTGTACATAGGAGCAGTATTATAGTAGTTATATTCTTGTAAATAGGGGCAATATTATAGTATTTATATTCTTGTAAATAGGGGGCAGTATTATAGTATTTATATTCTTGTAAATAGGGGGCAGTATTATAGTATTTATATTCTTGCAAATAGGGGGCAGTATTATAGTAGTTATATTCTTGTACATAGGAGCAGCATTATAGTAGTTATATTCTTGTACATAGGAGCAGTATTACAGTAGTTATATTCTTGGACATAGGGGCAGTATTATAGTAGTTATACTCTTGTACATAGGGGCCGTATTACAGTAGTTATATTCTTGTACATAGGAGCAGTATTATAGTAGTTATATTCTTGGACATAGAGGCAGTATTATAGTAGTTATACTCTTGTACATAGGGGCAGTATTATAGTAGTTATATTCTTGTACATAGGCAGCAGTATTATATTAGTTATATTCTTGTACATAGGAGCAGTGTTAAAGTAGTTATATTCTTGTACATAGGGGCAGTATTATAGTAGTTATATTCTTGTACATATGGGCAGTATTATAGTAGTTATATTCTTGTACATAGGAGCAGTATTATAGCAGTTATATTCTTGTAAATAGGGGGCAGTATTATAGTAGTTATATTCTTGTAAATAGGGGGCAGTATTATAGTATTTATATTCTATTAAATAGGGGGCAGTATTATAGTAGTTTTATTCTTGTAGATAGGAGCAGTATTATAGTAGTCATATTCCTGTACATAGGGGCAGTATTATAGTAGTTATATTCTTGTACATAGGGGCAGTATTATAGTAGTTATATTCTTGTACATAGGCAGCAGTATTATATTAGTTATATTCTTGTACATAGGAGCAGTGTTAAAGTAGTTATATTCTTGTACATAGGGGCAGTATTATAGTAGTTATATTCTTGTACATATGGGCAGTATTATAGTAGTTATATTCTTGTACATAGGAGCAGTATTATAGCAGTTATATTCTTGTAAATAGGGGGCAGTATTATAGTAGTTATATTCTTGTAAATAGGGGGCAGTATTATAGTATTTATATTCTATTAAATAGGGGGCAGTATTATAGTAGTTTTATTCTTGTAGATAGAAGCAGTATTATAGTAGTCATATTCCTGTACATAGGGGCAGTATTATAGTAGTTATATTCTTGTACATAGGGGACAGTATTATAGTAGTTATATTCTTGTACATAGGAGCAGTATTATAGTAGTTATATTCTTGTACATAGGAGCAGTATTATAGTAGTTATATTGTTGTACATAGGGAAAGTATTATAGTAGTTATATTCTTGTACATAGGGGCATTATTATAGCAGTTATATTCTTGTAGATAGGAGCAGTATTATAGTAGTCATATTCCTGTACATAGGGGCAGTATTATAGTAGTTATATTCTTGTACATAGGAGCAGTATTATAGTAGTTATATTCTTGTACATAGGAGCAGTATTATAGTAGTTATAGTCTTGTACATAGGGGGTAGTATTATAGTAGCTATATTCTTGTACATAGGGGGCAGTATTATAGTAGTTATATTCTTGTACATAGGGGCAGTATTATAGTAGTTATATTCTTGTACATAGGGAGCAGTATTATAGTAGTTATATTCTTGAACATAGGGGCAGTATTATAGGAGTTATATTCTTGTACATAGGGAGCAGTATTATAGTAGTTATATTCTTGTAAATAGGGGGCAGTATTATAGTATTTATATTCTTGCAAATAGGGGGCAGTATTATAGTATTTATATTCTTGTAAATAGGGGGAAGTATTATAGTATTTATATTCTTGCAAATAGGGGGCAGTATTATAGTAGTTATATTCTTGTATATAGGAGCAGTATTATAGTAGTTATATTCTTGTCCTATGTTGTCCTATGTTGTCCTATGTCGAGCAAACACGTTCCTCACTCGCTAATTCACGTTACCTACCAGGTACCCGATCCACCTGTTAAGTGATCGGTGGTGGCAGTATACCAGTATTTATGTGATATTGTGGTTTGAGGGTGGCTGGTCAGAGGTATATATACGTTCCTGGAAGGAACTGGTGGTATATATACGTCCTGTCACATCACGTGCCGCAATAGTCGACATAAATTAGAGCAGCTGCACCCGTGCTTATCCTCTGTCAATACCGTGTTTGACCAGCAGGATAAGGGGGCGCCAGAGAGCTGCAAGGTCTGACCCAAGAGTGGGTGTTGTTTTCATGACAAATTTCATGACAAATTTCATGACAACGTTCATGCAAATCATTAGACCACCTGATCTTTCTCTTCTTTCTCCTTTTACTAGTCGCAGGCGACATCTCCCCTAACCCTGGGCCCCCCTCCACTAGCGTACACCACTCTCCTCCAGCTGCATATAGAAACCCTGCTAATCTTATTAACGTTCAGTGCATGCCCTCTCCTATTGATTTCCATTGCGCTCTCTGGAACGCACGGTCTGTGTGTAACAAACTAACTTACATCCATGATTTTTTCCTCTCTAATTCTCTTAACCTTCTGGCTATCACAGAAACCTGGATTCAGCAGCTAGACACCACCGCTGCTGCTGCTCTCTCGTTTGGTGGGCTGAAATTTTCACATACCCCCAGACATGGCAACAGACAGGGTGGAGGTGTTGGTCTGCTCCTTTCCTCACAATGTGCTTTCCAGGTCATCCCCCCGGTTCCCTCACTTATGTTTCCTTCCTTTGAAGTCCACACCATCAGACTCTTTAAACCCTTCTCCCTGCGAGTGGCAGTCGTGTATCGCCCTCCAGGCTCCGCCCGCCAGTTCTTGGATCACTTTGCCACCTGGCTTCCTCACTTTCTATCCTGTGACATCCCCACCCTCATCATGGGCGACTTTAACATCCCCATCGATGACCCCCTCTCCCAATCCGCCTCTCATCTACTTTCTCTAACTTCTTCATTCCGTCTCTCACAGTTTACGAATTCTCCTACCCATGAAGATGCGAACACTCTGGACCTGTTTTTTTCCAGTCTCTGCTTGCTGGATGACTTTACCAACTTCCCTCTCCCGCTCTCGGACCACAACCTTCTCTCCTTCTCTGTTAAGAATTGTCTCCTCACCCGGGACACCCCCACTTACCACACTTATAGGAATACACGTACCATTAATACCCAGCAGCTTATGGACAATCTCCACACATCTTTAGCCCCCATCTCCTCCTTCTCCTGTCCAGACTTGGCATTGTCACACTACAACAATACACTGAAGAGCGCCCTAGATGAAGCAGCTCCTTCTACTCGCAGAAAGATCCTACACAGACAACGGCAGCCCTGGCACACGATGCAAACACGCTTTCTTCAACGTTGCTCGAGGTGTGCTGAGCGTCAGTGGAGAAAATCTCTTTTAGCAGAGGACTTCATCCACTATAAATTCATGCTCAAAACCTATAACTCTGCCCTTCATCTGGCCAAACAATCCTACTTCACCACCCTCATCACTTCAATGTCCAACAACCCAAAACGACTTTTCGAAACCTTAAACTCCCTCCTGAAACCTAAAGCACAGGCCCCCACCACCAATCTCAGCAGTGAGGATCTGGCCACTTATTTCTTGGAAAAAATCAACCACATCCATCAGGACATCTCAGCCCAATCTCCTCAGTGCCTGGATCCCCTTCCCTACTGCACTTCAAGCTCACTAGCCATCTTTGAGCCTGTCACAGAAGAAGAAGTTACCCAGCTCCTCGCTTCTTCTCGGCCTACAACCTGCAACAGTGACCCCATTCCTTCACATCTCCTGCAGTCCCTCTCACCGGTGGTCACCACTCACCTGACTAAAATATTTAACCTCTCTCTTTCGTCAGGTATCTTTCCCTCATCATTTAAACATGCCATCATAACCCCTTTACTTAAAAAGCCATCCCTGGACCAGAACTGCACTGCTAACTATAGACCTGTCTCTAATCTTCCCTTCATCTCTAAACTCCTGGAACGCTTGGTCCACTCCCGTCTAATCCGCTATCTCTCAGATAACTCTCTCCTCGACCCTCTACAATCTGGTTTCCGCTCCTTACACTCCACTGAAACTGCCCTCACTAAAGTCTCTAACGATCTACTAACAGCCAAATCCAAAGGTCACTGCTCCCTGCTGATTCTCCTGGATCTCTCTGCAGCATTTGACACTGTGGATCACCAGCTCCTCCTCACTATGCTCCGCTCTATAGGCCTCAAGGAAACCGTTCTCTCCTGGTTCTCCTCCTACCTCTCTGACCGCTCCTTCACTGTATCTTTTGCCGGCTCCTCTTCCCCTCCTCATCCCCTTACTATCGGGGTTCCTCAGGGCTCAGTCCTAGGCCCCCTCCTCTTCTCTCTATACACTGCCCCTATTGGACAAACAATCAGCAGATTTGGGTTCCAGTATCATCTCTATGCTGACGACACCCAACTATACACTTCTTCCCCTGACATCACCCCTACCCTAATACAAAACACCAAGGATTGTTTGTCTGCTGTGTCTAGCATCATGTCCTCCCTCTATCTCAAATTGAATCTCTCCAAAACTGAACTTCTTGTGTTTCCCCCCTCTAGTAACCTAACTCTACCTAATATCGAAATTACCTTGGAGGGGTCAACCATAACTCCCAAGCAGCACGCCCGCTGCCTTGGGGTCATATTCGACACTAACCTTTCCTTTACTCCCTATATCCGATCACTCACTCGCTCTTGTCACCTGCATCTTAAAAACATCTCCAGCAGGGCCGGCGTCAGCACCCGGCGCACCCGGGCAAATGCCGGGGCCCTGAGCAGGCAGAGGGGCCCACTGGCGGTCGCGCACCCCGCTGGGCTATGGGCGGAGGAGAGCGGTGTCAGCGCCCGCCCTTCTCCGCCGCTTGCTCAGGGCCCCGGCAGCTGGATACTTACCTCTCCCCGTGCCTCCGCAGATCAGCTGTCTTCCTGCTCTGCGCTCCCTGTGACGTCTCAGGTCAGAGGGCGCGGTGACGTCTTTACACCGCGCCCTCCCCTGAGCCGTCACAGGGAGCGCAGAGCGGGAAGATACCGGCGTCGCTGGAGTCCAGACCAGAGCAGCGGCAGCAGGTGAGGAGAAGGAAGGTGAGTATTTGATTTTTTTTTTTTTATGTATGGAGGCATGGGGCAGTATAAAGGGGAAGAGGGGGGGGGCATCCTCCATGGAGCATTATAAAGAGAGGGGGGACTGGACATCCTGCATGGGGCATTATAAAGAAGGGGGGGGGTGACATCCTGCATGGGGCATTATAAGGTGGGGAACAGCCTGCATGGGGCATTATAAAGGGGGGGGGGGCAGCCTGCATAGTGCATTATGTGGGGGGGAACAGCCTGCATGGAGCATTATAAGGGGGGGGAGCAGCCTGTATGGGGCATTATGTGGGGGGTAAGAGCCTGCATGGAGCATTAAAAGGGGGGGGGCTGTATGGGGCATTATGTTGGGGGTAACAGCCTGCATGGAGCATTATAAGGGGGGACAGCCTGTATGGGGCATTATGTGGGGGGTAACAGCCTGCATGCAGCATTATATGGGGGCCAGTATCCTGTATGGAGCGTTATAAGGGGACCGGTATCCTGTATGGAGAGTTATATGGGGGCCAGTATCCTGTATGGAGTTTTATAAGGGGACCAGTATTCTGTATGGAGCCTTATATGGGGGCCAGTATTCCGTATGAAGCGTTATATGGGGGCCAGTATTCCGTATCGGGCCTTATATAGGGGCCAGTCTTCTGTGTGGAGCGATTCACCGGTTTCTGAGCTATTGTGGAATTTACAATAGATATCACTCATGTAATGTAAGAAGTGAAATCTTTGCATTGTACTATATATATATATATATATATATATATATATATATATATATATATATATATATATATTTCTCCCCCATATCTCTGCATCATGAATCGTGGTATGTGTTAAAGGGGCCCACTGAGACTCTTTCGCCCGGGGCCCAGAAAAACCTGAAGCCGGCCCTGATCTCCAGAATCCGACCTTTTCTCACTTTGGAAACTGCTAAAACTCTTACTGTCGCTCTTATTCACTCTCGTCTGGACTACTGCAACTCTCTTCTGATCGGTCTCCCTCTTACCAAAATTTCCCCTCTCCAATCTGTCCTGAATGCGGCAGCCAGGGTCGTATTTATGTCCAGCCGCTTCACCGATGCCTCCACCTTGTGCTAGTCATTACACTGGTTACCCATTCACTACATGGTCCAATATAAACTCATTGCTCTCACCCACAAAGCTCTTTACAGTTCTGCACCACCTTATATCTCCTCTCTCATCTCAGTCTATCGTCCTACACGTGCCCTCCGTTCCACAAATGACCTAAGGCTAACATCCCCCATAATCCGAACCTCACACCTCCGTCTCCAAGACTTCTCTCGTGCTGCACCAGTTCTCTGGAATGCTCTACCCCAGACGATCCGATTGATGCCTAGCCCCGATGTCTTCAAGCGCGCTTTAAAAACCCATCTCTTTAAACAAGCCTACCACCTCAACTACTCAGTAAACTAACTTTCCCCTGTTCCCTCCTAAATACTATTCAGAATCTGCACCCTACTGTTCATCTGTTTCTACACCCTCCATGCACTCGAAAACTGCACTCGGTAATTGAGTATTGCACTTTAACATACAGGCTGATGACCGGATCATACAGCTTTATATGATAATCCCGACTTATTATAATTGCCAGACCTGAAATAACAAGCACTTTCCACCTATTGTGTCCCCCCATTTCCATGTAGATTGTAAGCTTGCGAGCAGGGACCTCACTCCTGATGTAACTGTTAAACTGTCTCACCTTGTATTGAATTTATTGTTTGTACATGTCCCCGCTTAATTGTAAAGTGCTGCGGAATATGTTGGCGCTATATAAATAAAAATTATTATTTATTATTATTATTGTACATAGGAGCAGTATTATAGTAGTTATATTCTTGTACATAGGGGTAGTATTATAGTAGTTATACTCTTGTACATAGGGGCAGTATTACAGTAGTTATATTCTTGTACATAGGGGCAGTATTATAGTAGTTATATTCTTGTACATAGGGAGCAGTATTATAGTAGTTATATTCCTGTACATAGTGGGCAGTATTATAGCAGTAATATTCTTGTACATAGGGGGCTGTATTAAAGCAGTTATATTCTTGTACATAGGGAGCAGTATTATAGTAGTTATATTCGCAGTATTATAGCAGTTATATTCTTGTACATAGGGGGCAGTATTATAGTAGTTATATTCTTGTACATAGGGAACAGTATTATAGTAGTTATATTCTTGCACATAGGGAGCAGTATTATAGTAGTTATATTCTTGTACATAGGAGCAGTATTATAGTAGTTATATTCTTGTACATAGGGAGCAGTATTATAGTAGTTATATTCTTGTACATAGGAGCAGTATTATAGTGGTTATATTCTTGTACATAGGAGCAGTATTATAGTAGTTATATTCTTGTACATAGGAGCAGTATTATAGTAGTTATATTCTTGTACATATTCTCTGTATTATAGTAGTTATATTCTTGTACATAAGAGCAGTATTATAGTAGTTATATTCTAGTACATAGGGACAGTGTTATAGTAGTTGTATTCTTGTACATAGGGGCAGTATTATAATAGTTATATTCTTGTACATAGGAGCAGTATTATAGTAGTTATATTCTTGTACATACAGAGCAGTATTATAGTAGTTATATTCTTGTACATACAGGGCAGTATTATAGTATGTATATTCTTGTACATAGGAGCAGTATTATAGTAGTTATATTCTTATACATAGGGGCAGTATTATAGTAGTTATATTCTTGTACATAGGGAGCAGTATTATAGTAGTTATATTCTTGTACATAGGGGCAGTATTATAGTAGTTATAATCTTGTACATAAGGGCAGTATTATAGTAGTTATAATCTTTTTTTATAGAGGGCAGTATTATAGTAGATATATTCTTGTACATAGGGGCAGTATTATAGTAGTTATATTATTGTACATAGGGGGCAGTATTATAGTAGTTATGTTCTTGTACATGCCGGCAGTATTATAGTAGTTATATTCTTGTACATAGGAGCAGTATTATATTAGTTATATTCTTGTACATAGGAGCAGTGTTAAAGTAGTTATATTCTTGTACATAGGGGCAGTATTATAGTAGTTATATTCTTGTACATAGGGGCAGTATTATAGTAGTTATATTCTTGTACATAGGAGCAGTATTATAGCAGTTATATTCTTGTAAATAGGGGGCAGTATTATAGTAGTTATATTCTTGTAAATAGGGGGCAGTATTATAGTATTTATATTCTATTAAATAGGGGGCAGTATTATAGTAGTTTTATTCTTGTAGATAGGAGCAGTATTATAGTAGTCATATTCCTGTACATAGGGGCAGTATTATAGCAGATATATTCTTGTACATAGGGGCAGTATTATAGTAGTTATATTCTTGTACATAGAGGGCAGTATTATAGTAGTTATATTCATGTACATAGGAGCAGTATTATAGTAGTTATATTCTTGTACATAGGGGCAGTATTATAGTAGTTATATTCTTGTACATTGAGGACCGTATTATAAGTGTTGAGCCCCACAAATATGTTCTGTGGTGTTGAGATGTAAAATAAAATTTACTACAACTTATACTTTCATTTTTAAAATGTCGCAGATCCTCCGATTTCAGTCTTTACTGTGATTCTGGAGCTTTGGAGCTTCTGATTTGAGCTGTGATGCTTTGACTCAGCGTCAGTCACATGTGTGAGGGGGCTGCCTTTTTAGCTCAGCTCATTAGCTAAGTCAGCCCCCTTCTTTGTCAAGCCGGGTGAAAGGAAAGTGGGTTGCTCTCATAGAGAAGGGGGCTGGCTTAGCTAATAAGCTGAGCTAGACATGGCCGCAATGTACACTTTACCCACACAGAGAGAGATTGGTGGAGCAAAATAAAACTTAGTACATAACATTCACCACAATCACAGTAATAGTCTGATGCATGAAAATCAAAACTCATTTAACCATCAGGTTAACGATTAAAAGAAATAAAATGCAAACGTCCAAATTGCCATTTTTTTTAGTTATTGCACTTCCACCCAAAAATGCAATAAAAAAAACAATCGAAATGTTTTATGTGCCCAAAAATGGTACCAACATAAAAATTGCAGATCACTCCAGTGAATAAAACAAGCCCTCACACAGCTCCATTGCAGGAAAAAAAATAAAAAAAAGTTACAGATCTCAAAAAATAATGACAAAAAAATATGAATTCAGAATTTTTTAAAACACTAAAATAGTAAAAAAAAAAAACTAGATGAGTTTGGTATCATCGTAATTGCACTGAGCTGAAGAATAATGTTGTGGGGTCATTTTAGCCGCACAAAAATAAAACTCCCTCCCCCAAAAATAGCGGAATTATTTATTTTTTTTCACTTCGCTTTGATTTTTTTTTTCTGGTTTCCAGTACATTGTATAGAAAAGCGAATGGTGACATCCAAAACTACATATAAAAATAAGGCCTCATATGGCTATGGGGACGGAAAAATATAAAAAAGTTACTGCTTTTGGAAAAAGGGGAGAAAAAAGACAAAAAAAAATGCAAAAATAAAAATTGGAGGCGGTGGGAAATGCTTAAAGGGGAAGTCTAGGATTAGAAAACAAGAATAGCGCCACCTGGGTCCACAGTCTCTGTCCAGTTCTGCCAGACACAGGTCAACGAAAGACGGACCAAAGCCCGGACTGGAATTCAGAACTTTACAGGAAAATATCCTTTATTCTGTCACTTTATTTCTTATCAATCCAATGAGAAAAAGATTAAAAAATAAAAAAAATAAATGAAAAATGAGTCATAGAAGAACGACAAAAGTTCTCTCCTCTCCAGGAGATGAAATAGAACTGAACAGAGAGAAAAAAAAAAAAAAAAAAAAGGAAATTTTTAGTGATTTTTTAAAATTGTATAAATGAAAAAAAAAACATATATGTAGTCAAAGTATAAAGAACGGTTCACCCTCCGCCGGTGCGCCGTGCCTTTAAGGATGGCGAAGACTATAAAGGAGTAGGTTGAAAGGAGTACGAGGAACTTTCTTTTCTTCCCCTTGAATAACACAGCCGGGCGCCTGACAGCAAAGCCTTGTGGGAGAACAACATGTGCAGATAATTAGGACAGAGCTAGCAGCAGGCCGCACCAAATGCTCCTGTTTTATTCCAAGTCTTCTACTTGGCAGAATGTTGTCAGCAAACTGCTAAAACCAGCGTTTTATAAAGAAGAAAAGAGGATTTGCTCTGAACGTCAACGCTGGGAATATAGGAAGGGAAGAAATGCACGGCAGAAGCCTACAGCATTAGCACCATCGTGCTCTGAAATACTCTGTGCTGCTGGAAATAGGTTCTCTACACTATGTAGCTACTTTTAGTCTCCATTTTGCTGCTCATATCATGACTCTGCCCCTGACACGTGCAACCCGGTCCTCATTAATATTATCACATGAGTAGACAGGTCACTGCAACTAGATAGATAGATAGATATATGTCACGGGTGTGTCAGGGTTGACAGACAGTCACACAGTGTCCCGCTGTAGAAGGTCGCTGCGTCTGGCTTTACAAACATCTCCCTGATCCTTTTATGATTCCTTTCTCTTTAGGACCCAGCGGTGATCCTCACCTTCCTTTCCCTTTAGGACCCTGAGATATCCGCACCTTTCTGTTGTTAATCAGCACTTTCTTGCTGTGTCCTTCAATACACTCAGATCCTCAGAGAGTTGCTGGTGATAACTAGTGATGGGCGAGCGCTAAAATGCTCGGGTGCTCGTTACTCGGGTCGAGCAAATTGGAATACTCGGGTGCTCGACCCGAGCAATGAGCCCAATGTAAGTCTATGGGAAACTCGAGCATTTTTCAGGGGGCTCCCCCCCGGCGGTCTGCAGAGGGCCTAAAAATTGCCCAAATCGATGGAAACAGTGCTCAAATGACATGGGAACAGCATGGGGAAGACCCCTGGAAGCATGTCTGACTTCCAGGTCACTGCTGTCAACAACGTGGTCAGAGTATTACGCCACTGTAACGGGTCTGGGAGGCGGAACCTCTGAGCTACTATACAAGGGGGCAGTCCTTGTAAGGGAGCGGGTGGCGACCAGGGAAGACGGGCAGGAGGTCACAGCAGGTGACCGGGACAGTCTCTGAGTGAACGGGCTGGAGGTCACGGCAAGTGACCGGGGCAGTCTCTGGATGAACGGGCTGATGGTCACGGCAAGTGACCGGGGCAGTCTCTGAATGAACGGGCAGATGGTCACGGCAAGTGACCGGGGCAGTCTCTAGGTAAAGGGTTGGTACGACCTGTGGCGGCTGATGATAGACGTGGGCTCCCAGGTGAGCAGGCGAGAGTCTCTGGATGAACGGGTGGTCACAGCATGTGACGGCGGAGCCTCCAGGAAGACCAACAGACAGGCGGCAGATGAGCGCTCCCAGGTGAGCGGGCAGAAGTCTCTGGACAGGCGGGTGGTCACAGCACGTGACGGCAGAGCCTCCAGGTAGGCTACCAGACAGGCAACAGATGAGCGCTCCCAGGTGAGCGAGCAGGAGTCACTGGACAGGCAGGTGGTCACAGCACGTGACGGCGGAGCCTCCAGGTAGACTAGCAGGCAGGTAGCAGGTGTGTGCTCCCAGGTGAGCGGGCAAGCTGGTCCATAGACAGACTGACAGGAGTTGGAAGGAAGACCGTCGGACCTCGGGCAAGCAGGCAGGTGGCTGATGTGCGCTCCCAGGTGAGCGGGCAGACTGGTCCTTAGACAGACTGACAGGAGTAGTAAGGCAGACCGTCGGACCTCAGACTAGCAGGCAGGTAGCAGATAATCAGGCAGGAATCTGGCAGGTAACTGGCAGGTAACTGGCAACGGGACCTGAGGGCTGAAGCAGAGTAGTAAACAGTGCAACAACATTGCTCGGGCATTTTGGAGGAGGTGCCTTAAATATGGTGAAGTCCTCCGGCCATTGGCCGGGGACTCCTTAGGACGGCGCGCGCGGCCCCTTTAAGAGGGAGGAAGAGCGCGCGCGCGCGCCCTAAGCACAGTGGACGGGAAGGAGCGCGCGCTGCCAGCAGAGCGGGAGGAGGACGCCGGGCATGGAGCAGGGAGGTGAGGGGAACAGCGTCCCTGCCTAGCAGAGGGCAGGGACGCCAGCGCTACAGCCACTTTTACGGACTCACAATAAAACGTGCAAGAACAAATCCAAAATGGATTTTCCTGTGAAATATGTTAAGGAACATCCTTTCCAGGGTAATGACTTTTATATAAGGCAAAATAAATAACCAAAAACAAAATTACTCCTCCACACCTTGGGCTATGTTCACACGTAGCATTTTTTTTTTTTGCACTTTTGCATTGCTTTCAACCAAGACAAATGCATTCACCGGGAAATGTCATTTTAACATTTTACAACCTTATCTGGTCATGTGGTGTGTGAGATATCATCAGACACATGCATACAGTGCTGAAAAGACATGGGAACAGCATGGGGAAGACCTCTGGAAGCATCTCTGACTCCCAGGTCACTGCCTAAAAGTGTGCCCATCATAAGTGATCCTTGGCGCATGCGAAGATGCCTCCTGCCATGCACCTGTCGTTGCAGACTTGCCACGATCACCGTCCACGTCCTTGTCCCAGCGCAGCACTCAGTTGTCCCTACCCCATTCCTTGGAATGCAAGCGCAAGTATGCAGCCAGCCACCCACCCTCCCACAGGCTGCAATACTATACTGCCAAATTTTTGAAAGCTGCTTGCACTTGAAATGTGGCCTTTTAAGCTCGTGGAGCTGTCCACAATATTATGGCGGCAGCGACCGGGTATCCATACTTGGTCCCAGCCGCCACTATTGGTCCCGGTGTCGTCTCCACCTTCCACAAGCACGGTTCCCACAACATTACCCGTGCCCTCCCCAGTGCACTTACTGGGAAGGACCGCCTAACCACAAACACGTGGATAGGTGAATGTGGCCAGGGACGGTACGGAGCCAGTCCACAACTTTTTTTTGCTGACAGTTGTATTTAGCTCGGTGAAAGGACCGGTGTGTCACCCTGGCCTGGATGCCACAAGTGTAATTAAAGCTGTGTCTGAGAGCAAGGGGGAGGTTCTCTAGTCAGGGGAACATTAGCATGCTATGCCTCCTGTCTCAGGCCAGTAGGGGGAGCAGGCTGCCCCTATAAAAGCTGGTACTGGGGGCAGGGTTAGAGAGAACTTGATGGCCTGTCTCAGCACTGAGACTTGTCCCAGAGCAGAGCAGGGACAGACAGTTGCACTGCACCTAAGAGGAAGTGTGGCAGGAGGAGAGCCACAAGCCAGAGACAAGAGGCGAAGAGAGCCTGTCTTGGCAGATAAGAGACTGACTTTACCAGACTTTGGTGTCTGAGGCTGGGAGGATTCTACATCCCCCAGCAGAGAACCAGTCCGCAAGGGACTGTATATTTCTTGGCCTAAGAAGCCTGGAGGCCCTGCCACAACCGAAGGGACCAGTAAAGCCGTACAAGGCTGGGAGCAGAAAGGAACCCACGTCGCAGGCCATACAGGCGAGAATACACGGAAAGCTTGGAAACGTGGGCTGTTACCCTATAAGGAGGAGATAGCCAGAAGGAGCGCAGAAAGCACGGTAGGCCTACACCCTCACCCTGACCAGGGCCAATTTCCCCGTTGCTCTCAGACATCCAGGTCCCCTCCTAGCTGGGACTGTTTATGGGTCAGTTTACCTGTTTCAGTAAAGACCCTGGACTGCAACCTATTGTCTGTGTGCTCCTTCGCGCCTCCAGCACTACCGGTACTGGTACTCTCACCACCATCACTCCCACCATCCACTACACTGCCCTGGGGCCGCACTCTTCCCGTGGGGAGTCACACCATCCCAGCTGCACACATCATCAGCCCCAGCGGTCTGCCTTGCAGCGGCGGTTCCTAATGACCGCAAATCCACGGGTGGCGTAGTCGGACATAATCAATAGCACATAACGGACTACCACTGGCCTGACCACCTTGAGCCACGGAACCGGGTTGCCACTACTACTCCCATCGTTCCCCCACTGCCCGGATCCGAGTGCCCCACGGCCCAGGGGGCGACTCAGCTTTGGCGTAGTCGGCAGGATTTCGTGCCCGCAACCACCGGGTACTGCGTGCCTGAAAAAGACTTTTGTAACTTACCTGTGGCGAAGTTTCCCGCCGTCCGGAGTCGTTTCCCGCCATCCGGAGCCGATTCCCTCCATCAGGCGCCATCTTGGACCGTAAGGGCACTAATCCCAGAGAATGGCCGCCCGAAGCAGAGGAAGCCTTTCTTTCCTTAAAACAGGCTTTCTCTTCCGCCCCGGTGCTGCATCGTCCGGGCGGCAACAAACAATTCTTCCTGGAAGTGGATGCCTCCTCCTCTGGAGCCGGAGCGGTACTTACCCAAAAGTCGTCTTCCGGAAGAATGGTAACTTGCGGCTTCTTCTCCAAACTCTTCTCCCCTTCTGAGCGCAATTATTCTATAGGAGACCGAGAGTTATTGGCCATTAAGCTGGCACTGGAGGAGTGGCGTTACCTGCTCGAGGGGGCTCTTCACCCGGTAATTATTTACACGGACCACAAGAACTTGGCTTACCTCCAGAGCGCCAAGAGACTTAACCTGCTCCAAGCCCGGTGGTCCTTGTTTTTTGCCCGCTTTGATTTCGTTCTTCATTTTCGCCCGGCAGACAAAAACATCAAAGCTGACGCCTTGTCCCGATCCTTCCTGGTGTCTGATCTAGAGGAGGAGCCTAAGCACATCATTGATCCCGCCAGAGTAATGCAGGTGGTCCCCGTGAATCTAAATCGTCTCCCTCCCGGTAAGACGTTCGTAACCGTACCTGATCAGAAGAAGGTCCTACACTGGGGTCACTCGTCTAAACTAGCTGGCCACACCGGTCAGAAAAAGACCCTCCAGCTTATTACCCAGCATTACTGGTGGCCTACCCTGCACAAGGACGTAATAGACTTTGTTTCAGCCTGTGTGTCCTGCGCCCGCAACAAGGTTCCGAGACACCTGCCAGCCGGTCGCCTCCTTCCTCTTCCAGTACCTGCTGCCCCGTGGCAGCATATAGCTATGGACTTTATAACGGATCTCCCTGTCTCTGCCGGTTGTACGGTCATTTGGGTGGTCGCTGACCGCTTTTCCAAGATGGCTCACTTCATTCCCCTGCCGGGCCTCCCGTCTGCACCCGAGCTGGCTAAAGACTTTATCCGCCACATCTTCCGTCTCCATGGCCTGCCCCTCCACATCGTGTCGGATCGTGGGGTTCAGTTCACCTCACGCTTCTGGAGAGCCACATGTAAGCTACTTGACGTCACCCTGGACTTCTCCTACGCTTACCACCCACAGTCCAATGGTCAAGTGGAGCGGATCAATCAAATCCTGACCAGTTACCTCCGGCACTTCGTTAATGCCCACCATTAGGACTGGGTGGATCTCCTACCATGGGCCGAGTTCTCTTACAATAATCACGAGAGCGAATCTTCCTCCAAATCCCCGTTTTTTGTAGTCTTTGGTCAGCATCCTCGGATCCCATTTCCCGTCTCCACCTCGGTGGACAATCCGGCTGTGGAATCTCTCGTTAGCGAATTCTCCTCCATTTGGGAGAGTACCCGATCCGCACTCCTTCAGTCGTCCGAGCGGATGAAAAAACACGCTGACAAAAAACGCCTGGATCCTCCACAATTCCGTCCTGGAGATAAAGTCTGGCTCTCGTCCAAGTATGTCCGGCTCAAGATTCCTTCCTACAAGTTAGGGCCTCGGTTCATCGGCCCACTGGAAGTTATCAAACAAATCAATCCGGTGGCCTATAAATTGAAACTCCCGGCCAACTTGCGGATCCCTAACTCCTTCCATGTATCTCTCCTCAAACCTGTGGTACTTAACTCTTTCTCCAAGTCTACAGGTACGCCTCCTGCTCCGGTTTCCGCTGAAAACGAGTTTGAGGTAGAGAACATTCTGGCCACCAAAAGGGTAAGAGGAAAAACCTTTTTTCTAGTAGATTGGAAGGGGTTTGGTCCTGAGGAGAGAACGTGGGAGCCCCGGGAGAGCATCCATGCCCCTCTCATCCTTGATAAATTTCTGTCTGACCTAAAAAAGGGGGGGGCCTAAAGGGGGGGTACTGTAGCGTCGGCGTCCCTGCCTCCTGCTAGGCAGGGACGCTGTTCCCCTCACCTCTCCGCTCCGTGCCCGGCGTCTTCCTCCCACTCTGCTGGCAGCACGCGCTGCTTCCCGGCCACTGTGCTTAGGGCGCGCGCGCGCGCGCTCCCCCTCTCTTAAAGGGGCCGCGCGCGCCGTCCTAAGGAGTCCCCGGCCAATGGCCGGAGGACCTCACCATATATAAGGCACCTCCTCCAAAATGGAGGTGCCCGAGCAATGTTGTTGCATAGCCTATCACTCTGCTTCAGCCCTCAGGTCCCGTAACCAGATACCTGCCAGAATCCTGCTTGATACCTGCCTGATACTTGTCTTTCTGCTTACATTCCTGCGGTCCGACAGTCTGCCTACCAGCCCTGCCAGTCTGTCTATGGATCTGTTTGCCCGCTCACCTGGGAGCGCTCATCTGCTACCTGCCCGCTAGCCTACCTGGAGGCTCTGCCGTCACGTGCTGTGACCACCTGCCTGTCCAGAGATTCTTATCCGCTCACCAGGGAGCGTCCGCCTGCTACCTGTCTGCTAGCCTACCTGGAGGCTCTGCCGTCACGTGCTGTGACCACCTGCCTGTCCAGAGACTCTTATCCGCTCACCAGGGAGCGTCCGCCTGCTACCTGTCTGCTAGCCTACCTGGAGGCTCTGCCGTCACGTGCTGTGACCACCTGCCTGTCCACAGACTCTTACCCGCTCACCTGGGAGCGTCCGCCTGCTACCTGCCTGCTAGCCTACCTGGAGGCTCTGCCGTTACGTGCTGTGACCACCTGCCTGTCCAGAGACTCTTACCCGCTCACCTGGGAGCGTCCACCTGCTATCTGCCTGCTAGCCTACCTGGAGGCTCAGCCGTCACTTGCTGTGACCACCTGCCTGTCCAGAGACTCTTGCTCGCTCACCTGGGAGCGTCCACCTGCTACCTGTCTGCTAGCCTACCTGGAGGCTCAGCCGTCACTTGCTGTGACCACCTGCCTGTCCAGAGACTCTTGCTCGCTCACCTGGGAGCGTCCACCTGCTATCTGCCTGCTAGCCTACCTGGAGGCTCAGCTGTCACTTGCTGTGACCACCTGCCTGTCCAGAGACTCTTGCCCGCTCACCTGGGAGCGTCCACCTGCTACCCGCCTGCTAGCCTGTCTGGAGGCTTAGCCGTCACTTGCCGTGACCACCCGCCCTTCTACCCAGAGACTGTCCCCGTCACTAGCCGTGACTACCTGCCCGCTTACCCTGGGAGCCACCCGCTTCCTTACAAGGACTGCCCCTTTGTATAGTTGCTCAGAGGTTCCACCTCCCAGACCCGTTACAGCTGTCATTTCGGAGATGGAATCTGAAAAGGAGGAGGAGGCTGAGGAGGATGAGGTGCAGGAGCTGTGGACTGTGGGGGCAACCCTGATTGACCTAGGGCCCGCAATCCTTGGCATCGGGAGGACGTGTTCTGTCCCAAGGTCCGACTGGGTCCCGGCTTCCACTATGTTAACCCAGTGTGCCGTCAGCGAGATGCACCGTCCCTGCCCACAAGCACTTGTCCACGTGTCCGTGATTAGGTGGACTTTCCCGGTAACTGCGTTGTTGAGGGCATGGCTAATGTTTTGGGACACGTGCTTGTGTAAAGCGGGGATGGCACACCGGGAGGAATAGTAGTGGCTGGGGACCGAGTACCGAGGGACGGCCGCCGCCATCAGGTTGCGGAATGCTTCCGTCTCCACGAACCTAAAAGGCAACATTTCGAGCGCAAGCAGTCGTGAAATGTGGTAATTTAGTAGTGTGGCCTGTGGGGCGTTGGCTGCATATTTGCGCTTGCATTCCAAGGACTGGGGTATGGACAACTGAATGCTGCGCTGGGACAAGGACGTGGACATGCTTCCTGATGCTGCTACTTGAGAGTGTGCAACGACAGGTGCAGGGCAGGAGGTGTCTTCGCATGCACCATGGACAGGGGATTGGCTTGCATGCACAACAGCGGAGGAAGCAATGGTGCCACCCGCAGACACTGCTCCTGGGGTTCGGCCCACAAAGTTGGGAGCTTTGCTGCCATGTGCCTGATCATGCTGGTGGTGGTCAGGTTGCTAGTTTTGCCACCCCTGCTGATGCTGGCCTGGCAGGTGGTGGAAATGGCCTTTTTGGGGTTATCGGCAGAGTCTTTAAAAAACAACCAGACTCGGGAAGACCTAACAGTTGTACTAGCAACTTCCTTCGTGTTGGTGTTACGGGGAACTGTTGCCTGCCTTCTTTCTGTGGCCACCACACTGCTTCTTCCTGCCTGTTGGGGTGCTCTGCCTCTCTCTCTCTGTGTGCTGCTGTCCTCGCTCTGCATGTCCTCCTGCCAGGTTGGGTCAGTTACTATATCATCCACCACCTCGTCTTCCACTCCCGCACCCTGGTCCTCCTTCTGACTTTCTGGCAATTGTGTCTCATCAACATCCACCTCTTGTGACACTTTCCCACCGTCGCCTTCGTGTGACTGTGGCTGCTCAAATATTTGGGCATCGCTACATGCGATCTCCTCTTGCCCCGCTTCAAGTGGACCGGGCGAGAGGCCCGAATCTATAAATGGAAAAGTGAACAGCTCTTCAGAGTGTCCAAGTGTGGGATCAGTTGTCTCTGGGCACTCGGCATGGTGGGAGGAAGGAGGATCAGGGTGAGGAATATGCGGTCCAGACTCACAGCTACTGAGACTTGACCGTGTGGAAGACAAGGTGGTGGTGGTGGTGGGTAAGTGACTGGAAGCATTATCCGCTATCCAACCAACAACCTTTTGACACTGCTCTGGGTTCAATAGTGGTGTTCTGCAGTCCCATATTAATTGGGACAGGAAGGTCGAGCGAGAAGATGTGGGTGTTTGTTGTGGCACAATTTCAGCTTTCCCACGGCCTCGGCTTCTGCATGCACCATCATCACCATCACGTCCAGTTCCCCGTTCCTTGCCAGGTGCCTTGCCTATTTTAAATGGAGGACAATGTCTTCCACGCTCACTACAAATGACTGAATTTGGAGCGAACTTATATATGATCCCTGTGACGGACAAACCACAGTTTTAAATACCTGGCCCGTAGGTAACTATTTTGAACAGCAAACCGGTGTCACCTGCTTCACTGACACACTGAAACAAATTTTTAATGGAGGTCAGAAATGGCAGTATTTTCTGAAAAAGTATATGTGATCCGTGTGATGGAGAAAACACAGTTATAAATACCTGACCTGTAGGTAACTATTTTGAACAGCAAACTGCTGTGAATTGCTTCACTAACACACTGAAATTTTTTTTACTGGAGACCAGAAATGGCAGTATTTTCTGACAACGTATATGTGATCCGTGTGATGGAGAAACCTCAGTTTTAAATAGCTGGATTTTTAGCGCTGTAATATGGAAAGGACCTGGCTGTATTCTGCAGTTCCAACAAACAAATGGATCAGAAAAACGGTGTTCTCTGGATTGCTTTTTAAGCAAATAATGAGGATTAAGATCCAAAAAAAATTATTCCTGGCCCCTGAGACCTGGGCCTTTGTATAGAAATATCTAACAGCAGCAGAAGGCAGAACTGGAATGGAGCCTCTTGTGCTATATCCACTGCAGTCTGCTATATACACTGCCTGCCTGCCTATACACCCTGCCTGCCTGATATCTCTGCAGATGGATTAGTCCTCAGAAGGACTGTTTGTTGATATGGTTATGTGTCTCTAATATAGTCTGGTATACCTACACTAACTAGAAACAAGCAAATCTCTCCCTAGCTCAGCAGCAGCTCTCCCTACACTGTCTGATCCGGAGTGACTGTGACGAGCATAGCGGCGCCAGGTCTGATATAAACCTGATGACGCTGTGCGGCCAGCCAATCACTGTAATGCCACAACCAACATGGCTGCGTCATTACAGTGACTGGCTGGCAATCCCTGCATGTTCATTGGCTCTCTAAAGAGCGCCAAACATGCAGGGAGGGGACCCGAGCTCCCGCCCGAGCAACCTGGAAATACTCGGCGAGCGCCCAGCATGTCGAGCAGTGAGATGCTCGGGCGAGCACTGAGCAGTAGCGAACATGCTCGCTCATCACTAGTGATAGCGTGTGTTACCTATTCAGGCCTGGGATTCTAGTAGTCGGGTAGAATTTCCTTGGAGTTCCTTTGTGGATTGTTGCTGTACTTTCTCTGGTGTCATCTTGGAGCTAAGTGTATTCCCCTGTTTGTTTCCCCTGTGTGTACTTTAGTTTGTAGTGGGGCTGACTCTTAAGAATTCATCGCTGCCAGTAAAATGTCTTGTGCAGGAGATGCTACATGATCTAATGTGCCATTTTGGGATATAAGGGTCTTACTGAAATTAGTAGCCTGGGAAGCTCCGTGGGTATTACCCCCTTCCCAGGCTTCAAACATCTGCCCCAGCCGTCTGCTTAACCTCCGCTAGAGACTAAAATTACGGGGAACCCCACGCCAATTTTTTTTTTAATAAATCCTTTATTTTAACACTAAATGACAAGTACAGTAATCAACACTATCACTGTACTTATTATATATGTGACTGACAAGTTTCTATCTATCTAATCTATGTGTGATTCTCTATTCTTTCTGTTCTAAATTGTCGGGTACCGATGCTGAATTGCCGGCCGGCTTTTTTAAAGAGACGGTGCATGAAAACACTATTATTTTTTTTAATAAATCCTTTAACACTAAATGACAAGTACAGTAACCAACACTGTCACTGTACTTCTTATATATGTGACTGACATGTTTCTATCTACGTAATCTATGTGTGATGCTCTATTCTTTCTGTTCTAAATTTTCGGGTACCGGTGTATGCCGCTGCTGAATTGCCGGCTTTTCTTGTTTCACTGTGAGCACTGTTCCCATCGATTTGGGCAACCACTGTAATGCCACAACCACCATGGCTGTGGCATTACAGTGAGTGGCAGACAATCCCTGCATGATGTGAAAAAATCCAGTTACGCTTTTGGTGCACGAACAGTTATCGAACATAACCTCGAACAGCCGAATTTTTTGCAAATTGTTCGCGTTCGTCGAACGACTCGAACAACGCCCAAAACAGCTCGAATTTGAGATTGGCGAACAGTTCTAGTTGAACACCGCTCATCTCTACTTGTAATTGTACTGGTCATTAGAATGTTTTTTTTTACTGTGTGCAGGTCATTAGAATGCTCATGTAGTGCTGTCATGTGCTTGTCATTAAAATGTTCTTGTACTTTGTGTTTACCATTAGAATGCATTTGTACTTTTTGCTAGTTATGGGACTGTGCTTATACTTTGTGCTGGTCTTTAAACTCTTTTATTATGTGTTGGCCATTAATATTCCCTTGCACTTTGTTCCAAGCCTTAGAATGATAATGATTGTGTACAGAGTGCTAGTCAATTGGACTACTCCTGTTCTCTGCGCTGGTCATTATAATGCTCTTGTATTTTGTATTGATCATTAGGTTGCTTGTGTACTTTGTACTGGTTCTTAGAATGATTGTTTACATTTTGCTGGACTTTAGTATGCTCTTATAAATTGTGTTGATCATTAGACTACTCTTGTACTTTTTTCTCATCATTAGTACGTTCTTCTGTTATCTGCTGGTCAAGTGGAATGCTCTTATCCTTTGTACAGGTCATTAGAATGCTCTTGTACTTTGTATTGATCATTAAAATGCTCTTTGCTTTTCTGCTGGATATGGGAATGCTCTTGTACTTGTAGAATACTCTTCTGCTATCTAATGTTCATTAGAATGCTCTTGTACTTTGTGCTGGTCATTAGACTGCTTTTATTATGCGCTCTTTATTATGTGGTGATCATTAGAATGCTCTTGGATCATGTGTTGGTCATTGGAATGTTTTTTGTACTTTGTGCTGGTCATTAGACTGCTTTTATTATGAGGCAATCATTAGAATGCTCCTGTACTTTGTGCTGGTCATTAGACTGCTTTTATTATGAGGCAATCATTAGAATGCTCCTGTACTTTGTGCTGGTCATTAGACTGCTTTTATTATGAGGCAATCATTAGAATGCTCTTGTACTTTGTGCTGGTCATTAGACTGCTTTTATTATGCGCTCTTAATTATGTGGCGATCATTAGAATGCTCTTGGATTATGTGTTGGTCATTGGAATGTTTTTTTGTATTTTGTGCTGGTCATTAGACTGCTTTTATTATGTGCTCTTCATTAGAATGGTCTTGTACTTTATGCTGGTCATTAGACTGCTTCTATTATGAGGCAATCATTAGAATGCTCCTGTACTTTGTGCTGGTCATTAGACTGCTTTTATTATGTGTCGATCATTAGAATGCTCTTGGATTATGTGTTGGTCATTAGACTGCTTTTATTATGTGGTGATCATTAGAATGCTCTTGGGTTATGTGTTGGTCATTAGACTGCTTTTATTATGTGGCGATCATTAGAATGCTCTTGGATTATGTGTTGGTCATTAGACTGCTTTTATTATGTGGCGATCATTAGAATGCTCTTGGATTATGTGTTGGTCATTAGACTGCTTTTATTATGTGGCGATCATTAGAATGCTCTTGGGTTATGTGTTGGTCATTAGACTGCTTTTATTATGTGGCGATTATTAGAATGCTCTTGGATTATGTGTTGGCCATTAGACTGCTTTTATTATGTGGCAATCATTAGAATGCTCTTGGGTTATGTGTTGGTCATTAGACTGCTTTTATTATGTGGCGATCATTAGAATGCTCTTGGGTTATGTGTTGGTCATTAGACTGCTTTTATTATGTGGCGATCATTAGAATGCTCTTGGATTATGTGTTGGTCATTAGACTGCTTTTATTATGTGGCGATCATTAGAATGCTCTTGGGTTATGTGTTGGTCATTAGACTGCTTTTATTATGTGGCGATCATTAGAATGCTCTTGGATTATGTGTTGGTCATTAGACTGCTTTTATTATGTGGCGATCATTAGAATGCTCTTGGGTTATGTGTTGGTCATTAGACTGCTTTTATTATGTGGCGATCATTAGAATGCTCTTGGGTTATGTGTTGGTCATTAGACTGCTTTTCTTATGTGGCGATCATTAGAATGCTCTTGGGTTATGTGTTGGTCATTAGACTGCTTTTATTATGTGGCGATCATTAGAATGCTCTTGGATTATGTGTTGGTCATTAGACTGCTTTTATTATGTGGCGATCATTAGAATGCTCTTGGGTTATGTGTTGGTCATTAGACTGCTTTTATTATGCGGCGATCATTAGAATGCTCTTGGATTATGTGTTGGTCATTAGACTGCTTTTATTATGTGGCGATCATTAGAATGCTCTTGGGTTATGTGTTGGTCATTAGACTGCTTTTATTATGTGGCGATCATTAGAATGCTCTTGGGTTATGTGTTGGTCATTAGACTGCTTTTATTATGTGGCGATCATTAGAATGCTCTTGGGTTATGTGTTGGTCATTAGACTGCTTTTATTATGTGGCGATTATTAGAATGCTCTTGGATTATGTGTTGGCCATTAGACTGCTTTTATTATGTGGCAATCATTAGAATGCTCTTGGGTTATGTATTGGTCATTAGACTGCTTTTATTATGTGGCGATCATTAGAATGCTCTTGGGTTATGTGTTGGTCATTAGACTGCTTTTATTATGTGGCGATCATTAGAATGCTCTTGGGTTATGTGTTGGTCATTAGACTGCTTTTATTATGTGGCGATCATTAGAATGCTCTTGGGTTATGTGTTGGTCATTAGACTGCTTTTATTATGTGGCGATCATTAGAATGCTCTTGGGTTATGTGTTGGTCATTAGACTGCTTTTATTATGTGGCGATCATTAGAATGCTCTTGGGTTATGTGTTGGTCATTAGACTGCTTTTATTATGTGGCGATCATTAGAATGCTCTTGGGTTATGTGTTGGTCATTAGACTGCTTTTCTTATGTGGCGATCATTAGAATGCTCTTGGGTTATGTGTTGGTCATTAGACTGCTTTTATTATGTGGCGATCATTAGAATGCTCTTGGATTATGTGTTGGTCATTAGACTGCTTTTATTATGTGGCGATCATTAGAATGCTCTTGGGTTATGTGTTGGTCATTAGACTGCTTTTATTATGCGGCGATCATTAGAATGCTCTTGGATTATGTGTTGGTCATTAGACTGCTTTTATTATGTGGCGATCATTAGAATGCTCTTGGGTTATGTGTTGGTCATTAGACTGCTTTTATTATGTGGCGATCATTAGAATGCTCTTGGGTTATGTGTTGGTCATTAGACTGCTTTTATTATGTGGCGATCATTAGAATGCTCTTGGGTTATGTGTTGGTCATTAGACTGCTTTTATTATGTGGCGATTATTAGAATGCTCTTGGATTATGTGTTGGCCATTAGACTGCTTTTATTATGTGGCAATCATTAGAATGCTCTTGGGTTATGTATTGGTCATTAGACTGCTTTTATTATGTGGCGATCATTAGAATGCTCTTGGGTTATGTGTTGGTCATTAGACTGCTTTTATTATGTGGCGATCATTAGAATGCTCTTGGGTTATGTGTTGGTCATTAGACTGCTTTTATTATGTGGCGATCATTAGAATGCTCTTGGGTTATGTGTTGGTCATTAGACTGCTTTTATTATGTGGCGATCATTAGAATGCTCTTGGGTTATGTGTTGGTCATTAGACTGCTTTTATTATGTGGCGATCATTAGAATGCTCTTGGGTTATGTGTTGGTCATTAGACTGCTTTTATTATGTGGCGATCATTAGAATGCTCTTGGGTTATGTGTTGGTCATTAGACTGCTTTTCTTATGTGGCGATCATTAGAATGCTCTTGGGTTATGTGTTGGTCATTAGACTGCTTTTATTATGTGGCGATCATTAGAATGCTCTTGGATTATGTGTTGGTCATTAGACTGCTTTTATTATGTGGCGATCATTAGAATGCTCTTGGGTTATGTGTTGGTCATTAGACTGCTTTTATTATGCGGCGATCATTAGAATGCTCTTGGATTATGTGTTGGTCATTAGACTGCTTTTATTATGTGGCGATCATTAGAATGCTCTTGGGTTATGTGTTGGTCATTAGACTGCTTTTATTATGTGGCGATCATTAGAATGCTCTTGGGTTATGTGTTGGTCATTAGACTGCTTTTATTATGTGGCGATCATTAGAATGCTCTTGGGTTATGTGTTGGTCATTAGACTGCTTTTATTATGTGGCGATTATTAGAATGCTCTTGGATTATGTGTTGGCCATTAGACTGCTTTTATTATGTGGCAATCATTAGAATGCTCTTGGGTTATGTATTGGTCATTAGACTGCTTTTATTATGTGGCGATCATTAGAATGCTCTTGGGTTATGTGTTGGTCATTAGACTGCTTTTATTATGTGGCGATCATTAGAATGCTCTTGGGTTATGTGTTGGTCATTAGACTGCTTTTATTATGTGGCGATCATTAGAATGCTCTTGGGTTATGTGTTGGTCATTAGACTGCTTTTATTATGTGGCGATCATTAGAATGCTCTTGGGTTATGTGTTGGTCATTAGACTGCTTTTATTATGTGGCGATCATTAGAATGCTCTTGGGTTATGTGTTGGTCATTAGACTGCTTTTATTATGTGGCGATCATTAGAATGCTCTTGGATTATGTGTTAGTCATTAGAATGTTCTTGTACTTTGTGCTGGTTAATAGATTTCTCTTGCATGCTGGATATTAGAATCAGGGCTGACGTTGGGATTATGTTGGCCCTTAGGCAAAAAGTTGCAGTGGGCTCCTCTTCACTTTCAACTTTCCTCTTCCAGAAGCAATAACTTTTTTATTTTTTGGCTGTCTTAGTTGTATAAGGGCTTGCTTGTCTTTTTGCAGTATAGTGTTTATTATTACCAATTTGACAGTACATGTAACTTTCCAATTTCTCTTTTTTTAATTTTTGGGGGAAGGCAAAGTGACCAAAAAATCAGAAATTATGCAATTTTTTATTTGTTTTTTTGTTTCGTGGTTTACTGTATAGTATAGTGGGTTATAAATAATTTAGTGACAAAAATCTTTAATTAGTGGAGAAAGGTTGAACTTGATGGAACTAGGTCTTTTTTCAACCTATGTAACTATGTAAAGACCTTATCCTAGAAAATTTACCAAAATGGAGATGAAAATCAAAATGACAAAAAAATGGTGAAGTCCCAATGAACTGATTGACCCGACTTTTAAAGGCAAACTCAGCAAGAGGTAAAAATAAAGACCAGTCCTCCTGCTGAGAGGCAACAAAACACCTTGAAATTTGTTCCAAAAATTGATTTGTCCTTTCTGTCTGACCGTGGGTTTCAGGGTGGAAAGCAAAGAAAAATGACAAGTCAATCCCCAGTTTCTTACAAAAAGCTCTCCAGAATTTGGAGACAAATTGCACTCCCCTATCAGACACAATGTTAAGAGGAATTCCATGTAATCTCACAACATTGCAAATAAACAGCATGGAGAGTGTATCAGCATTAGGTAACCCTGACAAAGGAGCAACATGAGTCTGTTTACTGAATCGGTCAACCACCACCTAAATAACAGTTTTCCCACCAGACAGAGGCAGATCCGAGATGAAATCCATGGACAAATGAGTCCATGGTCTTTCTGGAGTTGGCAATACAGCCAATTCACCGATCGGCTGTTCAGACTTTAGCGAGTGTGCAAACTTCACAAGCAGATACAAATTCTTTATTATCATTAAGTATGGACGACCACCAAAAAAGTCTAGGAATGGCTTTCCGCGTAGTTGTGACCCCAGGATGACCACTCAAGGAGGAGTCATGAAACTCCTGCAACAGACGCGATCTTAGGTACACAGGTACAAATAATTTGGACCCTGGAGTAGCGGAAGGAGCCAACGACTGGACTTTATGGATCTCCATTTCCAACTCTGAGGATACCACAGAAACCACAAAGAACGTATGGAGGATGGTGGTTCTTGAGGAGATACTCAGCTAATACTGCATGATAACGTGTCAGCCTTCCAATTCTTGGAACAAAGCCTGAACATGATAGAGAAATTGAACCTAGAGAAAAATATGGACCATCTGGCCTGTCAAGGAGTCAGACATTTAGCTGATTCAATATACGCTAAATTCTTATGGTCAGTGACCACAGTGGCTTGATGAACTGCCCCATTCTCAAAATGCCTCCATTCCTCAAAGGCTAATTTTAACAGCAAGTAGCTCACGATTCCCAACATTATATTTTCTTTCAGCAGACAAAAATTTTCTTGAGAAAACAGCACAAGGCCGAAAATTGGTCAGAGTTTTGGAACCTGTCAAAGAGAAAAATTAAAAATCCATAGACATATCCTGAGAGGGGACATATCACCCACACAATGAACATATGGGATTTAATTATAGCTGGGGAAGAGAAAAAGTAATTACAAATGGGGAAGTGGGAGGGAGCTGATGCTTCAACCTCCATTGAAGTAGGGGCATCCTACCGTGACCAGGTAATTACAAGAGGAGCTGCTGTGAGAGCCAGACACTAAGACTGGGATCCGTTTATGCAGACATGGGGAAGCACAATTCCTAGGGATAGAGCTTCCTCTGATCAAAACTCAGTTCTGAAACATTTTGGGGTCAGTGGTCAGTGATGAATATTGGGGGTTTGCATCGATCTGATATTTATGGGAGATATATTTTCAGTGTTGCAGTGAAGGGATGAACATAATGCATTCACTCACATCACCGTAAGCCTGGCAGAACCCCTTGAACTTAATATTGATCAGATGGATGGTGCTATCCATGTCATGTTTCATCTCTATAGACAGGTAAAATAGCGATAAGAAGCATGACGACAATATCTACCACCTGGGACCTCCAGGGGCAAAGATATCCTGTAAGTTGGGGATCTCATAAAATTCTAACAGACTTAGCACATACCACAAACCGCCCCCATGTCAGCTCACCAAGGGGGGTTATGTGGGCGTAACTTTGATCTAATAAAAATAGAGCTTGGGTTTCTGTCATTTGCCAGTCCTAGAAGGCACAGCTTGCTGTGCTTCCGTCCATTTTCCTAAGGAGTACCTCCCTCCGCTAAGTGCTGCTCCATTTCCATGACATCAGGTTCAGTCATTTTCTTTTGATCCAGCAGCTACAGAGGAGGAGGAAGGACGGATTGATAATTGTTTAGGCCCAGACAAATTGTAAAGGTGAGTGTGGTGAGGCCAGGGACTGGAAATTCATATTCCCAGTTATTTCATATTCCCAGTTATTTCATATTCCCAGTTATGAAGGTCTCAGCAGGAATGCTAGTCTGTCTGACTTCAAAGGATGCTATTGCCCAGAATGGCGTTCACCGGTTGACAAGCCAGGAGAGAATTGAATACAGGTCAGCTAGGATATATACCTTTGTAGTGCAAACGCCTATTCCTGATGAGAGTATGGGGGAGCTAATTGAATCATGGCAATGAAGAATAGCTAATTGAATACCTCTGAAGTCAGGGGAACCTCCTGTGTTAGATCAATTACTATGCGCACCTTACAATGAGAATATTACTGGGAAATGGATTATGAAATGCCTGATAGAAGGGAAGAGGAGATTACATGTAAATTGCCTATTTTCTGCCCTGCCCAAGTTACGAATAAATGTGTCCCTCTGAGAGAGAGAAGGGGTCTTCTGTTGAGGGTCACCTGTCGCTACAGATGTGCAGAAAGACCAAGGAACCGCTCTGGACCCATGACAGCACCCTTCCTGCAGTGTCCAGAGACCTTTGATGAAAGTGTGGTATATTCACTTTTATTCCTTTTATTTTAATGTATCGTATTACTGCTTCCTTACTGTATTTGTCTGATTACTGTATATATATATATATCTCGTAACCGCTTGTATATATTGCACCTAGCATCGCTCTTTTGAGTAAATAAATATATAAAATTTATAAGCTCGCTTCACATTATCCTAAACCCGGAACTCATGGTAGTTGTGAGGAAGGATCAGGGGCACGTGGCTCCGATCTGGTTTGTGACAGTGAGCTTTAGGTAATTTGGTACCAGGGACAAGATTAATAGCACAATCATAAGGACGATGGGGAGGTAATGTCTCTTCTATTTACAAAAAAATATCTCCATAGTCTTTCAGGGTACCCCTGCAAATCCTCCAGACTAGTGGAGCATATTTGCACAGAACTGAGACATTTCTTATGACAATTGAGGCTCCACTTAACAATCTCCATCTGATACCAATCACAGGATTGTGAAAAAGCAGCCATGGAAGCCCCAGAGCCACCTCAGCAGGTAAATTATCCAAGACAAACAGGAGATGGATTTAGAGTGAAGTGCTCCTAACTTGGAGTGTGAAGTTCACCATTACCCATTTAACAAAGTTCTGAAGTAGCAGTGTTTTATCAAATTTGAATGGCTTTTTCCAAATTAACTATCCCTAATCTCAAAACAAGTCCCGAATCAATAAAGTTAGCTGCAGACCCGCAGATTATAAAAGGCAATGCTGGCAATACCTGGTTCTTGAAGGACAAAATCGTATTAAGCAGAACTTTATCAGAGGAAAAAAAAGGTACCTGGAAGCCTAGGTGATGCCCTCTACAATCATCCAGACTTAGGCGTTTTCCTATGAGCTTGTTCGCTTGAGGGCGAGTTGGACAGTCCTTTAAAAAAATGTCCTGCGAGACCACAGTATAGACAGAGTCCAAGATCTCTCTGTCTTTTCTCCACAGCTCAAAAACTGGCAACTCCCACTTCCAATGGCTCCACCTCTGGTAAATGGACCTGCTCCGGAGGGGTATAACTGGCACCCTGCTGCTGTCTCTCATGGATTCTGCGGTACATCCATATGGCCTGGGTCATGGCCTTCACCCAGGGCCGGCTCCAGCCACGATTCATGATGCACAGATACCGCAGAGAAATATATATATAGTACAAGGCCAAAGATTCCACTTCTTACATTACATGAGTGATATCTATTGTAAATTCCACAATAGCTCAGAAACTGCGAATCGCTCCACACAGTATACTGGCCCCCATAAAATGCTCCATACAGGATATTGGCCCCCATATAACGTTCCATACAGGATACTGGCCCCCTTATAACGCTCCATACAGGATACTGGCCCCCATATAACGCTCCATACAGGATACTGGCCCCCTTATAACGCTCCATAAAGGATACTGGTCCCCATATAATGCTCCATGCAAGCTGTTCCCCTCATATAATGCCCCATGCAGGATGTCACCCCTCATATAATGCCCCATGCTGGATGTCTCCCCCCATATAATGCCCCATGCAGGATGTCACCCCCCCATATAATGCCCCATGCAGGATGTCACCCCTCATATAATGCCCCATGCAGGATGTCACTCCTCCCCCCCATATAATGTCCCATGCAGGATGTCCCTTTCCCCCCATATTATGACCCATGCAGGATGCCCCCCCCCATATAATGCCCCATGCAGGATAGCACCCCCCTCTCTTTAAAATGCCCCATGCAGAATGTCACCCCTCCTCTTTATAATGCCCCATGAAGGATGTTACCCCCCCCCATATAATGCCCCATGCAGGATGTCACCCCTCCCACATATAATGCCCCATACAGGATGTCACCTCCCCCCCATATAATGCCCCATGCAGGATGTCACCCCCCCATATAATGCCCCATCCAGGATGTCACCTCCCCCCATATAATGCCCCATGCAGGATGTCCCCTCCTCATATAATGCCTCATGCCTCCATACATTAAAAAAAAATCAAATACTCACAACACTCCTCCTCACCTGCTGCTGCTGCTCAGGTCCGGACTCTGCGCTGCCTGTGACGGCTCAGGGGAGGGCGCAGTGGAAAGACGTCACCGCACCCTCTGACCTGAGACGTCACAGGGAGCGCACAGCAGGAAGACAGCGGATCTGCGGAGGCACGGGGAGAGGTAAGTATCCGGCTGCCGGGGCCCTGAGCAGGCGGGGGAGAAGGGCGGGTGCTGGCACCGCTCTCCTCCGCCCATAGCCCGGTGGGGTGCCCGACCGCGAGTGGGCCCCCCGCCTGCTCAGGGCCCCGGCACTTGCCCGCGTGCTGACGCCGGCCCTTCCTTCAACAGATAACAAGTGGAATCATGAAGAACCAGAATGTCCTAAAGAGTCTTGGAAAGACCTTTGAGGAATTGGCACCTAAGAGTTGCACCATTCCACAGAACTTCAGTGGACCATTGCCAGAACTCGGTTGAGTAGTCCTCAGCATTGCGGCCCCCCTGTGTCAGGCTCATGATTCTTGCCTCCATAACCTTGATCCTGTCAGGTTTGTAGTAGATCAACCCTAAGTCAAAAAAGGCATCAGCAGAAGACCATTCTAGGGCTTGTGCGGACAAAGAAAATGCCCAAGATTGAGGGTCTGCTCGCAGTAGGGACATGATTATTCCCACCCGCTGGGACTCATCCTCTGAACACCAGGGTTGCAGGGTAAAAAATAGCCTACAGCTCTCCCTTAACACCCCAGACTGTTTTTTCTCCCCAAAAATTTGTCAGGAAGGGCCACTAATGGTTTAGGAGAGACCAACTGGATGTCAGAAGGTACGGACATCATAGCTACTGCCAGCAGCGGAGAGCTCTGGGAAGCACTTATCACTAGAAAATTGACCCTTCAGCTAGAACTGCGACAATTCTAGTTTGTGATGCTCCTTGGCCACCTGATTGCAAAGTGTATGAATTGGATCCATACTGGTGATAAAGAAAAGTATAAGGCCAGTCATAATGTGACACTCAAGGACAAGCTGTGAGAAAGGGTAGTCAAGAGGTCCAGGGATGGATACCAAGAGAGCTTATTATAAACATAGGGATAAGACAAAGGCATAGTCAGGTCACAGTCCGAGGTCAGAATTCCAGGAAAGTAGCAGATCAAGGCAAAGGGGCTAGGTAAACGGTTGGTCAAAGGCAAGGTCCAAGGTCGGGCAGCAAAGGATCAGAAGCAGAGCACTGGAAAACAAGGTGTATACACACACCACTGAGCTAAAGCTACAGCTGGTAATACTCAGACACTGACAGCCAGCTAAATAGCCAGGTAATTAACCCAGAATGGGAGACACCTGAATGAAACCCAGCACATCCCTTCCCTGATTGGCAGCTGGACTGTCACTCACAATACTGACAGCTCAGTAGTCAGCACGCCCCTGCCCTGATTGGCGGCTGCACTGTCACAATACTCACAACTCATCATAACCATGATTCAATAGGGCGGCTGCGCTGTCACGCACTGCATCCAGGACTCAGTGGGTGGTGGAATCATAATACCGTGTACTGATAATTAGAATGCCCTTGTAATTTGTGCTAATCTTTAGAATGATCTTGCACTTGTTGCATGTCATTACAATGCTCTTGTATTTTTGGCTGGTCATTAGAATGCTGTTGTATTTTGTGCTGGTCATTGGAATGCTCATCTAGCTTGTGCTCATCATTAGAATGCACTTGCACTTTGTGCTGGGCAATATAATGCTCTTGTAAATTTGCGTTGGTCATTAAAATGATATTGTACTTTGTTTTGGTTATTATAAAGCTATCTTAATTTGTTCTGGTTATTAAAATGAGTGTTATGTGCTCTCCTGGTGATGTGGATTCTCTAAGCTGTAGAGGTCTAGGTGAGCAGCATGGATCAGAGGCAACAGTGTAGTTGTGTCTTGATGGACGATACATGGATTAGTGAGGACCAGGAAAGCAGAGTAAGCAGGATGGCAGACAAACAAACAGAGCAGGAAGCACATATAAAGCAGAACCAGGTGTGTGGATACATATTGGAACATTATAAATTTAGGTAAATGATATCTTCAGGCAGGGAAGCAGTTAATCACAGGAATGCAGTCTGGTATCTTCCAGCAGGGCAATGGATAGACACAGATGTAACCAAGAAGTAAATGCAGTCTGGAATCTTCCACCAGGGCAATGGTTAATAGAAGCAATGCATTGGAGAAGTAAATGAAGTCTGGTAACTTCTATCAGGGATCAGAACAATGGTTAATAGCAGCGATACAACAGAGAAGTAAATGCACTTTTGTAACTTCCAGCAATGCAATGATTAATCACAGGAATTCAATGAAGCATAGGCAAATTGGAGATAAGCTTGAAGAGAAGCAAAGGCCAGGTGTACACAGTTGCAAGAAAATGGTAACTTGCTGAGAGTTTAGTGTGAACAACACCTTATTAAACTGGACTGAGCTTGGAAATATCTTGGTTGTAGCATGGAAGTCAGGAGTAGATGGAGTAAACGATAGACGCCTGACTGGAGTTCAGCCCAAAGAAGTAGCAGAAAAATCCTAACAAGCGTGAGGCAAGTGTTGACAATGCTACTCAAGCATGTAGACTATGAACTCGACCTTAAAAAGGCCTAGGGTGTTTATGTCAGATCAGTTTGCTGGGTTATCGGAAAAATCCAGTGTGGACTGCAACAAAGGGAGGTAACCAGAGGAGAAAGAAGCAGGATCCTTGTACTGTTCTGGTTATTAGAATGCTGTTGTACTTTGTGCTGTTCATTAGAATACTCTTGTACTTTGTGCTGGTCATTAGATTGCTTTTGTACTTTGTGCTGGTCATTAGATTGCTCTTGTAATTTGTGCTGGTCATTACAATGCTCTTGTACTTTACGATTCTCATTAGAATGTTATTGTACTTTGTGCTCATCATTAGAATGCTCTTGTTCTTTGTGCTGGTCACTAGAATGCTCTTGTACTTTGCGCTTCTCGTTAGAATGCTTCCGTACTTTGCTTTGGTCATTAGAATGCTCTTGTACTTTGTGCTGGTCATTAGAATGCTCTTCTACTTTGTGCTGGTCATTACAATGCTTTTGTACGTTGCGCTTCTCATTAAAATATTATTGTACTTTGTGCTCGTCATTAGAATGCTCTTGTACTTTGTGCTTGTCATTATGTGTTTGTACTTTGTGCTGGTCATTAGTATGCTTATCTACTTTGTGCTGGTCATTAGAATGTTCTTGTATTTTGCGTTGGTAATTAGAATGCTCTTGTACTTTGTACTCTTATTAGAATGCTGTCATACTTTGTGCTGGTGTTAGGCTAAGTGCCTACGATGCAGAAATGCTGCATATTTTTTCCGCTTCTCCCTGGCAGGAAAAACGCATGCGGATTGTACATGCGTTTTTCCCACCAGGTAGAAGCGTTTTTGCATGCATTTCTGCATGCGGGTTATCAAGCGCTTTTCCAAGCGATTTTAGCATCACTTGGAAAGTGCTTGACAACTTGGTCACACTGTATAAATCCATGCAACTGGCACGGATTTATATAGTGTGACCAAGTAATAGTTAAAAAAAAAGAATAAGAATGGTAAAAAATAAAAAATAAAGATTATACTCACCTGACCTGACCTGTCGCATGACTAAATAACGTCATGGCAGGTCCTTTCACACCACCGCGACCGATACAACAGACCGGACGCAGCGGAGAAAACACCGGGGGCCATCAGAAGGTGAGTATAATCTTTATTTTTTATTTTAAATTCTTTTTTTAACAGGTAATATCGTACCTAGGTCTGGAGGAGAGTCTCCTCTTCTCCAAACCCGGGAACCATCCGCACATTGAACCGTATGATATCCACATGTGCAGATGCATTGATGCGGATGTCACGCGATCCAATGCAAGTCAATGGGGGCGATTACGCTGCGTGTCTGCAAAATTAATGGACATGCTGCATATTTTTCCGCAATGATAATCCACAGCGGAAACTTCCGCAGCATGTGCACAGCACATGCGGATTATCATTGGGGAGCATGGGGCACGTATTACGTATTCCGCGGCAAAAACGCTTGAAAAACGCATAGTGGGCACGCAGCCTAAGAATGCGCTTGTAGTTTGCACTCTTATTAGAATGCTGTCATACTTTGTGCTGGTGTTGGAATGCTCTTGTACTTTGTGCTGGTCATTAGAGCATTCTGGGAAGTAAACCTTCTAGTGGATGTTCTCCAAGAGGCCCACAACAATGAAGCCAACTACAGTATGGTCCATAAAGTGTATAAGAAGACAACTGATTTGAAGTGGGCAGCAGATTTGGTTTCATGCCGCTAGATGGAGGGTAGAGAAATGCAGTGTAAGTGGCCAATGAAACTGAAATGGGACATGGAAATATTCTGAAGTGTATCTGTGAGGTTCGCAGAATAATTTCCTCTGTTGAGTCTGAGAGTTTTGTCTGACATTATTGATGGTGAAGAAGGCAGACTAGTGATAAAAGAGGGTCTACATACCCCCAAAGTTTATAGACAATCACTCCACGTGGTTTTGTTGTGGAGCACTCGGGGCCATTCCTCGCCCAGCTGACTGTAATGCAATTTTTTGGAAAGAACCAAGGACTGTCTGGAGCTGAAAGCAGCCCTGAGTGAAGAATGTGTTCTGCTTATCGAAACTTGAGCCGTAACTAATATCCTCAGATCTCACGTCCTCGGGCTGCAGAATTTTTCCATTTTTCTAAAGTTTACAACAAGCTCAAACAGTTTCCTCTAGCTGATAAATCCAGATTTTGCCAGCAGCTCCCACACACTGCTCCCTGCGGTACATGGCTGGTACAGGCAAGGAGGGGACGAAATCTAACAATGATCAACAAGAGTCATAGGTATGGCAGCAGGCTGCTGAACCCCAATGCAAAAGTTATCACACCCACCTAACAAATTATGTTACACTAATTAGATGAATAGACTTTATTTGGAACTGCCGTAGTAATGAATGGAGTGAGCTGGCTTGTGTGCGCCAACATATCCTTTCACTGCAGGTCGGGCACTATGACTCTCATTAGGGCATACGGGCTTCATCCCCGCCAGGGAACACAATCCAAGAGCCAAAGTGGCAACCCGCTCTTTAAAAGTCAATTCATATGATGGCCGCCAATCAATATTATATTTACCCTGCAGAGGATGCTGTAAGGGAAACAACTGCCTGTCACTAGGGACAACATTTGCAGCTCTCCAATCTAATGGGACTTCTCCTGTTCACCAGGATTTTTCAAAGATTCTGTCTAGTGGTTCTGCAATTTCCTCTCCTATCTCTTTCAGTTCTCTAGAATGTGATTCATCTTGACCAGTAGATTTAAATGCATTTAAATTAGCGAGTCAGGCGCTTCTGTGCAATAGATTGTAAGCTCCAGTGTAAAGTGTCAGCTCTTATGTGGAGGGTCCTCTCTCCTGTAGAGTGTCAGCTCTTATGTGGAGGGTCCTCTCTCCTGTAGAGTGACAGCTCTTATGTGCAGGGTCCTCTCTCCTGTAGAGTGACAGCTCTTATGTGCAGGGTCCTCTCTCCTGTAGAGTGACAGCTCTTATGTGCAGGGTCCTCTCTCCTGTAGAGTGTCAGCTCTTATGTGGAGGGTCCTCTCTCCTGTACAGTGTCAGCTCTTATGTGCAGGGACCTCTCTCCTGTAGAGTGACAGCTCTTATGTGCAGGGTCCTCTCTCCTGTAGAGTGACAGCTCTTATGTGCAGGGTCCTCTCTCCTGTAGTGTCAGCTCTTATGTGGAGGGTCCTCTCTCCTGTAGAGTGACAGCTCTTATGTGCATGGTCCTCTCTCCTGTAGAGTGACAGCTCTTATGTGCAGGGTCCTCTCTCCTGTAGTGTCAGCTCTTATGTGGAGGGTCCTCTCTCCTGTAGAGTGTCAGCTCTTATGTGCAGGGTCCTCTCTCCTGTAGAGTGACAGCTCTTATGTGCAGGGTCCTCTCTCCTGTAGTGTCAGCTCTTATGTGCAGGGTCCTCTCTCCTGTAGAGTGTCAGCTCTTATGTGCAGGGTCCTCTCTCCTGTACAGTGTCAGCTCTTATGTGCAGGGTCCTCTCTCCTGTACAGTGTCAGCTCTTATGTGCAGGGTGCTCTCTCTTGTAGAGTGTCAGCTCTTATGGTCAGGGTCCTCTCTCCTGTAGAGTGTCAGCTCTTATGTGCTGGGTCCTCTCTCCTGTAGAGTGTCAGCTCTTATGGGCAGGGTCCTCTCTCCTGTAGAGTGTCAGCTCTTATGTGCAGGGTGCTCTCTCTTGTAGAGTGTCAGCTCTTATGTGGAGGGTCCTCTCTCCTGTACAGTGTCAGCTCTTATGTGCAGGGTCCTCTCTCCTGTACAGTGTCAGCTCTTATGTGCAGGGACCTCTCTCCTGTAGAGTGTCAGCTCTTATGTGCAGGGTCCTCTCTCCTGTAGAGTGTCAGCTCTTATGTGCAGGGTGCTCTCTCTTGTAGAGTGTCAGCTCTTATGTGGAGGGTCCTCTCTCCTGTACAGTGTCAGCTCTTATGTGCAGGGACCTCTCTGCTGTAGAGTGTCAGCTCTTATCTGCTGGGTCCTCTCTCCTGTAGATTGTCAGCTCTTATGTGCAGGGTCCTCTCTCCTGTAGAGTGACAGCTCTTATGTGCAGGGTCCTCTCTCCTGTAGAGTGACAGCTCTTATGTGGAGGGTCCTCTCTCCTGTAGAGTGACAGCTCTTATGTGCATGGTCCTCTCTCCTGTAGAGTGACAGCTCTTATGTGCAGGGTCCTCTCTCCTGTAGTGTCAGCTCTTATGTGGAGGGTCCTCTCTCCTGTAGAGTGTCAGCTCTTATGTGCAGGGTCCTCTCTCCTGTAGAGTGACAGCTCTTATGTGCAGGGTCCTCTCTCCTGTAGTGTCAGCTCTTATGTGCAGGGTCCTCTCTCCTGTAGAGTGTCAGCTCTTATGTGCAGGGTCCTCTCTCCTCTAGTGTCAGCTCTTATGTGCAGGGTCCTCTCTCCTGTAGAGTGTCAGCTCTTATGTGCAGGGTCCTCTCTCCTGTACAGTGTCAGCTCTTATGTGCAGGGTACTCTCTCTTGTAGAGTGTCAGCTCTTATGGTCAGGGTCCTCTCTCCTGTAGAGTGTCAGCTCTTATGTGCTGGGTCCTCTCTCCTGTAGAGTGTCAGCTCTTATGGGCAGGGTCCTCTCTCCTGTAGAGTGTCAGCTCTTATGTGCAGGGTGCTCTCTCTTGTAGAGTGTCAGCTCTTATGTGGAGGGTCCTCTCTCCTGTACAGTGTCAGCTCTTATGTGCAGGGTCCTCTCTCCTGTACAGTGTCAGCTCTTATGTGCAGGGACCTCTCTCCTGTAGAGTGTCAGCTCTTATGTGGAGGGTCCTCTCTCCTGTACAGTGTCAGCTCTTATGAGCAGGGACCTCTCTCCTGTAGAGTGTCAGCTCTTATCTGCTGGGTCCTCTCTCCTGTAGAGTGTCAGCTCTTATGTGCAGGGTCCTCTCTCCTGTAGAGTGTCAGCTCTTATGTGCAGGGTGCTCTCTCTTGTAGAGTGTCAGCTCTTATGTGGAGGGTCCTCTCTCCTGTACAGTGTCAGCTCTTATGTGCAGGGTCCTCTCTCCTGTAGAGTGTCAGCTCTTATGTGCAGGGTCCTCTCTCCTGTAGAGTGTCAGCTCTTATGTGCAGGGTGCTCTCTCTTGTAGAGTGTCAGCTCTTATGTGGAGGGTCCTCTCTCCTGTACAGTGTCAGCTCTTATGTGCAGGGACCTCTCTGCTGTAGAGTGTCAGCTCTTATCTGCTGGGTCCTCTCTCCTGTAGAGTGTCAGCTCTTATGTGCAGGGTCCTCTCTCCTGTAGATTGTCAGCTCTTATGAGCAGGGTCCTCTCTCCTGTAGAGTGTCAGCTCTTATGTGCTGGGTCCTCTCTCCTGTAGAGTGTCAGCTCTTATGTGCAGGGTCCTCTCTCCTGTAGAGTGTCAGCTCTTATGTGCAGGGTCCTCTCTCCTGTAGAGTGTCAGCTCTTATGTGCAGGGTCCTCTCTCCTGTAGAGTGTCAGCTCTTATGTGGAGGGTCCTCTCTCCTGTAGAGTGACAGCTCTTATGTGCAGGGTCCTCTCTCCTGTAGAGTGTCAGTTCTTATGGGCAGGGTCCTCTCTCCTGTAGAGTGACAGCTCTTATGTGCAGGGTCCTCTCTCCTGTAGAGTGACAGCTCTTATGTGCAGGGTCCTCTCTCCTGTAGAGTGACAGCTCTTATGTGCAGGGTCCTCTCTCCTGTAGAGTGACAGCTCTTATGTGCAGGGTCCTCTCTCCTGTAGAGTGACAGCTCTTATGTGCAGGGTCCTCTCTCCTGTAGAGTGACAGCTCTTATGTGCAGGGTCCTATCTCCTGTAGAGTGACAACTCTTATGTGCAGGGTCCTCTCTCCTGTAGAGTGTCAGCTCTTATGTGGAGGGTCCTCTCTCCTGTAGAGTGACAGCTCTTATGTGCATGGTCCTCTCTCCTGTAGAGTGACAGCTCTTATGTGCAGGGTCCTCTCTCCTGTAGTGTCAGCTCTTATGTGGAGGGTCCTCTCTCCTGTAGAGTGTCAGCTCTTATGTGCAGGGTCCTCTCTCCTGTAGAGTGACAGCTCTTATGTGCAGGGTCCTCTCTCCTGTAGTGTCAGCTCTTATGTGCAGGGTCCTCTCTCCTGTAGAGTGTCAGCTCTTATGTGCAGGGTCCTCTCTCCTGTACAGTGTCAGCTCTTATGTGCAGGGTGCTCTCTCTTGTAGAGTGTCAGCTCTTATAGTCAGGGTCCTCTCTCCTGTAGAGTGTCAGCTCTTATGTGCTGGGTCCTCTCTCCTGTAGAGTGTCAGCTCTTATGGGCAGGGTCCTCTCTCCTGTAGAGTGTCAGCTCTTATGTGCAGGGTGCTCTCTCTTGTAGAGTGTCAGCTCTTATGTGGAGGGTCCTCTCTCCTGTACAGTGTCAGCTCTTATGTGCAGGGTCCTCTCTCCTGTACAGTGTCAGCTCTTATGTGCAGGGACCTCTCTCCTGTAGAGTGTCAGCTCTTATGTGGAGGGTCCTCTCTCCTGTACAGTGTCAGCTCTTATGAGCAGGGACCTCTCTCCTGTAGAGTGTCAGCTCTTATCTGCTGGGTCCTCTCTCCTGTAGAGTGTCAGCTCTTATGTGCAGGGTCCTCTCTCCTGTAGAGTGTCAGCTCTTATGTGCAGGGTGCTCTCTCTTGTAGAGTGTCAGCTCTTATGTGGAGGGTCCTCTCTCCTGTACAGTGTCAGCTCTTATGTGCAGGGTCCTCTCTCCTGTAGAGTGTCAGCTCTTATGTGCAGGGTCCTCTCTCCTGTAGAGTGTCAGCTCTTATGTGCAGGGTCCTCTCTCCTGTAGAGTGTCAGCTCTTATGTGCAGGGTGCTCTCTCTTGTAGAGTGTCAGCTCTTATGTGGAGGGTCCTCTCTCCTGTACAGTGTCAGCTCTTATGTGCAGGGACCTCTCTGCTGTAGAGTGTCAGCTCTTATCTGCTGGGTCCTCTCTCCTGTAGAGTGTCAGCTCTTATGTGCAGGGTCCTCTCTCCTGTAGAGTGTCAGCTCTTATGAGCAGGGTCCTCTCTCCTGTAGAGTGTCAGCTCTTATGTGCTGGGTCCTCTCTCCTGTAGAGTGTCAGCTCTTATGTGCAGGGTCCTCTCTCCTGTAGAGTGTCAGCTCTTATGTGCAGGGTCCTCTCTCCTGTAGAGTGTCAGCTCTTATGTGCAGGGTCCTCTCTCCTGTAGAGTGTCAGCTCTTATGAGCAGGGTCCTCTCTCCTGTAGAGTGTCAGCTCTTATGTGCAGGGTCCTCTCTCCTGTAGAGTGTCAGCTCTTATGAGCAGGGTCCTCTCTCCTGTAGAGTGTCAGCTCTTATGAGCAGGGTCCTCTCTCCTGTAGAGTGTCAGCTCTTATGTGCAGGGTCCTCTCTCCTGTAGAGTGTCAGTTCTTATGGGCAGGGTCCTCTCTCCTGTAGAGTGACAGCTCTTATGTGCAGGGTCCTCTCTCCTGTAGAGTGACAGCTCTTATGTGCAGGGTCCTCTCTCCTGTAGAGTGACAGCTCTTATGTGCAGGGTCCTCTCTCCTGTAGAGTGACAGCTCTTATGTGCAGGGTCCTCTCTCCTGTAGAGTGACAGCTCTTATGTGCAGGGTCCTCTCTCCTGTAGAGTGACAGCTCTTATGTGCAGGGTCCTATCTCCTGTAGAGTGACAGATCTTATGTGCAGGGTCCTCTCTCCTGTAGAGTGTCAGCTCTTATGTGGAGGGTCCTCTCTCCTGTAGAGTGACAGCTCTTATGTGCATGGTCCTCTCTCCTGTAGAGTGACAGCTCTTATGTGCAGGGTCCTCTCTCCTGTAGTGTCAGCTCTTATGTGGAGGGTCCTCTCTCCTGTAGAGTGTCAGCTCTTATGTGCAGGGTCCTCTCTCCTGTAGAGTGACAGCTCTTATGTGCAGGGTCCTCTCTCCTGTAGTGTCAGCTCTTATGTGCAGGGTCCTCTCTCCTGTAGAGTGTCAGCTCTTATGTGCAGGGTCCTCTCTCCTGTACAGTGTCAGCTCTTATGTGCAGGGTGCTCTCTCTTGTAGAGTGTCAGCTCTTATGGTCAGGGTCCTCTCTCCTGTAGAGTGTCAGCTCTTATGTGCTGGGTCCTCTCTCCTGTAGAGTGTCAGCTCTTATGGGCAGGGTCCTCTCTCCTGTAGAGTGTCAGCTCTTATGTGCAGGGTGCTCTCTCTTGTAGAGTGTCAGCTCTTATGTGGAGGGTCCTCTCTCCTGTACAGTGTCAGCTCTTATGTGCAGGGTCCTCTCTCCTGTACAGTGTCAGCTCTTATGTGCAGGGACCTCTCTCCTGTAGAGTGTCAGCTCTTATGTGGAGGGTCCTCTCTCCTGTACAGTGTCAGCTCTTATGAGCAGGGACCTCTCTCCTGTAGAGTGTCAGCTCTTATCTGCTGGGTCCTCTCTCCTGTAGAGTGTCAGCTCTTATGTGCAGGGTCCTCTCTCCTGTAGAGTGTCAGCTCTTATGTGCAGGGTGCTCTCTCTTGTAGAGTGTCAGCTCTTATGTGGAGGGTCCTCTCTCCTGTACAGTGTCAGCTCTTATGTGCAGGGTCCTCTCTCCTGTAGAGTGTCAGCTCTTATGTGCAGGGTCCTCTCTCCTGTAGAGTGTCAGCTCTTATGTGCAGGGTCCTCTCTCCTGTAGAGTGTCAGCTCTTATGTGCAGGGTGCTCTCTCTTGTAGAGTGTCAGCTCTTATGTGGAGGGTCCTCTCTCCTGTACAGTGTCAGCTCTTATGTGCAGGGACCTCTCTGCTGTAGAGTGTCAGCTCTTATCTGCTGGGTCCTCTCTCCTGTAGAGTGTCAGCTCTTATGTGCAGGGTCCTCTCTCCTGTAGAGTGTCAGCTCTTATGAGCAGGGTCCTCTCTCCTGTAGAGTGTCAGCTCTTATGTGCTGGGTCCTCTCTCCTGTAGAGTGTCAGCTCTTATGTGCAGGGTCCTCTCTCCTGTAGAGTGTCAGCTCTTATGTGCAGGGTCCTCTCTCCTGTAGAGTGTCAGCTCTTATGTGCAGGGTCCTCTCTCCTGTAGAGTGTCAGCTCTTATGGGCAGGGTCCTCTCTCCTGTACAGTGTCAGCTCTTATGTGCTGGGTCCTCTCTCCTGTAGAGTGTCAGCTCTTATGTGCAGGGTCCTCTCTCCTGTAGAGTGTCAGCTCTTATGTGCAGGGACCTCTCTCCTGTAGAGTGTCAGCTCTTATGTGCAGGGACCTCTCTCCTGTAGAGTGTCAGCTCTTATGTGCAGGGACCTCTCTCCTGTAGAGTGTCAGCTCTTATGTGCAGGGTCCTCTCTCCTGTAGAGTGTCAGCTCTTATGTGCAGGGTGCTCTCTCTTGTAGAGTGTCAGCTCTTATGTGTAGGGTCCTCTCTCCTGTACAGTGTCAGCTCTTATGTGCAGGGTCCTCTCTCCTGTAGAGTGTCAGCTCTTATGTGCAGGTTCCTCTCTCTTCTTTACACTGTTAGCTCTTATGTGCAGGGACCTCTCTCCTGTAGAGTGTCAGCTCTTATGTGCAGGGACCTCTCTCCTGTAGAGTGTCAGCTCTTATGTGCAGGGTCCTCTCTCCTCTAGAGTGTCAGCTCTTATGGGCAGGGTCCTCTCTCCTGTAGAGTGTCAGCTCTTATGTGCAGGGTCCTCTCTCCTGTAGAGTGTCAGCTCTTATGTGCAGGGACCTCTCTCCTGTAGAGTGTCAGCTCTTATGTGCAGGGTCCTCTCTCCTGTAGAGTGTCAGCTCTTATGTGGAGGGTCCTCTCTCCTGTACAGTGTCAGCTCTTATGTGCAGGGACCTCTCTCCTGTAGAGTGTCAGCTCTTATCTGCTGGGTCCTCTCTCCTGTAGAGTGTCAGCTCTTATGTGCAGGGTCCTCTCTCCTGTAGAGTGTCAGCTCGTATGTGCAGGGTGCTCTCTCTTGTAGAGTGTCAGCTCTTATGTGGAGGGTCCTCTCTCCTGTACAGTGTCAGCTCTTATGTGCAGGGTCCTCTCTCCTGTAGAGTGTCAGCTCTTATGTGCAGGGTCCTCTCTCCTGTAGAGTGTCAGCTCTTATGTGCAGGGTCCTCTCTCCTGTAGAGTGTCAGCTCTTATGTGCAGGGTCCTCTCTCCTGTAGAGTGTCAGCTCTTATGTGCAGGGTCCTCTCTCCTGTAGAGTGTCAGCTCTTATGAGCAGGGTCCTCTCTCCTGTAGTGTCAGCTCTTATGTGCTGGGTCCTCTCTCCTGTAGAGTGTCAGCTCTTATGTGCAGGGTCCTCTCTCCTGTAGAGTGTCAGCTCTTATGTGCAGGGTCCTCTCTCCTGTAGAGTGTCAGCTCTTATGTGCAGGGTCCTCTCTCCTGTAGAGTGTCAGCTCTTATGGGCAGGGTCCTCTCTCCTGTACAGTGTCAGCTCTTATGTGCTGGGTCCTCTCTCCTGTAGAGTGTCAGCTCTTATGTGCAGGGTCCTCTCTCCTGTAGAGTGTCAGCTCTTATGTGCAGGGACCTCTCTCCTGTAGAGTGTCAGCTCTTATGTGCAGGGACCTCTCTCCTGTAGAGTGTCAGCTCTTATGTGCAGGGTCCTCTCTCCTGTAGAGTGTCAGCTCTTATGTGCAGGGACCTCTCTCCTGTAGAGTGTCAGCTCTTATGTGCAGGGTCCTCTCTCCTGTAGAGTGTCAGCTCTTATGGGCAGGGTCCTCTCTCCTGTAGAGTGTCAGCTTTTATGTGCAGGGTCCTCTCTCCTGTACAGTGTCAGCTCTTATGTGCAGGGTCCTCTCTCCTGTACAGTGTCAGCTCTTATTTGCAGGGTCCTCTCTTCTGTACAGTGTCAGCTCTTATGTGCAGGGTCCTCTCTCCTGTAGAGTGTCAGCTCTTATGTGCAGGGACCTCTCTCCTGTAGAGTGTCAGCTCTTATGTGCAGGTTCCTCTCTCTTCTTTACACTGTTAGCTCTTATGTGCAGGGTCCTCTCTCCTGTAGAGTGTCAGCTCTTATGTGCAGGGTCCTCTCTCCTGGAGAGTGTCAGCTCTTATGTGCAGGGTCCTCTCTCCTGGAGAGTGTCAGCTCTCATGTGCAGGGTCCTCTCTCCTGTAGAGTGTCAGCTCTTATGAGCAGGGTCCTCTCTCCTGTAGAGTGTCAGCTCTTATGTGCAGGGTCCTCTCTCCTGTAGAGTGTCAGCTCTTATGTGCTGGGTCCTCTCTCCTGTAGAGTGTCAGCTCTTATGTGCAGAGACGTCTCTCTTGTAGAGCGTCAGCTCTTATGTGCAGGGTCCTCTCTCCTGTAGAGTGTCAGCTCTTATGTGCAGGGTCCTCTCTCCTGGAGAGTGTCAGCTCTTATGTGCAGGGTCCTCTCTCCTGGAGAGTGTCAGCTCTTATGTGCAGGGACCTCTCTCCTGTAGAGTGTCAGCTCTTATGTGCAGGGACCTCTCTCATGTAGAGTGTCAGCTCTTATCTGCAGGTTCCTCTCTCCTGTACAGTGTCAGCTCTTATGTGCAGGGTCCTCTCTCCTGTAGAGTTTCAGCTCTTATGTGCAGGGTCCTCTCTCCTGTAGAGTGTCAGCTCTTATGGGCAGGGTCCTCTCTCCTGTACAGTGTCAGCTCTTATGTGCAGGGTCCTCTCTCCTGTAGAGTGTCAGCTCTTATGTGCAGGGTCCTCTCTCCTGGAGAGTGTCAGCTCTTATGTGCAGGGTCCTCTCTCCTGGAGAGTGTCAGCTCTTATGTGCAGGGACCTCTCTCCTGTAGAGTGTCAGCTCTTATGTGCAGGGACCTCTCTCCTGTAGAGTGTCAGCTCTTATGTGCAGGTTCCTCTCTCTTCTTTACACTGTCAGCTCTTATGTGCAGGGACCTCTCTCCTGTAGAGTTTCAGCTCTTATGTGCAGGGTCCTCTCTCCTGTAGAGTGTCAGCTCTTATGGGCAGGGTCCTCTCTCCTGTACAGTGTCAGCTCTTATGTGCAGGGTCCTCTCTCCTGTAGAGTGTCAGCTCTTATGTGCAGGGTCCTCTCTCCTGGAGAGTGTCAGCTCTTATGTGCAGGGTCCTCTCTCCTGGAGAGTGTCAGCTCTTATGGGCAGGGTCCTCTCTTCTGTAGAGTGTCAGCTCTTATGTGCAGGGTCCTCTCTCTTGTAGAGTGTCAGCTCTTATGTGCAGGGAGCTCTCTTCTGTAGGCTGTCAGCTCTTATGTGCTGGGTCCTCTCTCCTGTAGAGTGTCAGCTCTTATGAGCAGGGACTTCTCTCCTGTAGAGTGTCAGCTCTTATGTGCAGGGTCCTCTCTCCTGTAGAGTGTCAGCTCTTATGTGCAGGGTCCTCTCTCCTGTAGAGTGTCAGCTCTTATGGGCAGGGTCCTCTCTCCTGTAGACTGTCAGCTCTTATGGGCAGGGTCCTCTCTTCTTTAGACTGTCAGCTCTTATGGGCAGGGTCCTCCCTTCTTTAGACTGTCAGCTCTTATGGACTGGCTCCTCCCTTCTTTAGACTGTCAGCTCTCATGGGCAAGGACCTCTCTCCTGAAGACTGTCAGCTCTTATGGGCAGGGCCCTCTCTCCTGTAGAGTGTCAGCTCTTATGTGCAGGGGACCTCTCTCCTGTATAGTGTCAGCTCTTATGAGCAGAGTCCTCTCTCCTGTAGAGTGTCAGCTCTTATGGGCAGGGCCCTCTCTTCTGTAGACTGTCAGCTCTTATGTGCAGGGTCCTCTCTCTCCTGTAGAGTGTTAGCTCTTATGGGCAGGGTCCTCTCTTCTGTAGACTGTCAGCTCTTATGGGCAGGGTCCTTCCTTCTTTAGACTGTCAGCTCTTAATGGCAGGGTCATCTCTTCTTTAGACTGTCAGCTCTTATGGGCAGGGTCCTCTCTTGTTTAGAGTGTCAGCTCTTATGGGCAGGGTCCTCTCTTCTGTAGACTGTCAGCTCTTATGGGCAGGGTCCTCTCTTCTGGTAGACTGTCAGCTCTTATGGGCAGGGTCCTCTCTTCTTTAGACTGTCAGCTCTTATGGGCAGGGTCCTCTCTTGTTTAGAGTGTCAGCTCTTATGGGCAGGGTCCTCTCTTCTGTAGACTGTCAGCTCTTATGGGCAGGGTCCTCTCTTCTTTAGACTGTCAGCTCTTATGGGCAGGAGTGAAGCCTCTTGCTCTTGGATGAGGTTTTACTCCATGACCTTCATCATGGAGATTCCCAGGGAGGATTCATGCTTTAAAAAGATCAAAGGAAAGTGTTCAGATCCCGCACAGGGGAGGTCAGTGTTATAAGGAAGGTCACATAACATGATTTCCCCGGAGATCCTCCTCCTACATTCTACATGGACTTCAATAACATTGTCTGCACATCAGAGAGTCTGTAATCGCTCCCCCTCAGCCTTTCATTCCACAGATTTTTATTTTCTTCTCTCGGCATCTTTGATTTTGGTAACAATGGATGATGGAAAACTTTCCCAAACTTTTTCTTCTTCCCATACTCCACAGACCTTCTATAGACTGTAATCTGAGACAGTGGTTTCCAACCTGTGGTTCTTTATCTGGGAAACTACAACTCCTAGCATATCCTGACATTGAGTTGTATCCATCTGGGTACTTACCATCAGCTTAAGTTGCAGAGGGGCATTTAGGACCCACCAGGCCCCAGGGCTTGGGTGTGACTATCCACCTATATCAACCAGCGGCCTTTGCAAACCTGATCTGTCCAGTCAAGTGTAATACTACCTGTCGACTGTAGTGGCCGCTGCAGTGAAAATGAGCAGACGGTGGCAACTCATCCCTATACTTTACACTGCAGCTCTGCCTGTTTAGATCTGAATACTCTGACAGCAAAGAAAGTACCTACAAGTAACTATTAACTACAAGCAACTAAATCATCAACGGGAAAGGTCTGCAACCCATAGACCATGGAGGAGGGGGGGAGCACAATAAAAGTTCTGCCTTAAGATCCCCTCCCCAGGGGGCTCTTTTAATGACACTTTTTCTTGCTGAATATGAGGTTGATTAAGGCCCATTAACAGAGAATATTACAGCCGTATCTCAGCTATACGGAGATTCTAGGGCTCTTGATTGATATAAGCGCCGTTGACTTTTAATAAGATCCATTTTGCATGTTAAGCAAGTTAATTACACAAAAAAAACTATCCCAGTCCATCTTGTAATGAGGAGTAACAAGCACGTAATCACCCGAGGCGACGAATTTATCCTAATTGGAGAGCAGCCATTTATTTTTGTAAAAGATGTGTCTCATTAGGCGCCGGCGATGGAGCGGGAAACGCTCTGCTCCAGGTCTGATGCTTCATCCCTTGGAAGAAATGCATCTTTGAGGCATCATGGATGGTTCTACAAAAATCTGTATATTGTATATCGGTATATTCTGGGTGTACAACAGGCATACTGTCATAGAACAGATAGAATGGGAGTGCTACTTTACGTGGGGGTGACAGGGCCCTCCAGAAACATCAAAAAGGGCCCTGCAACAGGGTACACATAACTAAGGCACCTACTCAGTAACATAAATAATGCTGCCATACTACATAAATAACTAATGTCCCCACATAGTAACATAAATAATGCTGCCATACTACATATGTAACTAATGGCACCACATAGTAACATAAATAATGCTGCCATACTACATAAATAACTAATGTCCCCACATAGTAACATAAATAATGCTGCCATACTTCATATGTAACTAATGGCACCACATATTAGGCAACCCTGGCACAACAACCTCACTAAACAGCTTCGGCAAGCGTCCAGGGTTGCGGAGCGGCGTTGGAAGAAAACACATTCGCAAGAAGACTTCGCCGCATTCAAACAAGCAACACTCACATTCAAGTCAGCACTCACCTCTGCTAAACAGGCCTACTTCACAACCTTCATATCTTCCTTATCCTACAGCCCCAAACAGTTATTCAACACTTTTAACTCTCTCCTCCGCCCTCCACTGCCCCCTCCGACCTCCATTATCTCTGCTGAGGAGTTTGCCACACACTTCAAAAACAAGATTGACCAAACACGGCAAGTCTTTACTGTCTGACCATCACAACCCCTTTGTTTCCCAGACCATTGCCCTTCCCCCATAACCTCCCTTCCCAACATCACGGAAGGAGACCTTACTCTTCTCCTCTCCAAATCACACCTCACCACATGTGCACTCGACCTCATCCCATCCCACCTCCTCCCCAACCTCACCCCCACACTCGTCCCATCCCTAACCCATCTCTTCAACCTATCACTAACTTCTGGTATCTTCCCTGCTGCCTTCAAACATGCCACAATCACACCCATCCTCAAAAAGCCATCCCTCGACCCAACCGTCTTGTCCAGCTATCGCCCCATATCGCTGCTCCCATTTGGCCCCAAACTCCTTGAGCAACACGCTCACGCTGAACTTTCCTCTCACCTCTCATCTAACTCTCTCTTTGTCAACCGACAATCCGGCTTCCGTCCCGACCATTCCACCGAAACTGCCCTTACCAAAATCACCAATGACTTACAGCCAAAGCTAACAGACAATTCTCTGTACTCCTTCTTCTTGACCTGTCCTCTGCTTTCGATACAGTTGACCACTGCCTCCGACTACAGATCCACTCTTCCTTTGGCGTCAAAGACCTTGCCCTATCCTGGATCTCCTCGTACCTTTCTAACCGCACATTTAGTGTCTCCCACTCCCACGCTACCTCCTCACTCCGCCCCCTCTCTGTTGGAGTCCCTCAAGGCTCTGTCCTAGGACCCCTACTCTTCTCAATCTATACCCTTGGCCTGGGACAGCTCATAAAATCCTATGGCTTCCAGTTCCATCTGTACGCTGATGACACCCAGATCTACCTCTCTGGCCCAGACGTCACCTCTCTGCTGTCCAGAATCCCAGCATGTCTAGCAGCCATATCCTCCTTCTTCTCCTCCCGCTACCTCAAGCTCAATGTGGATAAAACTGAACTCATCATCTTTCCCCCATCTCGCATATCTTCCCCACCTGATCTTTCTATCACAATAAATGACATCACTGTATCCCCTGTATCGGCAATCCGCTGCCTCGGAGTAACCCTTGACTCCGCCCTGTCCTTCAAACCCCACATCCAAGCTCTCGCCACCTCCTGTCGCCTACAGCTTAAAAATATTTCCAGAATCCGTCCTTTCCTCAACCCTCAATCTACTAAACTGCTTGTGCATGCCCTCATCATCTCCTGCCTCGACTATTGTAATATCCTCCTCTGTGGCCTCCCTGCTAACACTCTCGCACCCCTCCAGTCCATCCTCAACTCTGCTGCACGACTCGTTCATCTCTCTCCTCGCTACTCCTCTGCTAACCCCCTTTGCAAATCCCTTCACTGGCTCCCTACTAACACTGACCTACAAAGCCATCCATAACCTCTCTCCTCCGTACATCTCTGAACTAATCTCCCGATATATTCCCTCACGTAACCTCCAGTCCTCCCAAGACCTCCTTCTCTCCTCCACACTTATTCGTTCCTCACCCAATCGCCTCCAAGACGTCTCCCGAATATCCCCCATCCTCTGGAATTCTGTGCCCCAACACGTCCGATTATCCGCCACACTTGGATCCTTCAGACGGAGCCTGAAAACCCATCTCTTCAAACAAGCTTACAGCCTGCCATGACCCTGCTAGCTGCCACCCCCAAAAACACCGGAGCTACCGCAAGCCCCCAACCTACTTACTCCTTCCCCATTCCTGGAGAATGTAAGCCCGGAAGGGCAGGGTCCTCTTCCCTCTGTACCAGTCTATCATTGTTAGTTTGTTACTGTAAGTGATATCTGTATTTTGTATGTAACCCCTTATGTTCAGCGCCATGGAGTCAATGGCGCTATATAAATAATAATGATATTAATAAACAATGCTGCCATACTACATACATAACTAATGTCACCGCACAGTAACATAAATAATTCTGCCATACTACATCAATAACTAATGTCACCACATAGTAACATAAATAATGCTGCCATACTACATCAATAACTAATGTCACCACATAGTAACATAAATAATGCTGCCATACTACATCAATAATTAATGTCACCACATAGTACATAAATAATGCTGCCATACTACATCAATAACTAATGTCACCACACATTAACATAAATAATGCTGCCATACTACATCAATAACTAATGTCACCACACAGTAACATAAATAATGCTGCCATACTACATCAATAACTAATGTCACCACACAGTAACATAAATAATGCTGCCATACTACATAAATAACTAATGTCACCACACAGTAACATAAATAATGCTGCCATACTACATCAATAACTAATGTCACTACATAGTAACATAAATAATGCTGCCATACTACATAAATAACTAATGTCACCGCACATTAACATAAATAATGCTGCCATACTACATAAATAACTAATGTCACCGCACATTAACATAAATAATGCTGCCATACTACATCAATAACTAATGTCACCGCACAGTAACATAAATAATTCTGCCATACTACATAAATAACTAATGTCACCGCACAGTAACATAAATAATTCTGCCATACTACATAAATAACTAATGTCACCGCACAGTAACATAAATAATGCTGCCATACTACATCAATAACTAATGTCACCACAAAGTAACATAAATAATGCTGCCATACTACATCAGTAACTAATGTCACTACATAGTAACATAAATAATGCTGCCATACTACATCAATAATTAATGTCACTACATAGTAACATAAATAATGCTGCCATACTACATCAATAACTAATGTCACCACACAGTAACATAAATAATGCTGCCATACTACATCAATAACTAATGTCACTACATAGTAACATAAATAATGCTGCCATACTACATAAATAACTAATGTCACCGCACATTAACATAAATAATGCGGCCATACTATATAAATGTCACCACATAGTAACATAAATAATGCTGCCATACTAGATAAATAACTAATGTCACCGCACATTAACATAAATAATGCTGCCATACTACATAAATAACTAATGTCACCACATAGTAACATAAATAATGCTGCCACAGTACTTCAATAACTAATTTCACCACATAGTAGCATAAATAATGCTGCCATACTACATCAATAACTAATGTCACCGCACAGTAACATAAATAATTCTGCCATACTACATAAATAACTAATGTCACCGCACAGTAACATAAATAATGCGGCCATACTATATAAATGTCACCACATAGTAACATAAATAATGCTGCCATACTACATAAATAACTAATGTCACCACATAGTAACATAAATAATGCTGCCATACCACATAAATAACTAATGTCACCACACAGTAACATAAATAATGCTGCCATACTACATATGTAACTAATGGCACCACATATTAACAAACAATGCTGCCATACTAGAAACATAACTAACAATTCCACAGGTGTACTGCTAATGGCGGCAGACCACGTGGCCATTTTGGGGTCCATGAGATGAGGGGACCGGTGTTGCGCTGTGCCGCCCTTGACTCCTTGCTCGGCATCTCAATTTCAATGTTATTTCTATCCTCAGGATGCAGATGCAGTTGAATTTAACGTTGCCTCCCTGTACATAATGACATAGTAACATGCTGCTATGTTGTACACATAATTAATGTCCTCAGATAATAACAAATAATGCTGTCATACTGTACACATAACTACTATCACTATACAGTAACATAAATAATGCTTCCATGCTGGACACATAACTACTATCACTATACAGTAACATAAATAATGCTGCCATACTGTACACATAACTGTTATTAATACACAGTAACATAAATAATGCTTCCATACTGTACACATAACTACTATCACTATACAGTAACATAAATAATGCTTCCATACTGTACACTTAATTACTATTACTATACAGTAACATAAATAATGCTTCCATACTGTACACATAACTACTATTACTATACAGTAACATAAATAATGCTTCCATACTGTACACATAACTACTATTACTATACAGTAACATAAATAATGCTTCCATACTGTACACATAACTACTATCACTATACAGTAACATAAATAATGCTTCCATACTGTACACATAACTACTATTACTATACAGTAACATAAATAATGCTTCCATACTGTACACATAACTACTATTACTATACAGTAACACAAATAATACTTCCATGCTGGACACTTAATTACTATTACTATACAGTAACATAAATAATGCTGCCATACTGTACACATAACTACTATTACTATACAGTAACATAAATAATGCTGTCATACTGTACACATAACTATCACTATACAGTAACATAAATAATGCTTCCATGCTGGACACATAACTACTATCACTATACAGAAACATAAATAATGCTGCCATACTGTACACTTAATTACTATTACTATACAGTAACATAAATAATGCTGCCATACTGTACACATAACTGTTATTAATACACAGTAACATAAATAATGCTGCCATACTGTACACATAACTACTATTACTATACAGTAACATAAATAATGCTTCCATACTGTACACATAACTACTATTACTATACAGTAACACAAATAATGCTTCCATGCTGGACACTTAATTACTATTACCATACAGTAACATAAATAATGCTGTCATACTGTACACATAACTATCACTATACAGTAACATAAATAATGCTTCCATGCTGGACACATAACTACTATCACTATACAGTAACATAAATAATGCTGCCATACTGTACACATAACTGTTATTAATACACAGTAACATAAATAATGCTGCCATACTGTACACATAACTGTTATTAATACACAGTAACATAAATAATGCTTCCATACTGTACACATAACTACTATCACTATACAGTAACATAAATAATGCTTCCATACTGTACACTTAATTACTATCACTATACAGTAACATAAATAATGCTTCCATACTGTACACTTAATTACTATTACTATACAGTAACATAAATAATGCTTCCATACTGTACACATAACTACTATTACTATACAGTAACATAAATAATGCTTCCATGCTGGACACTTAATTACTATTACTATACAGTAACACAAATAATGCTTCCATACTGTACACATAACTACTATTACTATACAGTAACATAAATAATGCTTCCATGCTGGACACTTAATTACTATTACTATACAGTAACATAAATAATGCTGCCATACTGTACACATAACTGTTATTAATACACAGTAACATAAATAATGCTGCCATACTGTACACATAACTACTATTACTATACAGTAACAAATAATGCTGCCATACTGTACACTTAATTACTATTACTATACAGTAACATAAATAGTGCTTCCATACTGTACACATAACTACTATTACTATACAGTAACATAAATAATGCTTCCATACTGTACACATAACTACTATTACTATACAGTAACATAAATAATGCTTCCATACTGTACACAACTACTATTACTATACAGTAACATAAATAATGCTTCCATACTGTACACATAACTACTATTACTATACAGTAACATAAATAATGCTTCCATACTGTACACATAACTACTATCACTATACAGTAACATAAATAATGCTTCCATACTGTACACAACTACTATTACTATACAGTAACATAAATAATGCTTCCATACTGTACACATAACTACTATTACTATACAGTAACACAAATAATGCTTCCATGCTGGACACTTAATTACTATTACTATACAGTAACATAAATAATGCTGCCATACTGTACACATAACTACTATTACTATACAGTAACATAAATAATGCTGTCATACTGTACACATAACTATCACTATACAGTAACATAAATAATGCTTCCATGCTGGACACATAACTACTATCACTATACAGTAACATAAATAATGCTGCCATACTGTACACTTAATTACTATTACTATACAGTAACATAAATAATGCTGCCATACTGTACACATAACTGTTATTAATACACAGTAACATAAATAATGCTGCCATACTGTACACATAACTACTATTACTATACAGTAACATAAATAATGCTTCCATACTGTACACATAACTACTATTACTATACAGTAACACAAATAATGCTTCCATGCTGGACACTTAATTACTATTACCATACAGTAACATAAATAATGCTGTCATACTGTTCACATAACTATCACTATACAGTAACATAAATAATGCTTCCATGCTGGACACATAACTACTATCACTATACAGTAACATAAATAATGCTGCCATACTGTACACATAACTGTTATTAATACACAGTAACATAAATAATGCTGCCATACTGTACACATAACTGTTATTAATACACAGTAACATAAATAATGCTTCCATACTGTACACTTAATTACTATCACTATACAGTAACATAAATAATGCTTCCATACTGTACACTTAATTACTATTACTATTCAGTAACAAATAATGCTTCCATACTGTACACATAACTACTATTACTATACAGTAACATAAATAATGCTTCCATACTGTACACATAACTACTATTACTATACAGTAACATAAATAATGCTTCCATGCTGGACACTTAATTACTATTACTATATAGTAACATAAATAATGCTGCCATACTGTACACATAACTGTTATTAATACACAGTAACATAAATAATGCTGCCATACTGTACACATAACTACTATTACTATACAGTAACATAAATAATGCTGCCATACTGTACACATAACTGTTATTAATACACAGTAACATAAATAATGCTGCCATACTACATAAATAACTAATGTCACCGCACATTAACATAAATAATGCTGCCATACTACATCAATAACTAATGTCACCGCACAGTAACATAAATAATTCTGCCATACTACATCAATAACTAATGTCACCGCACAGTAACATAAATAATGCTGCCATACTACATCAGTAACTAATGTCACTACATAGTAACATAAATAATGCTGCCATACTACATCAATAACTAATGTCACCACATAGTAACATAAATAATGCTGCCATACTACATCAGTAACTAATGTCACTACATAGTAACATAAATAATGCTGCCATACTACATCAATAACTAATGTCACTACATAGTAACATAAATAATTCTGCCATACTACATGAATAACTAATGTCACCGCACATTAACATAAATAATGCGGCCATACTATATAAATGTCACCACATAGTAACATAAATAATGCTGCTATACTACATCAGTAACTAATGTCACTACATAGTAACATAAATAATGCTGCCATACTACATCAATAACTAATGTCTCTACATAGTAACATAAATAATGCTGCCATACTACATAAATAACTAATGTCACCGCACATTAACATAAATAATGCGGCCATACTATATAAATGTCACCACATAGTAACATAAATAATGCTGCCATACTAGATAAATAACTAATGTCACCGCACATTAACATAAATAATGCGGCCATACTATATAAATGTCACCACATAGTAACATAAATAATGCTGCCATACTACATAAATAACTAATGTCACCACATAGTAACATAAATAATTCTGCCATACTACATCAATAACTAATGTCACCGCACAGTAACATAAATAATGCTGCCATACTACATCAGGAACTAATGTCACTACATAGTAACATAAATAATGCTGCCATACTACATCAATAACTAATGTCACTACATAGTAACATAAATAATGCTGCCATACTACATAAATAACTAATGTCACCGCACATTAACATAAATAATGCGGCCATACTAGATAAATAACTAATGTCACCGCACATTAACATAAATAATGCTGCCATACTACATAAATAACTAATGTCACCGCACAGTAACATAAATAATTCTGCCATACTACATAAATAACTAATGTCACCGCACAGTAACATAAATAATGCGGCCATACTATATAAATGTCACCACATAGTAACATAAATAATGCTGCCATACTACATATGTAACTAATGGCACCACATATTAACAAACAATGCTGCCATACTAGAAACATAACTAACAATTCCACAGGTGTACTGCTAATGGCGGCAGACCACGTGGCCATTTTGGGGTCCATGAGATGAGGGGACCGGTGTTGCGCTGTGCCGCCCTTGACTCCTTGCTCGGCATCTCAATTTCAATGTTATTTCTATCCTCAGGATGCAGATGCAGTTGAATTTAACGTTGCCTCCCTGTACATAATGACATAGTAACATGCTGCTATGTTGTACACATAATTAATGTCCTCAGATAATAACAAATAATGCTGTCATACTGTACACATAACTACTATCACTATACAGTAACATAAATAATGCTTCCATGCTGGACACATAACTACTATTACTATACAGTAACATAAATAATGCTTCCATACTGTACACATAACTACTATCACTATACAGTAACATAAATAATGCTTCCATACTACATCAATAACTAATGTCACCACACATTAACATAAATAATGCTGCCATACTACATCAATAACTAATGTCACCACACAGTAACATAAATAATGCTGCCATACTACATCAATAACTAATGTCACCACACAGTAACATAAATAATGCTGCCATACTACATCAATAACTAATGTCACCGCACATTAACATAAATAATGCTGCCATACTACATAAATAACTAATGTCACCACACAGTAACATAAATAATGCTGCCATACTACATCAATAACTAATGTCACTACATAGTAACATAAATAATGCTGCCATACTACATAAATAACTAATGTCACCGCACATTAACATAAATAATGCTGCCATACTACATCAATAACTAATGTCACCGCACAGTAACATAAATAATTCTGCCATACTACATAAATAACTAATGTCACCGCACAGTAACATAAATAATTCTGCCATACTACATAAATAACTAATGTCACCGCACAGTAACATAAATAATGCTGCCATACTACATCAATAACTAATGTCACCACAAAGTAACATAAATAATGCTGCCATACTACATCAGTAACTAATGTCACTACATAGTAACATAAATAATGCTGCCATACTACATCAATAATTAATGTCACTACATAGTAACATAAATAATGCTGCCATACTACATCAATAACTAATGTCACCACACAGTAACATAAATAATGCTGCCATACTACATCAATAACTAATGTCACTACATAGTAACATAAATAATGCTGCCATACTACATAAATAACTAATGTCACCGCACATTAACATAAATAATGCGGCCATACTATATAAATGTCACCACATAGTAACATAAATAATGCTGCCTTACTAGATAAATAACTAATGTCACCGCACATTAACATAAATAATGCTGCCATACTACATAAATAACTAATGTCACCACATAGTAACATAAATAATGCTGCCACAGTACTTCAATAACTAATTTCACCACATAGTAGCATAAATAATGCTGCCATACTACATCAATAACTAATGTCACCGCACAGTAACATAAATAATTCTGCCATACTACATAAATAACTAATGTCACCGCACAGTAACATAAATAATGCGGCCATACTATATAAATGTCACCACATAGTAACATAAATAATGCTGCCATACTACATAAATAACTAATGTCACCACATAGTAACATAAATAATGCTGCCATACTACATCAATAACTAATGTCACTACATAGTAACATAAATAATGCTGCCATACTACATAAATAACTAATGTCACCGCACATTAACATAAATAATGCGGCCATACTATATAAATGTCACCACATAGTAACATAAATAATGCTGCCATACTAGATAAATAACTAATGTCACCGCACATTAACATAAATAATGCTGCCATACTACATAAATAACTAATGTCACCACATAGTAACATAAATAATGCTGCCACAGTACTTCAATAACTAATTTCACCACATAGTAGCATAAATAATGCTGCCATACTACATCAATAACTAATGTCACCGCACAGTAACATAAATAATTCTGCCATACTACATAAATAACTAATGTCACCGCACAGTAACATAAATAATGCGGCCATACTATATAAATGTCACCACATAGTAACATAAATAATGCTGCCATACTACATAAATAACTAATGTCACCACATAGTAACATAAATAATTCTGCCATACTACATAAATAACTAATGTCACCACATAGTAACATAAATAATGCTGCCATACTACATCAATAACTAATGTCACCGCACAGTAACATAAATAATTCTGCCATACTACATAAATAACTAATGTCACCGCACAGTAACATAAATAATGCGGCCATACTATATAAATGTCACCACATAGTAACATAAATAATGCTGCCATACCACATAAATAACTAATGTCACCACACAGTAACATAAATAATGCTGCCATACTACATATGTAACTAATGGCACCACATATTAACAAACAATGCTGCCATACTAGAAACATAACTAACAATTCCACAGGTGTACTGCTAATGGCGGCAGACCACGTGGCCATTTTGGGGTCCATGAGATGAGGGGACCGGTGTTGCGCTGTGCCGCCCTTGACTCCTTGCTCGGCATCTCAATTTCAATGTTATTTCTATCCTCAGGATGCAGATGCAGTTGAATTTAACGTTGCCTCCCTGTACATAATGACATAGTAACATGCTGCTATGTTGTACACATAATTAATGTCCTCAGATAATAACAAATAATGCTGTCATACTGTACACATAACTACTATCACTATACAGTAACATAAATAATGCTTCCATACTGTACACATAACTACTGTACACATAACTACTTCCTCCAGGGGGCATAACTAGAGTGCCCCCTGGAGGAAGCTGTGTCATCTGTGTGGAACTTCAGCAGGCTAGAGGGCACGTCCCTGGTGGTCTAGGGCAGTGTTCCCCAACTCCAGTCCTCAAGGCCCACCAGCTGGTCATGTTTTCAGGATTTCCTTAGTATTACACAGGAGATGGAATTATTGCCTGTGCAGGTGATGCAATTATCACCCATGCAATACTAAGGAAATCCTGAAAACATGACCTGTTGGTGGGCCTTGAGGACTGGAGTTGGGGAACCCTGGTCTAGAGCGGTGATGTGGTTAATGGCACTATCATCTTTCACTCAGTTAAACAGCTCCAAAACAAATGCTCTATATGTTCCCACAGCTGCCACTAGTGGGGGCTCACTGCGCATAACAACAAAGTGACACATGTGCTTCACTCCCTCTGGTGGTGGCCACCTGTATTACACTATAAACTAAATCAGGAAAAACAAAGGAGCAGTAAAGTTCCTGTGCGCCATTAACACTAAATATCTTGATAAATGCGAACTTGTAGGATGTTTTCTGCTGTTTGGTTGCAGCTCACAAAAAGTAAAGTCATTCCCATCTAGTAAATATCAGTGGTACAACAGTGCAACAGCATTATTACAACAGTGACACCTGCTGGACACAACTATAAATGCACATCACTGAGCAACACATTGTGTTACCCAGACATATTTATATATCAGGGGACTGTGCACACTTCAGTGCAAGAGTCTGAGCTGAATTATCTGCACCTTGGAGCACAACTGGATCATGTAGGGGCATTTTTTTTTTTACTTATTTATATGAATTTTTGACTAAAAATCATTTTTACAATTGGGTTTCATTAAATATTTTGGAGCATTTGGTTTCTACATCCTTTATGTATCACAGTACATAGCAGACTGCAGAAGGAGCTACTGGTGATCCATCAGTGAGCTCCTTCTCTGGTCTGTAACCCCGGTCTCTGTTCTCCTGAACTCTTCTAACGTTCAGCTGATCTTTGATATGATTATTCCCTGATAATCGGCGAGTGTTCGCCGGGTGTGATGATTTTCATTATCAGCAGCACTTCGTCCTGTGCAAACAAGAGATGTTCTCCCAACAACAGTATACCTGGTCCTTAAAGGGATTGAGCCCTGGATCAGCTCATGTAAAAGGGCCATTAGAAGATTTCAGGTGAAGAGAGACGAGTGTTACAGACTAAAAAATCAGAGTGAGCTCACTGACCGATTCACTGGTAACTCATTCTGCAGTCTGTATGTTCAGTGATACATAGAGGCTGTAGAAACCAATATTTTGGGAAAAAGTTACCTGTAGCTCCCCGAGGGCTCGGCTGCTACAGGGGTATTGCACCTCAAACCAGAGGTGTGATATTCCACTCCCGGGTAAGGATGGAGTGTGGACCAGGGCTCGGTAGGCTGCATGCATCACACACACCCCATTTCCGAGGGACAGCTCAACGGTGCTCCCACGAGACAGAAGTGCAGGCACGACAGCATCTGTCCCTGGCTGGAGTGGGGAGGGGGAGGAAAACCCAGTGGTGTAGGAGCAGATAGGGGTGGGTCTCTGGGCATAGGTAGGAGCCCATTGGTTGCTGGTCACCTGGGCTCGGGTGCTAGAGGGAGGTATAAAAGGTGGGCACCATCTTAGGACAGTGAGAGTTCAGAGAGGAGTGCAGTCCGAGGAGAAGTGACAGGGAGCAGAGCTGCGGCATGGGCTCTGCTCTGCAGGCTGGCCTTGTCAGGAGGCCGGAGCAAAAGAGAGAGAGGAGAAGGAACAGCAAGGGAAGTAAGAAAGGAAACAAGGAACTGGAACACAGAGAAAGGCCCAGAGACACGAAGGCGGAAGGAACCCCAAAGGCCCAGGAGATTGCGGGTGAAGGGTTGGCAGAGCAGGGTACCGGGACCCAAATTGGTGGAGGCAACAGATTCCTCAGCCAAAGACCGGAGGTTGTGACCACATCTTGGTGCGACCCCCCACTACATCCACCAGGAAAGCATACCGCATAGGGTCAGGAAACCGGAGATAGGTTTCGCCAATAGAAGGCCCGAGGAAGCTGGACAAAGGTGGGTCACTGGTGGGGACGGCCAGAGAAGGGAAGAGAAGGGAGCCCTGTGCCACGCTCTGGAATTGTGTGGCACCCCAGGGGTCTGGTTTCCACAGTAATGCAATGTTATGTCTGAGAGCAGGTGGGAGGTCTCTTGGTCAGGAATCCTATGCATGCCACACCTCCTGCCCAGTCCTGGGAGGGGAAGAACTTCCCCTATATAAACCTAGGGCTGAGGCAGGGTTAGTGAGTAGAGAAGAAGTAGAGACAGAGAAAAGAAGCAAATATAGGAACAGAATATCAGGAGCTCTGTGGGAGCAGTGTTACAAGGAGTCAGGGGCTGGCAGCTGCAGAGCTCGCCCTGACTGAGAAGATTTCTTACCGGACCCGGAGTCCGAGGCTGTGGGGACTAACTCCTACCCAGCAGCAGAATCCGTCAGGCAGGGGATTCCAGGTCCTCAGGCCCAGAAACCCGAAGGCACGGTCACACGCGTGGGACCAGCACCGCCATCGTGGAGCGGAAGCCATTAGAAGGCCCCGAGTCACCGGCCATACGGGTGAGCACCACACGGTACACTCAGGGACGTGGGCTACTTATATCCGCCTCTAGCAAGGTAGCCAGAAGAGTACAGTTAGTTGGGGAGGCCTACAACTCCGCCTGGCCAGGGGAGATCCCATCTGCTCAAGGACTGACCAGGCCCCGATTGCTAGCAAGTACTCCGGGAGGGTCTATCTTTGTCACCAGTAAAGACCCTGAACTACACCGCATCGTCTCTGAGTGGTTCCTGCTACCCCCATCATCCACGTCGGCTGCCCTGAGGCCATACCCCTCCCGTTGGGGGTTATACCATCCACGCTGCACCATCCTTCCACCGGCCTCAGCGGTCTGCCCTGCAGCGGCAGCTCCATAGCTGCAAATCAACGGGTGGCGTAGTCATCCACCATCCACTGCTAATAGACTGCCACTTAGTCTGACTCCCTGGGCACGGACCGGGTCACCGCCACGAGACTACTACCCCCCATCTGATCCGGCTCCGGGTAGGCTCCCGCGTGCGCAACGCTGCGCGACTCAGGCCCAGGGGCGCGTCAATTGCCTGGGAGTTGGTCGAGTCCCCTGCCTGGTGGACGCAGGGACGCAGCACGGCTTGTGCCGTCATCGCCTGCAGGATTGACACGAATAACAACTGTGAGTAAAGCATTGGAAACTGCAACCCCACGTCTCTGTGTTTCATCGCCGCACCAGCACCATCAGTACTGGGACGCTCACACCATCACTCCCATCATCCATCGTAGCTGCCCTGAGGCTATACTCCTCCCGTGGGGAGTTATCCCATACTTGGCTGCGCTTACAACATCAGCCTCAGCGGCCTGCAACGCAGCGGTGGTCCCCACTGACCGCAATCCACGGGTGGCGTAGTCGGACATTTGTTATTACACTAAGACTGCCACTGGTTTGACCGCCCTGAGCCACGGACCGGGTCGCCGCTACACTGAGACTACCACCCCCAGCATCCCACCAGAGGCCCGGTTCCGGGTTCCCCACGCGGCCCAGGGGGCGAGTCATACCTACTTCACAAAAGGGGGTGTACCAGGTATATATGTTATCCCCTATCGATGGGATAAAAGTTAAGTCCTTGATTGTTGGGGGTCCAAGACCTGGGAACGTCTCCAATCCCCGTGCATGGTATAAATGTAACAGGGGTAAAGCCTGCGCACCCTCTCTCTATTCATTGTCTATGGTACTGCAGGAGAAAGCTGAGCACTGCGATCGGCGATTTCCATCAGTCCCATGGACAATGAAGGTTAAAAAAAAAATGGAATGAAAGTTGAAAAGTTAAAAGCACAAAACAAAATGAACCTAAAAAGTGTGCTTAAAGGGGATGTCCTATAAATGACATTTCTCAGATATCCAGAAGAAAGTGTGATAAATGTAAGATCTTTGTGGACCGGACCATGAGGGCTGGAGTCCTAACCTCTCCTCTGTGAATGGAGCAGTAGTGAGCACGTGCGACCACTGTCCCATTCATGGTCTATAGAAGCAGTGGTCGCACGTGCTCACTATCGCTCCATTCACATAGGGGACTCTGGGACCCCCGTTCTCGCCATAGGTGGGGGCCACAGTGGTCTTCATTATAATGATTTGATTAAGAACCAGGGAGTTACAGGTTCGAAATGCGTAATGTGTTGTTTTTCACATCAATTACTGTTCTCGCACAGGCTCCTCTTCAGTCTGTGTCTACTAATGGTCCCTGGGGTATCACATCCGGCCCCCCGTCCCCTGTATATAATCTTTGTCCCCTGGTACATAACATCTGGCCCCTCGACCCCCCATGCCTGGTGTATAACCTCCGGCGCCCTATCCCGGGTGTATAACCTCCGGCCCACTCGCCCCTGGTCTATAACCTCTGGCCCCCGGTGTATGACTTCCGGCCCCCCGCCATGCCGTCTGCCTTTACTAACGTGACAGATCGGCCGGTGGTGCGGAGCTCCCTAATACCAGCGCGTCCTGTAACAGGAGCCACCGAGGTAATAAGTCCGTCCATGATATTTCTTCCCCCATCACCTGTGAGTGATATTACTGAGGAGTGGAAGGAACCGCAGCAACTCAGTCACAAAGTGGAGACCCTGTAACGTTACAGAGCGGGGGGCCAAGTGCTGAGGAGCAGAGGGCAGAAAGGTCACCATCGCTCTGCTGACCCCATAACTGCAGAGTCCAGACCTCCTCTGGTATCAACACAAACACTGCACCCCCGCCGGGAGCTTCATGGCCGAGCAGCTGCATGCAGTCGTACATCACCAAGCACAATGCCGAGCGTGGAGTGGTGTAAAGCCGTCACCTCTGGACTCTGGAGGAGACGTGTTCTGTGCAGTGATGATCGCACTTCTCTATCTGCGTCTGATGGAGGAATCTGGGTTTGGTGATTCCAGGAGGACGTTACCCCCTGACCGCATTGTGAGCTGTACAGTTTGGTAGAAGAGCTCGGCCGTTATATCTGGAGGGACGACTCCATATTATTGTCTATGGATGTAGGATGGGAGGTGAGAAAAGCTCCTGTGGGCGGAATGTGAGGGGGCACATACTTTTTCCATGTAGCCTATACCTGTGTTCCCAGTGATGTGCGGGGCGGTTTCCCCTCCCGGACATCAGATCGTTCCCTCATTCCTGCCTCCGTCACTCCAGGACTGTTACCATAAGGGATCAGTGCGAGGCTTCGGGAGTCTATGACTCACGTCGGGGTGCGGGCTCTGTATCACCGGCGACATGTTGGCAAACACATCCTTTGTTTCCTTATCTGCGGACATGACTCATGACTCATGTGTAGAGGAAGCTTCTCATACAGACCATGAGAAATATTTTGCTCAGTTCTTCATATAGTAGCGGTGTGTATGACACAATATGGCGGTATGTGGCGGCTTCTTCCAGGACTGTAAGGAACGAGTGCACAGGGTTTGTTCACAGTCCACAGTATATTGCTTGTCGATGACAGTGAGCAATATGTACACATTTCATGCCCCCTGACATACAACATTCAACATTTTTGTGGGGTGTGTATACTTTTGCAAAAAAAAAAATATATATCTTTCCCCAATGTATTGATCGTGCAAAAAAAATAATGGTCACTGTGGAAGAGCTGCAGAGATCCACAGCTCAGGGGGGAGAATCTGTCCACAGGACAACTATTAGTCGTATTCTCCACAAATCAGGTCTTTATGGAAGAAAGGCAAGAAGAAAGATATTTTTGAAAACCATAAATAGTCATGTTTGCAGTTTCCAGAAAGCCATGAAGGGGACACAGCGAGCATGTATAGGAAGGGGCTTTGTTGAGATGAGAACTTTTTCGGTGAAATGCAGAACGCTATGTATTGTGGAAAAGTAACACTGCACATCACCCTGAAATCACCATCCCCACCGTCACACATGGTGGTGGCAGCATCCTGCTGTGGGGAGGCTTTTCTTCAGCAGGGGCAGTGAAGCTGGTCAGAGCTGATGGGAAGATGGATGGAGCTAAATACAGGGCAATCCTGGAGGAAAACCTGTTACAGGCTGCACAAGGTTCACCTTCCAGCAGGACAACTACCCTAAACATCCTGCCAGAGCTACAATGGAGGGTTTAGATCAGAGTATATTCATGTGTGTGAACGGCACAGTCACAGTCCAGACCCAAATCCCAGAGAATCTGTGACAAGACGTGAAAATTACTGATCACAGACGTCTCCATCCAATGTCACTGAGTGAGAGCGAGTGTGCAAAGAAGACGGGGCAAAATGTCACCTCTACATGAGCAAAGCTGGAGAGACAGACCCCAAAAGACTGCAGCAGATAAAGCTGGAGAGACAGACCCCAAAAGACTGCAGCAGATAAAGCTGGAGAGACAGACCCCAAAAGACTGCAGTGAAAAGTGGGAGAGACAGACCCCAAAAGACTGCAGCAGAGAAAGCTGGAGAGACAGACCCCAAAAGACTGCAGTGAAAAGTGGGAGAGACAGACCCCAAAAGACTGCAGCAGAGAAAGCTGGAGAGACAGACCCCAAAAGACTGCAGTGAAAGGTGGGAGAGACAGACCCCAAAAGACTGCAGTGAAAGGTGGGAGAGACAGACCCCAAAAGACTGCAGCAGAGAAAGCTGGAGAGACAGACCCCAAAAGACTGCAGTGAAAAGTGGGAGAGACAGACCCCAAAAGACTGCAGCAGAGAAAGCTGGAGAGACAGACCCCAAAAGACTGCAGTGAAAGGTGGGAGAGACAGACCCCAAAAGACTGCAGCAGAGAAAGCTGGAGAGACAGACCCCAAAAGACTGCAGTGAAAGGTGGGAGAGATGGACCCCAAAAGACTGCAGCAGTAACTGCAGAGAAAGGTGGTCCTACAAAGTACTGACTCAGGGGTTGAATACTAATGCACGGAACAATGTTCAGATTTATATTTTTAAAATATTTAGGAAACCTTCTATCATTTCCTTTACATTTCACAAATACTTGTATCACATAGAATCCCAATAAAATACATTTACGTTTGTAGGTGAAACTGGAAAAAATGTGGAAAAGTTCATGAGGTGTGCAGACTTTTTTAAGGCAGTGTATATAGCCGCTACAACCTCATGCATGCGCCTCTGCCTTCAGGTCCTGGCACCTGCTCGCTGCATTAATGACTCTGCCCTCAGCTCTTCCCAGCTCTGCTCCCGGATCCTCTGCTGACGCATTTCCTTCTTGCTCAATAGCATCAATCCTCCAGAATGTGATGTGACCACAAGATCGTGACTGCGGAGACCCCGCTATTGCGCCACTTTCTCATAATTTCCTCCATTAGTAATTACGACAGATGCCGGCCGGCAGTCTGCCCGCGTGGTGTAATTATAGCTGCATGGCGGGCGTCATTCCCTATATACCAGAGGAATCGCCATAGGTCATTTAAAGGGCACGTACTTTTCATATGAACGTCCATTGCTGGTTATAACGTAATGATATTTTTGAGAAAATCATTTTCAATTTTTTTTTTTTGTCTTAGGAGACAACAATCATTTTATATCTTCTTTACTCCGAGATTTTTCCTATTCTCATTGTTGGCCTCCTGTGGCAGAAATGGGAATTACACCAACAAACCACTAATAATAATAATAATCTTTTTATTTATATAGCGGCAACATATTCCGCAGCGCTTCACAATTCAAACAATTTACAGACATTATCGGCACTGTCCCCATTGGGGCTCACAATCTAGATTCCCTATCAGTATATCTTTGGAGTGTGGGAGGAAACCGGAGAACCCGGAGGAAACCCACACAAACACGGGGAGAACATACAAACTCCTTGCAGATGTTGTCCTTGGTGGGATTTGAACCCAGGACCCCAGCGCTGCAAAGCTTCAGTGCTAACCACTAAGCCACCATACAGTGCTAACCACTGAGCCACCGTACAGTGCTAACCACTGAGCCACCGTACAGTGCTAACCACTGAGCCACCGTACAGTGCTAACCACTGAGCCACCGTACAGTGCTAACCACTGAGCCACCGTACAGTGCTAACCACTGAGCCACCGTACAGTGCTAACCACTGAGCCACCATACAGTGCTAACCACTCAGCCACCATACAGTGCTAACCACTGAGCCACCGTACAGTGCTAACCACTGAGCCACCATACAGTGCTAACCACTGAGCCACCGTACAGTGCTAACCACTGAGCCACCATACAGTGCTAACCACTGAGCCACCGTACAGTGCTAACCACTGAGCCACCGTACAGTGCTAACCACTGAGCCACCGTACAGTGCTAACCACTGAGCCACCATACAGTGCTAACCACTGAGCCACCATACAGTGCTAAGCACTGAGCCACCGTGCTGCACTATTAGTTATCATGTATGTAACAGTTTACACTGCCGATGTGGGCGGGCATCCGACGTGATTGACAGCTCCCTACTCCACCATGTTCCTATGTGCAGAGATCTCTGCGCAGCGCCCTCTGCGTTGTAGACCACGTATTGTTCAGGACGGCCCTGTGTTATATGGGCGACCATTGATGTAATACCACATTTTCACCAGCAGAGGCCACCAAAAGCTTTAGTGCAACAGCTGTTATTTCTGCTCCAGCAGGGGTTAAAAAAAAACTAATAAAAAAAAACAACTGTTAACGCTTTAAGGACCAGGGAATTTTTCATTTTTGTGCTTTCAGATTTTTTTCCTTCTCTTCTTCCAAAGAGCCAGAACTTTTTTCTTTTTTCTGTATAAAGTGGATGTAACAATAATATAAGGCTGCCATTGTTTTTTTCTGAATTCTCTTCTCTTTTTTAAATATTTTTAAAAACTTTTTGTTACTTTATCTTTTGGCCCCTATAGGGGGGAGGGGGGGCTTGAACCTACGATCGTGTGATCGCTTCTACTTGGTACAGTATGTATTGCAGGTGTCCCTTCAGAGGAGGACCCCGATGTGCGGCTCCGCTGCTGACTGCCCACAGACCGGTCAAGACACGTCAGACCACCACGCTCCCTCTGTCACCTACAAACCTCCCGCGCGCACTGTCCGTCAGTTAGGCCCCGCCCGGCTCTGGGCACGTGTCTGCAGCTGCTTTGGCTTTGCTCCTCCCTCACCTGTTTAACTACGCCTTCTTCGTATCACGTGACAGCCTGCGCATCACAGAGAGAACGCCCCGCCCGCGGCTGTCATTGTTGAGAGGGGGCGTGGCCCCGTATAAGTCCTGCCTCCTCCTCCTCCTTCCCGGCCGGCGGTGACTGGCAGCAGAGCGCAGCATGGCTCCGGCGCTCGACAGGTTGGACAGGCCCGGCTACTGGGGACCACCGACCTCCACCCTGGACTGGTGCGAGGAGAACTACGCCGTGTCCTACTACATCGCCGAGTTCTGTAAGTAACGCGCGACTATATACCGTGTGTATGCAGCTATATACAGTGTGTGCGGCTATATACAGTGTGTGTGAAGCTATATACAGTGTGTGCGGCTATATACAGTGTGTGTGAAGCTATATACACTATATACAGTGTGTGTGGCTATATACAGTGTGTGTGAAGCTATATACACTATATACAGTGTGTGCGGCTATATACAGTGTGTGTGCGCAGCTATATACACTATATACAGTGTGTGTGCAGCTATATACACTATATACAGTGTGTGTGCAGCTATATACACTATATACAGTGTGTGCGGCTATATACAGTGTGTGTGCAGCTATATACACTATATACAGTGTGTGCAGCTATATACAGTGTGTGCAGCTATATACACTATATACAGTGTGTGCAGCTATATACAGTGTGTGTGCAGCTATATACACTATATACAGTGTGTGCGGCTATATACAGTGTGTGCAGCTATATACACTATATACAGTGTGTGCAGCTATATACAGTGTGTGCAGCTATATACACTATATACAGTGTGTGTGCAGCTATATACACTATATACAGTGTGTGTGCAGCTATATACACTATATACAGTGTGTGCGGCTATATACAGTGTGTGTGAAGCTATATACACTATATACAGTGTGTGCGGCTATATACAGTGTGTGCAGCTATATATACTATATACAGTGTGTGTGCAGCTATATATACTATATACAGTGTGTGCAGCTATATACACTATATACAGTGTGTGTGAAGCTATATACACTATATACAGTGTGTGCAGCTATATACAGTGTGTGTGTGTGTGTGTGAGTGTGTGCGGCTATATACAGTGTGTGCGGCTATATACAGTGTGTGCAGCTATATATACTATATACAGTGTGTGTGTGCAGCTATATACACTATATACAGTGTGTGTGAAGCTATATACACTATATACAGTGTGTGCAGCTATATACAGTGTGTGTGGCTATATACACTATATACAGTGTGTGTGCAGCTATATACACTATATACAGTGTGTGTGAAGCTATATACACTATATACAGTGTGAAGCTATATACACTATATACTGTGTGTGAAGCTATATACACTATATACAGTGTGTGCGGCTATATACAGTGTGTGTGCAGCTATATACACTATATACAGTGTGTGTGCAGCTATATACACTATATACAGTGTGTGTGCAGCTATATACACTATATACAGTGTGTGTGCAGCTATATACACTATATACAGTGTGTGCGGCTATATACAGTGTGTGTGCAGCTATATACACTATATACAGTGTGTGTGCAGCTATATACACTATATACAGTGTGTGTGCAGCTATATACACTATATACAGTGTGTGTGCAGCTATATACACTATATACAGTGTGTGCGGCTATATACACTACATACAGTGTGTGTGAAGCTATATACACTATATACAGTGTGTGCGAAGCTATATACACTATATACTGTGTGTGCGGCTATATACACTATATACAGTGTGTGTGCAGCTATATACACTACATACAGTGTGTGTGAAGCTATATACACTATATACAGTGTGTGCGAAGCTATATACACTATATACTGTGTGTGCGGCTATATACACTATATACAGTGTGTGTGAAGCTATATACACTATATACAGTGTGTGTGAAGCTATATACACTATATACTGTGTGTGCGGCTATATACACTATATACAGTGTGTGTGAAGCTATATACACTATATACAGTGTGTGCGGCTATATACAGTGTGTGTGCAGCTATATACACTATATACAGTGTGTGCGGCTATATACAGTGTGTGTGCAGCTATATACACTATATACTGTGTGTGCGGCTATATACACTATATACAGTGTGTGTGCGGCTATATACACTATATACAGTGTGTGTGTAGCTATATACACTATATACAGTGTGTGTGCAGCTATATACACTATATACAGTGTGTGTGCAGCTATATACACTATATACAGTATGTGCGGCTATATACACTATATACAGTGTGTGAAGCTATATACACTATATACAGTGTGTGCGGCTATATACAGTGTGTGTGCAGCTACAGTGCCTACAAGTAGTATTCAACCCCCTGCAGATTTAGCTGGTTGACACATGCGGAATTAACTTGGCATTGTGACATTTGTACTGTAGATCAGCCTGGAAGTGGGAAATGCACTGCAGCAAATTTTGTTTTGGTTTATTTATTTATTTTTTTTTTAAAACGTTAAAAGTTAATTCAGTGTCATTTATTATTCAACCCCTCAAACCACAAGAATTCTGTTTGGTCCCCCTAAAGTATTAAGAAGTAGTTCAGGCACCAAGAATAATGAGCTTCACATGTGTGGATTAAAGATCTCTTTTGCCAGCCTTTTCTGACTATTTGAGACCCTCCCCAAACTTGTGAACAGCACTCAGACATGGTCAACATTGGAAAGACAAAAGGAGCATTCCAAGGCCATCAGAGACAAGATCGTGGAGGGTCACAAGGCTGGCAAGGGGTACAAAACCCTTTCCAAGGAGTTGGGCCTACCTGTCTCCACTGTTGGGAGCATCATCCGTAAGTGGAAGGCTTATGGAACTACTGTTAGCCTTCCACGGCCAGGACAGCCTTTGAAAGTGTCCTCCCGTGCCGAGGCCAGGCTTGTCCGAAGAGTCAAGGCTAACCCAAGGACAACAAGGAAGGAGCTCCGGGAAGATCTCATGGCAGTGGGGACATTGGTTTCAGTCAATACCATAAGTAACGTACTCCACCGCAATGGTCTCCGTTCCAGACGAGCCCGTAAGGTACCTTTACTTTCAAAGCGTCATGTCAAGGCTCGTCTACAGTTTGCTCATGATCACTTGGAGGACTCTGAGACAGACTGGTTCAAGGTTCTATGGTCTGATGAGACCAAGATCGAGATCTTTGGTGCCAACCACACACGTGACGTTTGGAGACTGGATGGCACTGCATACGACCCCAAGAATACCATCCCTACAGTCAAGCATGGTGGTGGCAGCATCATGCTGTGGGGCTGTTTCTCTGCCAAGGGGCCTGGCCATCTGGTCCGCATCCATGGGAAGATGGATAGCACGGCCTACCTGGAGATTTTGGCCAAGAACCTCCGCTCCTCCATCAAGGATCTTAAGATGGGTCGTAATTTCATCTTCCAACAAGACAACGACCCAAAGCACACAGCCAAGAAAACCAAGGCCTGGTTCAAGAGGGAAAAAGTCAAGGTGTTGGAGTGGCCTAGTCAGTCTCCTGACCTTAACCCAATTGAAAACTTGTGGAAGGAGCTCAAGAATAAAGTCCACATGAGACACCCAAAGAACCTAGATAACTTGGAGAAGATCTGCATGGAGGAGTGGGCCAAGATAACTCCACAGACCTATGCCGGCCTGATCAGGTCTTATAAAAGACGATTATTAGCTGTAATTGCAAACAAGGGTTATTCCACAAAATATTAAACATAGGGGTTGTATAATAATTGACCCACACTTTTATGTTTAAAATTTAATAAAATTCAACTGAGCAACATAACTTTTTGGTTTGTAAGATTTATGCTTCTGTTCATAAAACCTACTCTCGTTTGCAGTTTGAAGGCTCTAACTTATTTGCATCTTATCAAACCAGCTAAATCTGCAGGGGGTTGAATACTACTTGTAGGCACTGTATATACACTATATACAGTGAGTGCGGCTATATACAGTGTGTGCGGCTATATACACTATATACAGTGTGTGCGGCTATATACACTATATACAGTGTGTGCGGCTATATACACTATATACAGTGTGTGTGCAGCTATATACAGTGTGTGTGCAGCTATATACACTATATACAGTGTGTGTGCAGCTATATACACTATATACAGTACGTGTGAAGCTATATACACTATATACAGTGTGTGTGCAGCTATATACAGTGTGTGTGAAGCTATATACACTATATACAGTGTGTGTGCAGCTATATACAGTGTGTGTGCAGCTATATACACTATATACAGTGTGTGTGCAGCTATATACACTATATACAGTGTGTGTGCAGCTATATACACTATATACAGTGTGTGTGCAGCTATATACAGTGTGTGTGCAGCTATATACACTATATACAGTGTGTGTGCAGCTATATACAGTGTGTGTGCAGCTATATACACTATATACAGTGTGTGCGGCTATATACACTATATACAGTGTGTGCGGCTATATACACTATATACAGTGTGTGCGGCTATATACAGTGTGTGTGCGGCTATATACAGTGTGTGTGCAGCTATATACACTATATACAGTGTGTGTGCGGCTATATACACTATATACAGTATGTGTGCGGCTATATACACTATATACAGTGTGTGTGCAGCTATATACACTATATACAGTGTGTGTGCAGCTATATACACTATATACAGTGTGTGTGCAGCTATATACAGTGTGTGTGAAGCTATATACACTATATACAGTGTGTGTGCAGCTATATACACTATATACAGTGTGTGTGCAGCTATATACACTATATACAGTGTGTGTGCAGCTATATACACTATATACAGTGTGTGTGCAGCTATATACAGTGTGTGTGCAGCTATATACACTATATACAGTGAGTGCGGCTATATACAGTGTGTGCGGCTATATACACTATATACAGTGTGTGCGGCTATATACACTATATACAGTGTGTGCGGCTATATACACTATATACAGTGTGTGCGGCTATATACACTATATACAGTGTGTGTGCGGCTATATACAGTGTGTGCAGCTATATACACTATATACAGTGTGTGTGCAGCTATATACACTATATACACTATATACAGTGTGTGTGCAGCTATATACAGTGTGTGTGAAGCTATATACACTATATACAGTGTGTGTGCAGCTATATACAGTGTGTGTGAAGCTATATACACTATATACAGTGTGTGTGCAGCTATATACAGTGTGTGTGAAGCTATATACACTATATACAGTGTGTGTGAAGCTATATACACTATATACAGTGTGTGTGAAGCTATATACACTATATACAGTGTGTGTGCAGCTATATACACTATATACAGTGTGTGTGCAGCTATATACAGTGTGTGTGCAGCTATATACACTATATACAGTGTGTGTGCAGCTATATACAGTGTGTGTGCAGCTATATACACTATATACAGTGTGTGCGGCTATATACACTATATACAGTGTGTGTGCGGCTATATACAGTGTGTGTGCAGCTATATACACTATATACAGTGTGTGTGCAGCTATATACACTATATACAGTGTGTGTGCAGCTATATACACTATATACAGTGTGTGTGCAGCTATATACACTATATACAGTGTGTGTGCAGCTATATACACTATATACAGTGTGTGTGCAGCTATATACAGTGTGTGTGAAGCTATATACACTATATACAGTGTGTGTGCAGCTATATACACTATATACAGTGTGTGTGCAGCTATATACAGTGTGTGTGCAGCTATATACAGTGTGTGTGCAGCTATATACAGTGTGTGTGCAGCTATATACAGTGTGTGTGCAGCTATATACACTATATACAGTGTGTGTGCAGCTATATACAGTGTGTGTGCAGCTATATACACTATATACAGTGTGTGTGCAGCTATATACAGTGTGTGTGCAGCTATATACACTATATACAGTGTGTGTGCAGCTATATACAGTGTGTGTGCAGCTATATACACTATATACAGTGTGTGTGCAGCTATATACAGTGTGTGTGCAGCTATATACACTATATACAGTGTGTGTGCAGCTATATACAGTGTGTGTGCAGCTATATACACTATATACAGTGTGTGTGCAGCTATATACAGTGTGTGTGCAGCTATATACACTATATACAGTGTGTGTGCAGCTATATACAGTGTGTGTGCAGCTATATACACTATATACAGTGTGTGTGCAGCTATATACAGTGTGTGTGCAGCTATATACACTATATACAGTGTGTGTGCAGCTATATACAGTGTGTGTGCAGCTATATACACTATATACAGTGTGTGTGCAGCTATATACAGTGTGTGTGCAGCTATATACACTATATACAGTGTGTGTGCAGCTATATACAGTGTGTGTGCAGCTATATACACTATATACAGTGTGTGTGCAGCTATATACAGTGTGTGTGCAGCTATATACACTATATACAGTGTGTGTGCAGCTATATACAGTGTGTGTGCAGCTATATACACTATATACAGTGTGTGTGCAGCTATATACAGTGTGTGTGCAGCTATATACACTATATACAGTGTGTGTGCAGCTATATACAGTGTGTGTGCAGCTATATACAGTGTGTGTGCAGCTATATACACTATATACAGTGTGTGTGCAGCTATATACACTATATACAGTGTGTGTGCAGCTATATACAGTGTGTGTGCAGCTATATACACTATATACAGTGTGTGTGCAGCTATATACAGTGTGTGTGCAGCTATATACACTATATACAGTGTGTGCGGCTATATACACTATATACAGTGTGTGCGGCTATATACACTATATACAGTGTGTGTGCAGCTATATACAGTGTGTGTGCAGCTATATACACTATATACAGTGTGTGTGCAGCTATATACAGTGTGTGTGCAGCTATATACACTATATACAGTGTGTGTGCAGCTATATACAGTGTGTGTGCAGCTATATACACTATATACAGTGTGTGTGCAGCTATATACAGTGTGTGTGCAGCTATATACACTATATACAGTGTGTGTGCAGCTATATACAGTGTGTGTGCAGCTATATACACTATATACAGTGTGTGTGCAGCTATATACAGTGTGTGTGCAGCTATATACACTATATACAGTGTGTGTGCAGCTATATACAGTGTGTGTGCAGCTATATACACTATATACAGTGTGTGTGCAGCTATATACAGTGTGTGTGCAGCTATATACACTATATACAGTGTGTGTGCAGCTATATACAGTGTGTGTGCAGCTATATACACTATATACAGTGTGTGTGCAGCTATATACAGTGTGTGTGCAGCTATATACACTATATACAGTGTGTGTGCAGCTATATACAGTGTGTGTGCAGCTATATACAGTGTGTGTGCAGCTATATACACTATATACAGTGTGTGTGCAGCTATATACAGTGTGTGTGCAGCTATATACACTATATACAGTGTGTGTGCAGCTATATACAGTGTGTGTGCAGCTATATACACTATATACAGTGTGTGTGCAGCTATATACAGTGTGTGTGCAGCTATATACACTATATACAGTGTGTGTGCAGCTATATACAGTGTGTGTGCAGCTATATACACTATATACAGTGTGTGTGCAGCTATATACAGTGTGTGTGCAGCTATATACACTATATACAGTGTGTGTGCAGCTATATACAGTGTGTGTGCAGCTATATACACTATATACAGTGTGTGTGCAGCTATATACAGTGTGTGTGCAGCTATATACACTATATACAGTGTGTGTGCAGCTATATACAGTGTGTGTGCAGCTATATACACTATATACAGTGTGTGTGCAGCTATATACAGTGTGTGTGCAGCTATATACACTATATACAGTGTGTGTGCAGCTATATACAGTGTGTGTGCAGCTATATACACTATATACAGTGTGTGTGCAGCTATATACAGTGTGTGTGCAGCTATATACACTATATACAGTGTGTGTGCAGCTATATACAGTGTGTGTGCAGCTATATACACTATATACAGTGTGTGTGCAGCTATATACAGTGTGTGTGCAGCTATATACACTATATACAGTGTGTGTGCAGCTATATACAGTGTGTGTGCAGCTATATACACTATATACAGTGTGTGTGCAGCTATATACAGTGTGTGTGCAGCTATATACACTATATACAGTGTGTGTGCAGCTATATACAGTGTGTGTGCAGCTATATACACTATATACAGTGTGTGTGCAGCTATATACAGTGTGTGTGCAGCTATATACAGTGTGTGTGCAGCTATATACAGTGTGTGTGCAGCTATATACAGTGTGTGTGCAGCTATATACAGTGTGTGTGCAGCTATATACAGTGTGTGTGCAGCTATATACAGTGTGTGTGCAGCTATATACAGTGTGTGTGCAGCTATATACAGTGTGTGTGCAGCTATATACAGTGTGTGTGCAGCTATATACAGTGTGTGTGCAGCTATATACAGTGTGTGTGCAGCTATATACAGTGTGTGTGCAGCTATATACAGTGTGTGTGCAGCTATATACACTATATACAGTGTGTGTGCAGCTATATACAGTGTGTGTGCAGCTATATACACTATATACAGTGTGTGTGTAGCTATATACAGTGTGTGTGCAGCTATATGCACTATATACAGTGTGTGTGCAGCTATATACACTATATACAGTGTGTGCAGCTATATACAGTGTGTGTGCAGCTATATACAGTGTGTGTGCAGCTATATACACTATATACAGTGTGTGCAGCTATATACAGTGTGTGTGCAGCTATATACACTATATACAGTGTGTGCAGCTATATACAGTGTGTGTGCAGCTATATACAGTGTGTGCAGCTATATACAGTGTGTGTGCAGCTATATACAGTGTGTGTGCAGCTATATACAGTGTGTGTGCAGCTATATACAGTGTGTGTGCAGCTATATACACTATATACAGTGTGTGTGCAGCTATATACAGTGTGTGTGCAGCTATATACAGTGTGTGTGCAGCTATATACACTATATACAGTGTGTGCAGCTATATACAGTGTGTGTGCAGCTATATACACTATATACAGTGTGTGCAGCTATATACAGTGTGTGCAGCTATATACACTATATACAGTGTGTGCGGCTATATACAATGTGTGCGGCTATATACAGTGTGTGCAGCTATATACACTATATACAGTGTGTGTGCAGCTATATACAGTGTGTGTGCAACTATATACAGTGTGTGCAGCTATATACAGTGTGTGTGCAGCTATATACAGTGTGTGTGCAGCTATATACAGTGTGTGTGCAGCTATATACAGTGTGTGTGCAGCTATATACAGTGTGTGTGCAGCTATATACACTATATACAGTGTGTGTGCGGCTATATACAGTGTGTGTGCGGCTATAGACAGTGTGTGTGCGGCTATATACAGTGTGTGTGCGGCTATATACAGTGTGTGTGCGGCTATATACAGTGTGTGTGCGGCTATAGACAGTGTGTGTGCGGCTATATACAGTGTGTGTGCGGCTATATACACTATATACAGTGTGTGTGCGGCTACATACACTATATACAGTGTGTGTGCGGCTATATACAGTGTGTGTGCGGCTATATACAGTGTGTGTGCGGCTATATACAGTGTGTGTGCGGCTATATACAGTGTGTGTGCGGCTATATACAGTGTGTGCGGCTATATACAGTGTGTGTGCAGCTATATACACTATATACAGTGTGTGTGCAGCTACATACACTATATACAGTGTGTGTGCAGCTATATACAGTGTGTGTGCGGCTATATACACTATATACAGTGTGTAGCTATATACACTATATACAGTGTGTGTGCAGCTATATACAGTGTGTGTGCAGCTATATACAGTGTGTGTGCAGCTATATACACTATATACAGTGTGTGTGCAGCTATATACACTATATACAGTGTGTGTGCAGCTATATACAGTGTGTGTGCAGCTATATACACTATATACAGTGTGTGTGCAGCTATATACAGTGTGTGTGCAGCTATATACAGTGTGTGTGCAGCTATATACACTATATACAGTGTGTGCAGCTATCTACAGTGTGTGTGAAGCTATATACAGTGTGTGCAGCTATATACAGTGTGTGTGCGGCTATATACAGTGTGTGCGGCTATATACAGTGTGTGCAGCTATATACACTATATACAGTGTGTGCAGCTATATACAGTGTGTGTGCAGCTATATACACTATATACAGTGTGTGCAGCTATATACAGTGTGTGCAGCTATATACACTATATACAGTGTGTGTGACACTATATACAGTGTGTGTGACACTATATACAGTGTGTGTGACACTATATACAGTGTGTGTGACACTATATACAGTGTGTGTGCAACTATATACACTATATACAGTGTGTGTGTGACACTATATACAGTGTGTGTGTGACACTATATACAGTGTGTGTGTGACACTATATACAGTGTGTGTGACACTATATACAGTGTGTGTGACACTATATACACTATATACAGTGTGTACAGCTATATACAGTGTGTGTGCAGCTATATACACTATATACAGTGTGTGTGTGACACTATATACAGTGTGTGTGTAGCTATATACACTATATACAGTGTGTGTGACACTATATACAGTGTGTGTAGCTATATACACTATATACAGTGTGTGTGAAGCTATATACACTATATACAGTGTGTGAAGCTATATACACTATATACAGTGTGTGAAGCTATATACACTATATACAGTGTGTGAAGCTATATACACTATATACAGTGTGTGCAGCTATATACAGTGTGTATGAAGCTATATACACTATATACAGTGTGTGCGGCTATATACACTATATACAGTGTGTGCAGCTATATACAGTGTGTGTGCAGCTATATACAGTGTGCAGCTATATACACTATATACAGTGTGTGCAGCTATATACAGTGTGTGTGCAGCTATATACACTATATACAGTGTGTGCAGCTATATACAGTGTGTGTGCAGCTATATACACTATATACAGTGTGTGCAGCTATATACAGTGTGTGTGCAGCTATATACAGTGTGTGCAGCTATATACACTATATACAGTGTGTGCGGCTATATACAGTGTGTGTGCAGCTATATACACTATATACAGTGTGTGCGGCTATATACAGTGTGTGCGGCTATATACAGTGTGTGCGGCTATATACACTATATACAGTGTGTGTGCAGCTATATACAGTGTGTGTGCAGCTATATACACTATATACAGTGTGTGCAGCTATATACAGTGTGTGTGCAGCTATATACACTATATACAGTGTGTGTGTGACACTATATACAGTGTGTGTGACACTATATACAGTGTGTGTGACACTATATACAGTGTGTGTGCAGCTATATACACTATATACAGTGTGCAGCTATATACAGTGTGTGTGCAGCTATATACACTATATACAGTGTGTGTGTGAAGCTATATACAGTGTGTGTGACACTATATACAGTGTGTGTGAAGCTATATACACTATATACAGTGTGTGCGGCTATATACAGTGTGTGTGCAGCTATATACACTATATACAGTGTGTGTGCAGCTATATACACTATATACAGTGTGTGTGAAGCTATATACACTATATACAGTGTGTGTGAAGCTATATACACTATATACAGTGTGTGCAGCTATATACACTATATACAGTGTGTGCAGCTATATACAGTGTGTGTGAAGCTATATACACTATATACAGTGTGTGTGGCTATATACACTATATACAGTATATACAGTGTGTGCAGCTATATACAGTGTGTGTGCAGCTATATACAGTGTGTGTGCAGCTATATACACTATATACAGTGTGTGCAGCTATATACAGTGTGTGTAGCTATATACACTATATACAGTGTGTGCAGCTATATACACTATATACAGTGTGTGTGCAGCTATATACAGTGTGTGTGCAGCTATATACAGTATATACAGTGTGTGTGCAGCTATATACAGTGTGTGTGCAGCTATATACAGTATATACAGTGTGTGTGCAGCTATATACAGTGTGTGCAGCTATATACACTATATACAGTGTGTGCAGCTATATACAGTGTGTGCAGCTATATACAGTGTGTGCAGCTATATACAGTGTGTGCGGCTATATACAGTGTGTGTCAAGCTATATACACTATATACAGTGTGTGCGGCTATATACAGTGTGTGTGCAGCTATATACACTATACAGTGTGTGTGCGGCTATATACACTATACAGTGTGTGTGTGCGGCTATATACACTATATACAGTGTGTGCAGCTATATACAGTGTGTGTGCGGCTATATACACTATATACAGTGTGTGCAGCTATATACACTATATACAGTGTGTGCAGCTATATTCACTATATACAGTGTGTGTGAAGCTATATACACTATATGCAGCGTGTGTGCTGCTATATACAGTGTGTGTGAAGCTATATACACTATATACAGTGTGTGTGAAGCTATATACACTATATGCAGTGTGTACGGCTATATACAGTGTGTGTGCAGCTATATACACTATATACAGTGTGTGTGGCTATATACAGTGTGTGCAGCTATATACACTATATACAGTGTGTGCGGCTATATACAGTGTGTGTGCAGCTATATACACTATATACAGTGTGTGTGAAGCTATATACACTATATGCAGTGTGTACGGCTATATACAGTGTGTGTGCAACTATATACAGTGTGTGTGCAGCTATATACACTATATACAGTGTGTGTGGCTATATACAGTGTGTGTGCAGCTATATACACTATATACAGTGTGTGCGGCTATATACAGTGTGTGTGCAGCTATATACACTATATACAGTGTGTGTGGCTATATACAGTGTGTGCAGCTATATACACTATATACAGTGTGTGCGGCTATATACAGTGTGTGTGAAGCTATATACACTATATACAGTGTGTGTGGCTATATACAGTGTGTGTGCAGCTATATACACTATATACAGTGTGTGTGGCTATATACAGTGTGTGTGCAGCTATATACACTATATACAGTGTGTGCGGCTATATACAGTGTGTGTGAAGCTATATACACTATATACAGTGTGTGTGGCTATATACACTATATACAGTGTGTGCAGCTATATACAGTGTGTGTGCAGCTATATACACTATATACAGTGTGTGTGGCTATATACAGTGTGTGTGCAGCTATATACACTATATACAGTGTGTGCAGCTATATACAGTGTGTGTGCAGCTATATACACTATATACAGTGTGTGTGCAGCTATATACAGTGTGTGTGCGGCTATATACAGTGTGTGTGAAGCTATATACACTATATGCAGTGTGTACGGCTATATACAGTGTGTGTGAAGCAATATACACTATATACTGTGTGTGTGACGCTATATACACTATATACAGTGTGTGCGGCTATATACAGTGTGTGCGGCTATATACAGTGTGTGCAGCTATATACAGAGTGTGTGCGGCTATATACAGAGTGTGTGTGGCTATATGCGGCTATATACAGTGTGTGTGCAGCTATATACACTATATACAGTGTGTGCAGCTATATACAGAGTGTGTGGCTATATGCATCTATATACAGAGTGTGCGGCTATATACAGAGTGTGTGTGGCTATATGCGGCTATATACAGTGTGTGTGCAGCTATATACACTATATACAGTGTGTGTGCAGCTATATACACTATATACAGTGTGTGTGCGGCTATATACAGTGTGTGTGCAGCTATATACACTATATACAGTGTGTGCGGCTATATACAGTGTGTGCAGCTATATACACTATATACAGTGTGTGTGCAGCTATATACACTATATACAGTGTGTGTGCAGCTATATACAGTGTGTGTGCAGCTATATACACTATATACAGTGTGTGCAGCTATATACAGTGTGTGTGCAGCTATATACACTATATACAGTGTGTGTGCAGCTATATACACTATACAGTGTGTGCAGCTATATACAGTGTGTGTGCAGCTATATACACTATATACAGTGTGTGTGCAGCTATATACACTATATACAGTGTGTGCAGCTATATACAGTGTGTGTGCAGCTATATACACTATATACAGTGTGTGTGCAGCTATATACAGTGTGTGTGCAGCTATATACACTATATACAGTGTGTGCAGCTATATACAGTGTGTGTGCAGCTATATACACTATACAGTGTGTGCAGCTATATACAGTGTGTGTGCAGCTATATACACTATATACAGTGTGTGTGCAGCTATATACACTATATACAGTGTGTGCAGCTATATACAGTGTGTGTGCAGCTATATACACTATATACAGTGTGTGTGCAGCTATATACACTATATACAGTGTGTGTGCAGCTATATACACTATATACAGTGTGTGCAGCTATATACAGTGTGTGTGCAGCTATATACACTATATACAGTGTGTGCAGCTATATACACTATATACAGTGTGTGCAGCTATATACAGTGTGTGCGGCTATATACAGTGTGTGCAGCTATATACACTATATACAGTGTGTGCGGCTATATACAGTGTGTGCGGCTATATACAGTGTGTGCGGCTATATACAGTGTGTGCAGCTATATACACTATATACAGTGTGTGCGGCTATATACAGTGTGTGCAGCTATATACACTATATACAGTGTGTGTGACACTATATACAGTGTGTGAAGCTATATACACTATATACAGTGTGTGTGACACTATATACAGTGTGTGTGCAGCTATATACACTTTATACAGTTTGTGTGCAGCTATATACAGTGTGTGTGCAGCTATATACACTATATACAGTGTGTGCGGCTATATACAGTGTGTGTGCAGCTATATACAGTGTGTGTGCAGCTATATACAGTGTGTGTGTGACACTATATACAGTGTGTGTGTGACACTATATACAGTGTGTGTGAAGCTATATACACTATATACAGTGTGTGACACTATATACAGTGTGTGTGAAGCTATATACACTATATACAGTGTGTGTGACACTATATACAGTGTGTGTGAAGCTATATACACTATATACAGTGTGTACGGCTATATACAGTGTGTGTGCAGCTATATACACTATATACAGTGTGTGCGGCTATATACAGTGTGTGAAGCTATATACACTATATACAGTGTGTGCAGCTATATACACTATATACAGTGTGTGCAGCTATATACACTATATACAGTGTGTGCAGCTATATACACTATACAGTGTGTGCAGCTATATACACTATACAGTGTGTGCAGCTATATACACTATATACAGTGTGTGAAGCTATATACACTATACAGTGTGTGCGAAGCTATATACAGTGTGTGCGAAGCTATATACAGTGTGTGCGAAGCTATATACAGTGTGTGCGAAGCTATATACACTATATACAGTGTGTGCGAAGCTATATACACTATATACAGTGTGTGCAGCTATATACAGTATATACAGTGTGTGTGCAGCTATATACAGTGTGTGCAGCTATATACAGTATATACAGTGTGTGTGCAGCTATATACAGTGTGTGTGCAGCTATATACACTATATACAGTGTGTGCAGCTATATACAGTGTGTGTGCAGCTATATACACTATATACAGTGTGTGTGTGCAGCTATATACAGTATATACAGTGTGTGTGTGCAGCTATATACAGTATATACAGTGTGTGTGCAGCTATATACAGTGTGTGCAGCTATATACACTATATACAGTGTGTGCAGCTATATACAGTGTGTGCAGCTATATACAGTGTGTGCGGCTATATACAGTGTGTGTCAAGCTATATACACTATATACAGTGTGTGCGGCTATATACAGTGTGTGTGCAGCTATATACACTATATACAGTGTGTGTGCGGCTATATACACTATACAGTGTGTGTGCAGCTATATACACTATATACAGTGTGTGCAGCTATATACAGTGTGTGTGCGGCTATATACACTATATACAGTGTGTGCGGCTATATACAGTGTGTGTGCAGCTATATACACTATATACAGTGTGTGTGAAGCTATATACACTATATACAGTGTGTGCTGCTATATAGTGTGTGTGAAGCTATATACACTATATATAGTGTGTGTGAAGCTATATACACTATATACAGTGTGTGTGCAGCTATATACACTATATACAGTGTGTGCGGCTATATACACTATATACAGTGTGTGTGAAGCTATATACACTATATGCAGCGTGTGTGCTGCTATATACAGTGTGTGTGCAGCTATATACACTATATACAGTGTGTGGCTATATACAGTGTGTGTGCAGCTATATACACTATATACAGTGTGTGCGGCTATATACAGTGTGTGTGCAGCTATATACACTATATACAGTGTGTGTGCAGCTATATACACTATATACAGTGTGTGTGCGGCTATATACAGTGTGTGTGAAGCTATATACACTATATGCAGTGTGTACGGCTATATACAGTGTGTGTGAAGCAATATACACTATATACAGTGTGTGTGACGCTATATACAGAGTGTGTGGCTATATGCATCTATATACAGAGTGTGTGCGGCTATATACAGAGTGTGTGTGGCTATATGCGGCTATATACAGTGTGTGTGCAGCTATATACACTATATACAGTGTGTGCGCAGCTATATACACTATATACAGTGTGTGCAGCTATATACACTATATACAGTGTGTGTGACGCTATATACACTATATACTGTGTGTGCGGCTATATACTGTGTGTGTGCAGCTATATACAGTGTGTGTGGCTATATGCGGCTATATACAGTGTGTGTGCAGCTATATACACTATATACAGTGTGTGCAGCTATATTCACTATATACAGTGTGTGTGCAGCTATATACAGTGTGTGCAGCTATATACACTATGTGCAGTGTGTACGGCTATATACAGTGAGTGTGAAGCAATATACACTATATACAGTGTGTGTGTGACGCTATATACGCTATATACAGAGTGTGCGGCGCTATATACAGAGTGTGCGGCGCTGTATACAGAGTGTGCGGCGCTGTATACAGAGTGTGCGGCGCTGTATACAGAGTGTGCGGCGCTGTATACAGAGTGTGCGGCGCTGTATACAGAGTGTGCGGCGCTGTATACAGAGTGTGCGGCGCTGTATACAGAGTGTGCGGCGCTGTATACAGAGTGTGCGGCGCTGTATACAGAGTGTGCGGCGCTGTATACAGAGTGTGCGGCGCTGTATACAGAGTGTGCGGCGCTGTATACAGAGTGTGCGGCGCTGTATACAGAGTGTGCGGCGCTGTATACAGAGTGTGCGGCGCTGTATACAGAGTGTGCGGCGCTGTATACAGAGTGTGCGGCGCTGTATACAGAGTGTGCGGCGCTGTATACAGAGTGTGCGGCGCTGTATACAGAGTGTGCGGCGCTGTATACAGAGTGTGCGGCGCTGTATACAGAGTGTGCGGCGCTGTATACAGAGTGTGCGGCGCTGTATACAGAGTGTGCGGCGCTGTATACAGAGTGTGCGGCGCTGTATACAGAGTGTGCGGCGCTGTATACAGAGTGTGCGGCGCTGTATACAGAGTGTGCGGCGCTGTATACAGAGTGTGCGGCGCTGTATACAGAGTGTGCGGCGCTGTATACAGAGTGTGCGGCGCTGTATACAGAGTGTGCGGCGCTGTATACAGAGTGTGCGGCGCTGTATACAGAGTGTGCGGCGCTGTATACAGAGTGTGCGGCGCTGTATACAGAGTGTGCGGCGCTGTATACAGAGTGTGCGGCGCTGTATACAGAGTGTGCGGCGCTGTATACAGAGTGTGCGGCGCTGTATACAGAGTGTGCGGCGCTGTATACAGAGTGTGCGGCGCTGTATACAGAGTGTGCGGCGCTGTATACAGAGTGTGCGGCGCTGTATACAGAGTGTGCGGCGCTGTATACAGAGTGTGCGGCGCTGTATACAGAGTGTGCGGCGCTGTATACAGAGTGTGCGGCGCTGTATACAGAGTGTGCGGCGCTGTATACAGAGTGTGCGGCGCTGTATACAGAGTGTGCGGCGCTGTATACAGAGTGTGCGGCGCTGTATACAGAGTGTGCGGCGCTGTATACAGAGTGTGCGGCGCTGTATACAGAGTGTGCGGCGCTGTATACAGAGTGTGCGGCGCTGTATACAGAGTGTGCGGCGCTGTATACAGAGTGTGCGGCGCTGTATACAGAGTGCGCGGCGCTGTATACAGAGTGCGCGGCGCTGTATACAGAGTGCGCGGCGCTGTATACAGAGTGCGCGGCGCTGTATACAGAGTGCGCGGCGCTGTATACAGTGTGCGCGGCGCTGTATACAGTGTGTGTGCGGCGCTGTATACAGTGTGTGTGCGTATGTGTGGGGCTATATACAGTGTGTGGGGCTATATACAGTGTGTGGGCGTGTGTGTGGGGCTATATACAGTGTGTGTGCGTATGTGTGTGGGGCTATATACAGTGTGTGGGGCTATATACAGTGTGTGGGGCTATATACAGTGTGTGTGCGTGTGTGTGGGGCTATATACAGTGTGTGGGGCTATATACAGTGTGTGGGGCTATATACAGTGTGTGGGGCTATATACAGTGTGTGGGGCTATATACAGTGTGTGTGCGTGTGTGTGGGGCTATATACAGTGTGTGGGGCTATATACAGTGTGTGTGCGTGTGTGTGGGGCTATATACAGTGTGTGGGGCTATATACAGTATGAGTGTGCGGCTATATACAGTATGTGTGTGGGGCTATATACAGTATGTGTGTGGGGCTATATACAGTATGTGTGTGGGGCTATATACAGTATGTGTGTGGGGCTATATACAGTATGTGTGTGGGGCTATATACAGTATGTGTGTGGGGCTATATACAGTATGTGTGTGGGGCTATATACAGTATGTGTGTGGGGCTATATACAGTGTGTGGGGCTATATACAGTGTGTGGGGCTATATACAGTGTGTGGGGCTATATACAGTGTGTGTGCGTGTGTGTGGGGCTATATACAGTGTGTGGGGCTATATACAGTGTGTGTGGGGCTATATACAGTATGAGTGTGGGGCTATATACAGTATGTGTGTGGGGCTATATACAGTATGTGTGTGGGGCTATATACAGTATGTGGGGCTATATACAGTATGTGGGGCTATATACAGTATGTGGGGCTATATACAGTATGTGGGGCTATATACAGTATGTGTGTGGGGCTATATACAGTATGTGGGGCTATATACAGTATGTGTGTGGGGCTATATACAGTGTGTGGGGCTATATACAGTGTGCGGCTATATACAGTGTGTGCGGCTATATACAGTGTGTGCGGCTATATACAGTGTGTGTGCGTATGTGTGCGGCTATATACAGTGTGTGTGTGTGTGTGTGTGTGTGTGTATGTGTGCGGCTATATAGAGTGTGTGTGTGTGTATGTGTGCGGCTATATACATAGAATCCTAGAATGGTAGAGTTGGAAGGGACCTCCTGGGTCATCTGGTCCAACCCCCTGCTCAAAGCAGGATTCACTAGATCATCTCAGACAGATGTCTGTCCAGCCTCTGTTTGAAGACGTCCATTGAAGGGGAACTCACCACCTCTCGTGGCAGCCTGTTCCACTCATTAATCACCCTAACTGTCAAAAAGTTTTTTCTAATATCTAATCTGTGTCTCCTCCCATTTAGTTTCATCCCATTGCTTCTAGTCTTTCCTTGTGCAAATGAGAATAAAGATGATCCTTCTACAATGTGACAGCCCTTGACATATTTGTAGACAGCTATTAAGTCTCCTCTCAGTCTTCTTTTTTGCAAGCTAAACATTCCCAGATTATGTAACCGTTCCTCATAGGACATGGTTTGCAGACCGGTCACCATTCTGGTCGCTCTTCTCTGAACTTGCTCCAGTTTGTCTATGTCTTTTTTAAAATGTGGTGCCCAAAACTGGACGCAGTATTCCAGATGAGGTCTGACCAAAGAGGAGTAAAGACCGATAATGACTTCACGTGATCTAGACTGTATGCTTCTGTTAATACATCCCAGAATTGTATTTGCCTTTTTTGCTGCTGCATCACACTGTTGACTCATGTTCAGTCTATGATCTATTAGTATACCTAAGTCTTTTTCACATGTACTGTTGCTTAGCTCTATTCCTCCCATTCTGTATATGCTTTTTTAATTTTTATTGCCCAGATGTAGTACTTTGCATTTTTCCCTGTTAAAAACCATTCTGTTGGTTGCTGCCCACTGCTCCAGTTTATTTAGGTCTTTTTGAATCCTCTCTCTCTCTTCTCTAGTATTAGCTATCCCTCCTAGCTTGGTGTCATCAGCAAATTTAATCAGTTTACCCTCAATTCCTTCATCTAAATCATTGATAAAGATGTTGAACAATACAGGTCCCAGGACGGAGCCCTGTGGTACCCCACTTGACACATTCATCCAACTGGATGTGAAGCCATTTACGACCACTCTTTGAGTCCGATCACTAAGCCAGTTATGAATCCACCTAACAGTTGCCTGGTCCATTGCATACTTGGTCATTTTTTCAATAAGGATGGTGTGAGATACTTTGTAAAATGCTTTGCTGAAGTCAAGATATACTATATCTACAGCATTTCCCTGATCCACCCAGTCAGTGATTCTGTCATAGAAGGAAATTAAGTTAGTCTGACATGACTTGTTAGTTACAAACCCATGCTGACTCTGGTTAATCACTTCATTCTTATCCATGTACTTACATACATGTTGTTTAATAATTTGTTCAAAGATCTTTCCTGGTATAGAAGTCAGACTCACCGGCCTATAGTTCCCTGGATCCACCTTCTTTCCCTTTTTGAAGATAGGAACAACATTTGCTCTTCTCCAGTATTCTGGGACTTCTCCTGTTCTCAAAGAATTTTCAAAGATTATGGAGAGTGGTTCTAAAATTTCTTCTACGATCTCGTTCAGTACTCTGGGGTGTAATTCATCTGGACCTGGAGACTTGAACTCATTTATGTTAGCTAAATATTTCCTCACAATCTCTCTGTTTACAGATAACTTTGGATTCTTCTATTCCTTTAATAGGACAGTGAAGATCAGTTGATGTTACATTTTCTTTCTGCGAGAAAACTGATGCAAAACAGGAATTAAAAAGTTCGGCCTTCTCAACATCCTTTCTTACCACTTCACCATTTTCATCCTGTAAAAATCCTATAGCATCTTTGACTTTTCTTTTACTTTTGACATACCCCCAAAATCCTTTTTTTTTTATTGCTTTTGACATCTCTTGCAAGCCTTAATTCATTGTCAGCTTTAGTTAACCTGATACGTGCCCTACAGGTTCTGCAGACTGCATTATAATCTTCTTTAGATATGCCTCCCTCTTTCCATTTGATAAACATTTCTTTCTTTCTTTTTAGCATGTGTTTAAGTTCTGTGTTCATCCATCCTGGTTTCCTTAAATGCTTCCCATTCTTCCTACTTTTCGGGATTGTTAACGATTGTGCTTTGAGAATCTCATTTTTAAAAATTTCCAATCCTTCCTGGACATTTTTGTCCTTAAGGACATCCAGCCATTGGATCCCTCCTATTCTCTTTCTGAGTTGCTTAAAATCCGCATTTCTGAAATCTAACCTTGAAGTTTGAGTCTTCACATGTCTTCCTCCTCTAGTTATCCAAAATTCTATAATAGCATGATCGCTGCCTCCTAGGGTTCCAGCCACTTTTACCTCCTCAACCATTTCCTCCCTGTTTATAAGGATTAGATCCAAAGTAGCAGATCCCCTTGTTTTCTCCCCTAACTTTTGGAAGATAAAGTTGTCAGCAAGAGCGGATAAGAATTTGCTTGACCTGTTAGCTTTACTTGAGAGAGATTCCCAACAAATGTCTGGATAGTTGAAATCTCCCATGACCACTACGTCATATTTTTTGGATAACTTGGTCATTTGATACATAAAGAGTTCATCCATATCTTCAGCTTGCCCAGGTGGCCTGTAGTAAATGCCTACAATGGTGTCCTTTCCGTTGTTCTCTCCTTGTATTCTTACCCAGACAGTTCCCACAGAACTCCCAGTCTCTGAAGCTTCAATCTCTGTGCAGATATACGCTTTTCTAACATACAATGCGACACCTCCTCCTTATTTATCAAGTCTGTTTCTTGCAAATAAGTTGTATCCTTTTAGCCTTGTCTTCCAATCATGTGTATCGTCCCACCAAGTTTCAGCGATTCCAATGACATCATATTCCTTTTCCTGCATTAGTAGTTCCAATTCTCCTTGTTTGTTGCCCATGCTTTGTGCATTTGTATAAAAACATTTTAGTTTGTGATTGGTTTCTCTTCCTCCCATATTTTTATTATTTAAATTGTTTTGTCTTTGTTCTTCCTTTCCACTTCCAGTAGCAGAGATCTCAATAGTATTTGTCAGCTATATGGCTTTTTCTGGCCTTTTGCTTCCCTTCCCACATTGTTCTAGTTTAAAGCTCTTCTGATGAGTGTAGCAAGGCGACTTCCAAATACACGTTTTCCAGTCTTCGTAAGGTGCACCCCATCTCTAGCAAGTAGTCCATCGTATAGGTAATTCATTCCGTGATCCAGAAATCCAAATCCTTGTTGACGGCACCATCGACGTAGCCAGTTGTTCACCTGTAGAATCTTATTCCACCTCAATGTTCCATGGCCATCCACTGGGAGGATGGATGAGAAGACCACCTGCGCTCCCAATTCTTTCACTTTCTTGCCTAAGTCTTCAAAGTCACTGCAGATGGTTTCCAGGTCCTTTCTTGCGGTGTCATTTGTCCCCACATGTATTAGCAGGAATGGGTAGTGATCTGTAGGTCTGAAGAGTCTTTATATCCTGTCAGACACATCTTTAATTTTTGCACCTGGAAGACAGCACATTTCTCTTGAGGTTATGTCTGGTCTGCAGATAGCGGCCTCTGTTCCTCTCGGCAGGGAATCCCCCATGACCACCACTCTCCGTTTTTTCTTCACAGCATTTTTCTTTCTCCATCCAGGAGGATTGAGGGCTTACAAGGTTATTCATTGTGGGCAAAGTCCTTATCTTGCTGTATTTCTTCGTGGTTCTCCTGCGTGAGAGCCTGGTACTGGTTCCTGAGCAGTATGGGTGCTGACTGCCTCTCGATCCTCCTGCTTCTCTGGGTCACATGCTTCCATTCCTCTGTTTCCTCAGGTGCAGCGAGAATTTCTTCTCTTTCTGTATCATGAAGAGATAATTCTGCTCTGTCTAAGAACTCTTTACCTTCCTTAATGATTTTTAAGGTAGTTAATAGTGTTGAGCCACCCCCGTAGTGTTCGGGTTCGGTTCGGTTCGTCGAACACCGGGATGTTCGAGGAACTGTTCGTCGAACACCGTTAAAACCAATGGCAGGCAAACAAAAACACATAGAAACACATAGAAAACACCTGCAAAGGTGTCCAAAAGCTGACAAACTGCTCAGAAGACACTCTCTTTAAAAAAGCCGGCCGGCAAATTCAGCAGCGGCATACACCGGTACCCGACAATTTAGACAAGAAGGAATAGAGCATCACACATAGATTAGATAGATAGAAACATGTCAGTCACATATATATGAAGTACAGTGACAGTGTTGCTTTCTGTACTTGTCATTTAGTGTAAAGGATTTATTTAAAAAAAATAATAGTGTTTTCATGCACTGTCTCTTTAAAAAAGCCGGCCGGCAATTCAGCATCTGTACCCGACAATTTAGAATAGAAGGAATAGAGAATCACACATAGATTAGATAGATAGAAACATGTCAGTCACATATATATGAAGTACAGTGATAGTGTTGATTACTGTACTTGTCATTTAGTGTTAAAATAAAGGATTTATTAAAAAAAAATTGGCGTGGGGGTCCCCGTAATTTTAGTCTCTAGCGGAGGTTAAGCAGACGGCTGGGGCAGATGTTTGAAGCCTGGGAAGGGGGTAATACCCACGGAGCTTCCCAGGCTACTAATATCAGCCCCCAGCTGAATACTTAGCCTTTACTAGCTATTAAAATGGGGGACCCCCCCAAAAAAATGACGTGGGGTCCCCCCTATTTTAATAGCTAGCAAAGGCTAGGCAGACAGCTGGGGGCTGATATTAATAGCTCAGGAAGGGTGCCATGAATATTGGCCCCCTCCCAGGCTAGAAACACCAGCCGTCAGCCGCCCCAGAAATGGCACATCCATAGGATGCGCCAATTCTGGCACTTAGCCTCGCTCTTCCCTCTGCCCTGTAGCGGTGGCAGTGGGGTAATAGGGCTGGGGTTGATGTCAGCTTATAATGCCAGCTGACATCAAGCCCAGGTTAGTAATGGAGAGGCGTCTATAAGACACCCCCATTACTAACCCCATAGTCAAAGTTAAAAAAAACACAAACACCCAGAATAAAGTCCTTTAATTGAAATAAACACACAATTCTTTATTGTTCTAAATTAAACCATACTTACCATCACGCCCATTCCAGCTGAAGCCAACGATCTCCTGCAATAAAAGAAAAATAATAAAGCAACATCATCCTTGCCTTTCCATGGTTCCCAGGACAGCTTCAGCTCTGCTACATCGAGATGACAGGCTGGACCGCAGCAGAACGCTGCCATCCAGCCTGTCATCCCGCGGACACTGAGAAGCGCAGGCATGCTTGCGCTCCTCACTGTCTCGCTGTGACGGCATCCAGATGAGCCGAGGTCATCTCCAATGAACTCAGCTCACCTCATGCACCTCACTGACAGCGTGGGAAAATTCTCACGCTGAAGCGCTGAGTGCAGGAGAATTTTCCCACGCTGTCAGTGAGGTGCATGAGGTGAGCTGAGTTCATTGGAGATGACCTCGGCTCATCTGGATGCCGTCACAGCGAGACAGTGAGGAGCGCAAGCATGCCTGCGCTTCTCAGTGTCCGCGGGATGACAGGCTGGATGGCAGCGTTCTGCTGCGGTCCAGCCAGTCATCTCGATGTAGCAGAGCTGGAGCCGTCGTGGGAACCATGGAAAGGTAAGGATGAGGTTGCTTTATTATTTTTCTTTTATTGCAGGAGATCGTTGGCTTCAGCTGGAATGGGCGTGACGGTAAGTATGGTTTAATTTAGAACAATAAAGGATTGTGTCTTTATTTCAATTAAAGGACTTTATTCTGGGTGTTTGTGTTTTTTTTAACTTTGACTATGGGGTTAGTAATGGGGGTGTCTTATAGACGCCTCTCCATTACTAAGCTGGCATTATAAGCTGACATCAACCCCAACCCTATTACCCCCTGCCACCGCACCAGGGCAGCGTGGAAGAGCGAGGCTAAGTGCCAGAATTGGCGCATCCTATGAATGCGCCATTTCTGGGGCGGCTGACGGCTGGTGTTTCTAGCCTGGGAGGGGGCCAATATTCATGGCTCCCTTCCTGGGCTATTAATATCAGCCCCCAGCTGTCTGCCTAGCCTTTGCTAGCTATTAAATTAGGGGGGACCCCACGTCATTTTTTTTGGGGGGTCCCCCATTTTAATAGCTAGTAAAGGCTATGTATTCAGCTGGGGGCTGATATTAGTAGCCTGGGAAGCTCCGTGGGTATTACCCCCTTCCCAGGCTTCAAACATCTGCCCCAGCCGTCTGCTTAACCTCCGCTAGAGCCTAAAATTAAGGGGAACCCCACGCCAATTTTTTTAATAATAAATCCTTTATTTTAATACTAAATGACAAGTACAGTAAGCAACACTATCACTGTACTTCGTATATATGTGGCTGACATGTTTCTATCTATCTAATCTATGTGTGATTCTCTATTCCTTCTATTCTAAATTGTCGGGTACAGATGCTGAATTGCCGGCCGGCTTTTTTAAAGAGACGGTGCATGAAAACACTATTATTTTTTTTGATAAATCCTTTACACTAAATGACAAGTACAGTAAGCAGCACTTTCACTGTACTTCGTATATATGTGGCTGACATGTTTCTATCTATCTAATCTATGTGTGAAGCTCTATTCTTTCGGTTCTAAATTGTCGGGTACCTGTGTATGCCGCTGCTGAATTGCCGGCTTTTCATGTTTCACTGTTGGCACTGTTCCCATCGATTTGGGCAATCACTGTAATGCCACAACCACCATGGCTGTGGCATTACAGTGAGTGGCAGACAATCCCTGCATGATTGGTGCTCTAAATAGCGCCAGACATGCAGGACACGCTTTTGGTGCACGAACAGTTATCGAACATAACCTCGAACAGCCGAATTTTTTGCAAATCGTTGGGGTTCGTCGAACAACTCGAACACCGCCCAAAACAGCTCGAATTTGAGATTGGCGAACAGTTCTAGTCGAACACCGCTCATCTCTAGTAGTTAACCTCTCTTCTAGATTTCGCAACTTTTCCTCCAACAGGGACACAAGCTTGCATTTCTGGCATGTGAAGTTTGGCTTTTCCACTGGCAAGTCTGTGAACATGTAGCAGGATATGCAGCTCACCAAATGGCTCCTGGACTCTTCCATCTTCTTATTGTTAATGTGTTATGAAAACAGTGAAAAACGCTCCAAAATTCGCGCGCCGGCAGCCAGGTTTACCGATGTCCTCCTTTCAGCTCCAAAATCCAGTGTTCTTTGAGCTCGCGGAGACTCTTCACTTATCCCAAAATGCAGTGGGAGCATGCAGTGTGTGTGTGTGTGTGTGTGTGTGTGTGTGTGTGTGTGTGTGTGTGTGTGCGGCTGTATACACTATATGCAGTGTGTTCGGCTGTATACAGTGTGTGTGGGGCTATGTACAGTGCGCGGCTATATACAGTGTGGGTGCGGCTATATACAGTGTGTGTACTGCCCCGTGCGCCCTCCATACAGTGTGTACTGAATACAGTGCCCCTGTATTGTGCCCATACAGCCATACAGTACATCCATCTAATATTGCCCATGTAGTGTATACTGTCCATGTAGTGTATACTGTCCATGTAGTGTATACTGTCCACGTACAGTTATGGCCAAAAGTTTTGAGACTGACACAAATTTTGATTTTTCACAAATTTTGTCTTCAGTTTTGACGGCCGCGCATCTCCAAGGCTCCCTGTGCGGAGGAGACGTACACTGGCGGCGGCACACAGGCAAATGATACCCTGAAGCCCCGTGAGCAGAAGCACAAGAGGAAGGGGGACCGGGCCCCCGAACTTTACTGCTGTTCATCGGGCCCCATACAGCAGTAAGGGCAGTAATGCCCTGATGGCGGCCTGCTTGTGTGGGTGAGATCAGGGCTCTGCAGGGGCCGGATCATCACCTCCAGGACGCCTTGTTCTTATTGCCATTTTCTGGATGTTGGGGGTCGTTGTCCGGCTACAGAATAAATTTTTAGCCAGTCAGATGCCTCCTGATGGTATTGTCTTTCGTGTAATTTCCACTTGATGCCCCACCAAATTGTTACTGCCCCAAGATTAGACGCCATTGGTGATCGAGGAAGCCGAGAGCACTGCTCTAAAATAATCATCTGCTTGGGAGTGGAATGTGGTTGCACCTGGGCAGACATCACCTACAGCAACCTCTGTGCTACAATGTATCTATAGGAACCTTATAGAACACTGGTCGTCATGGTGACCATTGTATCCAGAACTTCAGGCTACTGTCCTGGTGCTGGGGGCAGAGCGGTGCTCTGATGCTGCCTCCAGAGCCTGTGGTGACGCCATGCAGTGTATTTCAGCATAGACCGGTGCTTGCGGCTGGCAGGGCATGCTGGGAGTTGTAGTTATGTAACCACTAATGAGACCAAGATGGGGAAATCGCTGCTGCTGGCGATATCTGTGCCGTACAGAAGTGCCCGTCAGGCTTTACACCTGCAGGGAGGTCTGTAAATCATTACAGTAAGCGGAAGAGCCGGCGCTTCTCATGCAGCCTCTGGTATTACCCCGGAGATAACAGGGCCCATCCCTGCAAGGGTCAGAAAAAAGTTTTAAAAACTTGCCACGTCTGTAAAAGTTCAGTTTTTCTAAAGTATTATTTCAATTTAACCCATGTCATTGAGGAAAAAATAAAAAATCCAGAATGTTCTCACTTTTTTTTGTATAATTTTAATTTTTGAAAAGGAAGGGGGGGGGGCGTTTTAAATATTCACATTTTTGCAACTTTTTATTTTCACTTTTTTTTTTTCTTGTCTTTTGTTCGCACCTTCAAAAATCAATAAATTTTTATGTTCTCCAATATGGTAGCAATAAAAATGTCATCTCGCCACACAAAAAAACGAATTCTCCCTCCCCCAGCTCCATTGAAAAATAAAATGGTTCTAGGACTTAGAAGATTGACCCCAATAAAATATCTTTTTCTTAAATAGTCCAGGCATTTTTACCGCATTCAGTAAAAATAAATCCCGAAAAAACATGGCAGAATTACTTTCTCCCTTTTTTTTTTTTTTATATATTTTTCATTACATTATACAGTAAAATTAATGGTTTCATGCAAAACTACAACCTGTTCTGCAAAAGAAAAACAAGCCCTCATACGGGAAAAATGGAATGTGAGTCTATTAAAGGGATAGTCTCTGCTGACAACCCCAGGAAACGAGAGTTTGGTAGAAGTGGCTCGTTTAATTGTCGCTGCCAATAAAGGCAAAATGTGGAATATGATAATGTGAATGGCCCTTTCTGATATAATGGTGACCGCCATTGCCTGTTAGTGGCAACCCTCTCTGGTTGGTGGCCCCCTGTACTGTGAAGCGCTGCTCTGGAGCACCACTAGATTACATGTTAGTTTTCCGTCTTCCGTGTTCTTAGTATTAATGGCGGCTCCGCTCCTCCTCGATTCGCATACCTGAAATACTTTGCGTGCTTTCGTCATATCTAGAATTCTTACCAAGTGGCCTTGTGATCAGCCGCGCTCGTTCTGCTCATAAAGTTGCACTTTTGCTTTAATTGCTTAAAGGGGAACTCTGCCTTTTAAAGGGCATTTCCTTAATGTTTTATAATAAGTTAGAAGTTAGTCGCAGCCAGAGAATCTCTTCATTGTGATCTCCTAATAGGATATCACTTTAAAGGGATCCCCAGGGTTGGTCGTCGCCTTAAGGTTCAGCTCCTGTCCCAATAATTAAAGAGGTTGTCCATGCTTTGAGTCATGGCACTGTTTATGGGGGAGAGCAGCCATGTTTCTCCACAGGTTCGGTCACTTATTGCTACTTGAACCTCAGTGGAGCCGACCTGCAGCTACAGACAGAATCTATGGCCAAGTGTGGCGCGATTTCTGGAAGGTAGCCGTGTGTTTAGAATCTTAGACAACCCCTTTAATTATGGTTAGAGTAGAGAAAGACTTTCCTGGCGTAGGTGATTTGTGCAAGTGATACATGTGAAGTTATTCTGTGTCGGCGCAGCCCAGTTCCTCCCATATCTCCTTTCTTTCCTCCCATGTGCAGATTAATATCCTTATCGTCTTCTCTCTGGCGGCCTCTTGCTTCACCATCTTTCATGCTCCACCTGTTTTCTGGATCTTTGCCGTGTATTTATGTTGCTGCTGTGAAGGGCACATTGTTATCTCCTCCATCTACAATAATGTACAACATCTTCCATACCAAACGCCATCTTTAAATACCATATACATGTATAATGTACGTACGTTACTGATCCTGAGTATTATACATCCTGTATTATACTCCAGAGCTGCACTCACTATTCTGCTGGTGCAGTCACTGTGTACATACATTACATTACTGATCCTGTACTGATCCTGAGTTACATCCTGTATTATACCCCAGAGCTGCACTCACTATTCTGCTGGTGCAGTCACTGTGTACATACATTACATTACTATTCCTGTACTGATCCTGAGTTACATCCTGTATTATACTCCAGAGCTGCACTCACTATTCTGCTGGTGCAGCCACTGTGTACATACATTACATTACTGATCCTGTACTGATCCTGAGTTACATCCTGTATTATACCCCAGAGCTGCACTCACTATTCTGCTGGTGCAGTTACTGTGTACATACATTACATTACTGATCCTGAGTTACATCCTGTATTATACTCCAGAGCTGCACTCACTATTCTGCTGGTGTAGTCACTGTGTACATACATTACATTACTGATCCTGAGTTACCTCCTGTATTATACTCCAGAGCTGCACTCACTATTCTGCTGGTGGAGTCACTGTGTACATACATTACATTACTGATCCTGAGTTACATCCTGTATTATACTCCAGAGCTGCACTCACTATTCTGCTGGTGCAGTCACTGTGTACATACATTACTTTACTGATCCTGAGTTACATCCTGTATTATACTCCAGAGCTGCACTCACTATTCTGCTGGTGCAGTCACTGTGTACATACATTACATTACTGATCCTGAGTTACATCCTGTATTATACTCCAGAGCTGCACTCACTATTCTGCTGGTGGAGTCACTGTGTACATGCATTACATTACTGATCCTGAGTTACATCCTGTATTATACTCCAGAGCTGCACTCACTATTCTGCTGGTGCAGTTACTGTGTACATACATTACATTACTGATCCTGAGTTACATCCTGTATTATACCCCAGAGCTGCACTCACTATTCTGCTGGTGCAGCCACTGTGTACATACATTACTGATCCTGTACTGATCCTGAGTTACATCCTGTATTATACTCCAGAGCTGCACTCACTATTCTGCTGGTGCAGTCACTGTGTACATACATTACATTACTGATCCTGAGTTACATCCTGTATTATACTCCAGAGCTGCACTCACTATTCTGCTGGTGCAGTCCCTGTGTACATACATTACATTACTGATCCTGAGTTACATCCTGTATTATACTCCAGAGCTGCACTCACTATTCTGCTGGTGCAGTCACTGTGTACATACATTACATTACTGATCCTGAGTTACATCCTGTATTATACTCCAGAGCTGCACTCACTATTCTGCTGGTGCAGTCACTGTGTACATACATTACATTACTGATCCTGAGTTACATCCTGTATTATACTCCAGAGCTGCACTCACTATTCTGCTGGTGCAGTCAGTGTGTACATTATGGTCTGTCCTGGAGGCCTCCTGTGTGAGCAGAGTTGGTGCCGTCTACAGGACCACACAGCGATCACCTGGGTCCTGTGGAGACACCCGGTTGCGGCCCCCTCTGCTTTGCTCTGCCGGGGGGCTGTGCGCTCGGATGCCTCCATTGTGCTCTGTGCACACACCAGGGAGGCCAGGTGCAGCAGCTCTCCTCCGGAGCGCGGTCGTTCCGGCCTCTTTACCTCGCTGACTGATGCAGGGGAAACTCTCATGTTGGGTAAACACATTTTTTTTTTTTTTTTTTACAGAATTTTTGATCCAGATCCAAAGCGATATGTTACCTTTTTATTTCTGCTAATCCTCTGGATGTTTGCCCACGTGAATGTGCAGCAGGCACGGTTTTTTGCATGCTGTCTAAAATGAAGAAAAAAAATCCTACCGTTTTGTGTATACAGCTCCTGTCCAGAACTATGTCACTTTTTTTTTTTTTTTTTTAAAACTCTTATACTTCAAACAAGTCAAGGGCATTCTAATATATTTGTCCTGTGTCCCGGCTCATGATGCATGTGCAGCGCTGAGGTGCATTATGGGATTAATTGTGCAAGGTAATGGGCGACACATGAGAAATGTGTAGGTGGCTGCTCGCTCATGTGTGTAATGTCTGATGCCATTGCTCCTGCTGACCACAGAGGGGGCTCCGCTACTGGAGCGGTTTGTGCTTCTCTGAAGTAGGCAGCTGCATCGAAAAAAAAGAAAAAAAAAAAAAAAAAAGGGGGTCTTATAGCAAATGGAAACCCCCTTCTCCCCCACCACTTGTAGAGCTGGGTAATACCAGCTAGGACAGAGGGGTCTGCTCCTGGTTTACCAACCTTGATCTTTGTGCTGATAACCTTAGTTCAAGATTCTTTGAGGAAAGGCAATGTGCGCACTATCAGTATTTTGTGCAGTAATTTCTGCAGCATTTCTGCACCTCTTGGCAGAAAAAATGCTGCGGAAATTCCACACGTTTTTGGTGTGTTTTGATGCTTTTTTTGGTGCGGTTTTGCCATTGCATTACATAGGAAAAATGTCAGCAAAAAGTCACAAAGAATAGACATGCTGCAGATATAAACGCACATGAAATCCTGTCCGGAAAATTCCTGATTGTGTGCACAGAGCTTCAAAATTCTCATAGGCGATGCTGGCATAAGGATTAACATGCATTTTTAAAGCGTTTCTGCCTCGGAAATTCCGCATCAAAAACTCTTGAAAAACGCATAGTGGGCACACAGCCTTAATGAGATTTTTTTTGTTCCACAATCTGCGGTGCTGCTTGTAACACTGACATCTACTGGCCAATGTGAAAACTGCAATATTCTGTCATCCCAGAGGCTAACACAATAGCAGATCTGCACTAAGGTAGTTTGACCCATCTGCCCTCCTCACTTCTGAGACTACAGACCCCTTATCTCGGGGTAATTTCTTTCTGGTGGACTTGTAGAATATCCTGTACCACTCCCAACAAAGAAAAATCACCATAGGCAAATGCTGTGCACCCCCGTGACGGGTATGGAAATATGTCCCGGTCTCTTGGCATCGAGTGTCTGCTAAATCCAGGGATTTCACATTTTCATATTGAACCCGTAGGCAAATTTATGATCCTGATTGTGCTCTGCAACAGATGAGGCTGGGGACAGTATTAAAATGCAAGGTGAAAAGCTGGGTGACATCGTGTGTCTGCCCTTAACATTTCCACTGGGAAGTCACCTGTCTTTCCAAGGCTGCTGGATGGTACATTGTACAGTTGTATTCAGTTAATTGACTGCCCCTACTTGTTCAGTGACTGCACAGATTGTAATAAAATCCTAGAACGTGCAGGAGAGCTCACTGTGGTGCTGGAGAGCTCACTGTGGTGCTGGAGAGCTCACTGTGGTGCTGGAGAGCTCACTGTGGTGCTGGAGAGCTCACTGTGGTGCTGGAGAGCTCACTGTGGTGCTGGAGAGCTCACTGTGGTGCTGGAGAGCTCACTGTGGTGCAGGAGAGCTCACTGTGGTGCAGGAGAGCTCTACATTGTTTATTACATATTTGTGTCCCTCATCTTCTCTCTATTAGGGAACACAGTCAGCAACCTCATCATGATCCTCCCTCCCATCTGCGGAGCTATACAGACGGTTAAAGACAAACTCGAGACCAGATACCTGATGGCCTTCCTGGGTTTAGCAGGTGAGTAGTCTGGGTTGCGGTAAGACTACAACTCCCAGCATGCTCTTCCATTTCATACATTCACCCATTTTTATAATGCCTTGGCTGCACCTCCCTACGTCGATAGGGAGGGGGGGGGGGCAATTGGGCACCAGGCACTGCTTATGTCAGGCCAATGTTTTTGGAGCATTTGCACAAGACTTAAAATTCTCACTCTGCTCTGTGTTTTGCAGCGGTTGGGATGGGATCCTGGTTCTTCCACATGACGCTGCAATACGAGATGCAGGTAAGAATGTTCTATTACCGTACTGTAAAAGATGTCATCACATAATAGAGATCCAACCCTGACATACCCTTGTACATAGGAGCAGTATTATAGTAGTTATATTCTTGTACATAGGGGGCAGTATTATAGTAGTTATATTCTTGTACATAGGAGCAGTATTATAGTAGTTATATTCTTGTACATAGGGGGCAGTATTATAGTAGTTATATTCTTGTACATAGGGGGCAGTATTATAGTAGTTATATTCTTGTACATAGGAGCAGTATTATAGTAGTTATATTCTTGTACATAGGAGCAGTATTATAGTAGTTATATTCTTGTACATAGGGGCAGTATTATAGTAGTTATGTTCTTGTATATAGGGGCAGTATTATAGTATTTATATTCTTGTACATAGTGGACAGCGTTATAGTAGTTATATTCTTGTACATAGGAGCAGTATTATAGTAGTTATATTCTTGTACATAGGGGCAGTATTATAGTAGTTATATTCTTGTACATAGGAGCAGTATTATAGTAGTTATATTCTTGTACATAGAGGGCAGTATTATAGTAGTTATATTCTTGTACATAGGGGGCAGTATTATAGTAGTTATATTCTTGTACATAGGGGGCAGTATTATGGTAGTTATATTCTTGTACATAGGGGGCAGTATTATAGTAGTTATATTCTTGTACATAGGAGCAGTATTATAGTAGTTATATTCTTGTACATAGGGGCAGTATTATAGTAGTTATATTCTTGTACATAGGGGGCAGTATTATAGTAGTTATATTCTTGTACATAGGGGGCAGTATTATAGTAGTTATATTCTTGTACATAGGAGCAGTATTATAGTAGTTATATTCTTGTACATAGAAGCAGTATTATAGTAGTTATATTGTACATAGGGGGCAGTATTATAGTAGTTATATTCTTGTACATAGGAGCAGTATTATAGTAGTTATATTCTTGTACATAGGGGGCAGTATTATAGTAGTTATATTCTTGTACATAGGAGCAGTATTATAGTAGTTATATTCTTGTACATAGGGGCAGTATTATAGTAGTTATATTCTTGTACATAGGGGGCAGTATTATAGTAGTTATATTCTTGTACATAGGGGCAGTATTATAGTAGTTATATTCTTGTACATAGGGGGCAGTATTATAGTAGTTATATTCTTGTACATAGAAGCAGTATTATAGTAGTTATATTCTTGTACATAGGGGGCAGTATTATAGTAGTTATATTCTTGTACATAGGAGCAGTATTATAGTAGTTATATTCTTGTACATAGGGGGCAGTATTATAGTAGTTATATTCTTGTACATAGGAGCAGTATTATAGTAGTTATATTCTTGTACATAGGAGCAGTATTATAGTAGTTATATTCTTGTACATAGGGGCAGTATTATAGTAGTTATATTCTTGTACATAGGGGGCAGTATTATAGTAGTTATATTCTTGTACATAGGGGCAGTATTATAGTAGTTATATTCTTGTACATAGGGGGCAGTATTATAGTAGTTATATTCTTGTACATAGGAGCAGTATTATAGTAGTTATATTGTACATAGGGGGCAGTATTATAGTAGTTATATTCTTGTACATAGGGGGCAGTATTATAGTAGTTATATTCTTGTACATAGGGGGCAGTATTATAGTAGTTATATTCTTGTACATAGAAGCAGTATTATAGTAGTTATATTCTTGTACATAGGGGCAGTATTATAGTAGTTATATTCTTGTACATAGGGGCAGTATTATAGTAGTTATATTCTTGTACATAGGGGGCAGTATTATAGTATTTATATTCTTGTACATAGGAGCAGTATTATAGTAGTTATATTGTACATAGGGGGCAGTATTATAGTAGTTATATTCTTGTACATAGAGGGCAGTATTATAGTAGTTATATTCTTGTACATAGGGGGCAGTATTATAGTAGTTATATTCTTGTACATAGAAGCAGTATTATAGTAGTTATATTCTTGTACATAGGGGCAGTATTAAAGTAGTTATATTCTTGTACATAGGGGCAGTATTATAGTAGTTATATTCTTGTACATAGGGGGCAGTATTATAGTAGATATATTCTTGTACATAGGGGCAGTATTATAGTAGTTATATTCTTGTACATAGGAGCAGTATTATAGTAGTTATATTCTTGTACATAGGAGCAGTATTATAGTAGTTATATTCTTGTACATAGGGGCAGTATTATAGTAGTTATATTCTTGTACATAGGGGCAGTATTATTGTAGTTATATTCTTGGGGAATTACTCTGAATAAAGGACTCTCCTGGCACTGATGTCTCGCTGCGGTTCTGTATCTTCCTCATTCATGGCTGATCCTGTCAGTAGTTTGCTGTGATCGCTCTTTCTGGCAGGGAATAGACAGATCATCAGTATTATCAGTCTGATCACAGAAGTGGACAGTCGGAGCCCTGAGCCCTGACAATCTGTAGCAGAGTACATTACTGGCGGATGGTCGCCCTCTGTAGATAATCTTCTGTAAAGTTAAGGCCCCGTCACACTTAGCGACGCTGCAACGATCCCGACAACGATACGATCTGTCAGGGATCGTTCCTGCGTCGCTATGTGGTCGCTGGTGAGCTGTCAAACAGGCAGGCTCACCAACGATCAGGGGAGCAGCGACATCGTGGAAAGAATCTTTCCACGATGTCCTGCTCCTGGTTACCAGCCTGCTGCAAGCAGGAGCAGGCTGGTAACCATGATAAACATCGGGTTACTAGGTGCGTGTGTGCCCCTAGTAACCCGATGTTTATCATTGTTACCAGCCTGATCGCTGCTCCCGCTGGTCACACACAGCGATGTGTGCTGACCAGCGGGAGGGCAACGACCAAAAAATGGTCCAGGACACTTTGCAGCGATCAGCGACCTCACAGCAGGGGCCTGATCGCTGCAAAGTGTCACACATAGCGACATCGCTGGTGAGGTCGCTGTTGCGTCACCAAAACCGTGACACAACAGCGATCTCGCTATGTGAGACGGAGGCTTTACTCCTAAAGTCAGATGCTTTCCTCTATGAAGAGGTTGTGATATTGGCACACTTCCCCCTAGACCTGGCGGTTTTGTTATATGGAGGCCTGGGTGGGTCATTATTTATTACCCCTGGTGTCTATTTTGTTAATGACAAGCTGAGGTTGTGAAAATGAGGAATTAAAGCACACAATATATTGTTAAGAGATAACAGATAATGTTGGTGGCCACAAATCTGTGTAGTCATTCACCACAATAGGTTTGTTTGTTTTTCAGGGTGTGAACTTTCTGACATTGTGTCAATTTTAACCCTTTCTGAGTTGTGTTTTTGTTTTTTTGCAGCTCCTGGATGAGCTGCCCATGATCTACAGCTGCAGCGTGTTCGTCTACTGTCTGTAAGTTACACACCGTGTAGTGTAGGGGTGTACACCGGCATAGCAGATCAGTGCTGGTGGAATTACACTTTAACCCCTTTAGATGCCACAGTTTACTCCAACCTTGGCATCTAAGCGGTTAGACAGATGGGGATCCCCAGGAAATTATCCATAGATGTCCATAAATTATGTGTAATAAGGAGAAATGACACATGGAAAAAGTATTGAACTACTGATGAAAGAGCGGATCAAAAAGCCATGGAAAGTCATGACACCAGCTGAAATCTATCAGTAATTAGAAAGCAATCCTGCCACTTAGTGACAATCTCAGCTGGTTGAACTGATGGCCTATAAAAAGGTGTCTCATTACCAAGGTGCCGCACAGGAGACGTCTCATGATGGGAAAAACCAGTGAGCTGTCTCAAGAGCTTCACAACCTTATTGTTGCAAAACATACTGATGGCATTGGTTACAGAAGAATTTCTAAACTACTGAAGGTTCAAGTGAGCACTGTTGGGGCCAGAAGTTGGAAGAATATCATTTCACCATAAACCGGCTCCCCGCAAGATTTCAGACAGAGGAGAGTTGTCTGAGAGCCAAGGACCACCTGTGGAGAGCTACAGAAAGACCTGGAATCCATTCAGCATGTACAATTGTATCAAAGAAAACAATAAGTAATGCACTCAACCTCCATGGCCTGTATGCACGCTCACCACGCAAGACTCCATTACTGAACAAAAAGCATGTTCAAGCGCGTTTACAATTTCCTCAACAACATGTAGACAAGCCTGTGAAATACTGGGAGAATATAGTGTGGTTAGATGAGAACAAAATTGAACTCTGGATGCCATAATACACCATGTTTGGAGGCCAAAAGGCACTGCATATCACCCCAAAAACACCATACCAACAGTGAAGTTTGGCGGTGGGAACATCATAGTATGGGATGATTTTTAGCATACGGTACTTGGAAACTCCTGGGAAGGATGAATGGACAAATGTACAGAGACATTCTTGATAAAAATCTGCTGCCATCTACCAGTACGATGAAGATGAAACAAGAGTGGACATTTCAGCAAGACAATGATTCCAAACACACAGCCAAGGAAACTCTCACTTGGTTTCAGAGGAAAAAAAATAAAGCTGCTAGAATGACCAAGTCGATAACCAGACCTGAATCCAAAAGAAAATATATGGAAGGAACTAAAGCTTAAAGTTCATAGGACCTTCAGGATGTGACGAGTGTTTGTGAAAGAATGGGGCAAAATCACACCTGAGCAATGTCTGCGACTAGTGTCTCCGAACAGGAGGCGTCTTGAAGCTTCATCTCCAACAAAGCGTGTTCAATACTTTCTCCCTGTGTCATTTCTCATTATTACACACAACCTCCTTTATGGACGGCTATGGTAATTTCTTTGCCTGTGTGGATTGGAGGGGTTGTTACTGATGTGTCACCCTGGCCTGGATGCCACAAATGTATAATAAAGCTGTGCCTGAGAGCAAAGGGGAGGTTCTCTGGTCAAGGACCATTAGCATGCAGCACCTCCTGTCCCAGGCCAGTAAGGGGAACAGGCTGCCCCTATAAAAGCTGGAACTGGGGGCAGGGTTAGGGAGAACTGGACGACCTGTCTCTGAGGAAAGAGGTGTCCCAGAGCAGGGACAGACAGTTGTGTTGCAGCCTAAGAGGCCGTGTGGCAGTAGGAGAGCCACGAGCCAGAGACAAGAGGCGAAGCGAGCCTGTCCTGGCATATAGAGAAACTAATCTACCAGACTTTGGTGTCTGAGGCTGTGAGGATTCCAAGTCCTACAGCAAATAACCAGTCCGCAGGGGATTGTATGTTCCCTGGCCTTAGAAGCCCAGAGGTTCCACCACAGCAGAAGGGACCAGCAGAGCCGTACCAGGCTGGGAGTAGAAAGGGACCCAAGTTGCAAGCCATACGGGCGAGAAGACACTGCAAGCTCAGGAACGTGGGATACTACACCACGAGGAGGGAAATAGCCAGAAAGAGCGCAGAGAGTACGGTAGGCCTACACCCTGACCAGGAGGGCTTCCCACTTGTTCTCAGACATCCAGGCCCCCTCCTAGCCGGGACTGTTTTTGGGTCGTCTCACCTGACCTAATAAAGACCCTGAACTGTTTAAGAGGCCTCCGTTTCCTGGCTATTGCGGTCGGAATCATCCCCTCCATCATCCATCATACACTGCCCTGGGGCCATACTCCTCCCGTGGGGAGTTGTACTATTCAGTGCTGCACATTTACATCTGCCCCAGCGGTCTGCACTGCAGCGGCGGTTAGCCCTGACCGCAATCCACAGGTGGCGTAGTCGGACATTGCAAAATATATAGAAGACTGCCACTGGTCTGACCACCCTGAGCCACGGACCGGGTTGCCACTACTACCCCCATTATTGCCCTGTTGCCCGGCTCCGAGTGCCCCACGGCCCAGGGGGCGAGTCAGCTTTGGCGTAGTCGGCAGGATTGTGACCAACCCGCCACAAACGGGTATTGTTTGCCTGAAAAAGACTTCACACGTACCTTAAAAAGAGGTCTCCTGCCATCCGGAGCCGTCTCCCGCCATCCGGAGCCGTCTCCCGCCATCCGGAGCCGTCTCCCGCCATCCGGAGCCGTCTCCCGCCATTTTCAGCCATCTCCCGCCATCCGGAGCCGTCTCCCGCCATTTTCAGCCGTTTTCCCGCCATCGGACGCCATCTGCAGGACGCCGCGCGGGAAGAAGAGGGGCGTGGACGTCCAAACCGCGCGAGATCCGAAGCTCCGCCCCACGCACAGACGCTGCGCAAGGTCCTGGAAGGGAGAGAGAGCGACGCTGACGTCACCAGGACGCGACGCAAGGTCCTCGGCCAGAGCAGCACCAGCGGAGCCGCGGCCTACAGAAGAGAATCGTCGGAAGGTAGGCCACGCTTAACTAGGGGGGAGGAAGATGTCGGACACGGAGGCGCCCACTACCACCAACGCAGCTGCAGCAGCGGTGATGCCCTTTTCCCTGCCCTACATCCCTGGAGCGGCCTGGCTGCCCAAGTACTCAGGGGAGTCCCATGCCCTAACTGACTTTAAGGAACGGCTGTACAGTTTGTTCCAAGTCTACCCCCTGACAGAGGAACAGAAGGTCAGCATACTAACAGGGCAGTTAACTGGCGCAGCCCAAAGGGAGGTAAAATCATGGCCCACTGAGGAGAAAAGGACTGTGAAGGGTATTCTGGCCCGGCTGCGGGGTACCTTTGATACTCGTACCTCAGCTGAAATTAAAATGAGGTTCTATGGATGTAAGCAGCGGGCACAGGACAGCATCAGAGACTTTGCCCTAAATTTGCAGGAAGCTTTGAGGGCCATCCAACAAGCTGACCCTGGCAGTGTGCAGGAAACGGATAAGCTACTAACAGAACAATTCATAGAGGGTCTGCTGTCTAGCGCCCACAGGGCCCAACTGCGCCTCATGTTCTTTCAGAACCCTGACCTGACCTTTGCCCAATTTAAGGACAGGGCCATAAGGGTGCTCCGTGAACCCGCAACAAGTGGCGCTATAAACCCCCGGCGCCCTGCTCTCACCTACCACCAGGAGGCGGCATCCTCCCCTATGGACTCTGTGGGGGCCGATGCACAGGCCCTGAACCAAGCCCCGTCGAAAGGCCTGCACCACCAAGTCCAGGAGCTGACCAGGAGCGTCGCGGCGTTGACCAGGACCGTCCAGGCGTTACAAGTGGACCCGTCAAGACCCATCGAGTTGGCTTCAAGTCTGGAGGATGTCCCGTGGCGTCGACAGAGGAGGACCCCGTCGTTCCGAGGGAGGCCCACAGACCTCTACGCGGGATTGACAGCCCATCTGCCGTCGATGCAACCAGCCGGACACGTTTCCAGGTACTGTAATTTAAACGGGTCCAACCTGGGGCAGAGGGCCGACCCCCAGGCATAAGATCACCAGGCCCTTATAATTGGCGTAATAAGTACGTTGGGGGGCGCCCGGTTTTACTCGTGGTGCTGGACGGTATCCCCATGAGCGCCTTGCTGGATACCGGGTCGCAAGTAACCACAATCCCTTATGTACTTTTTAAGCAGTATTGGACTGATGCTGATATCACACGGTATCCAGACAGTAACTTGAGCATCATCGCCAGTAATGGCTTACCCGTGCCGCAGATGGGTTTCAAGGAGATGACCATTAAGATTGGTAAAGTTGAACTGCCGGCACAGGGAGTGATTATTGTGGACATTGACCGTCGTGAAAGTCACACTAAAATAACTGTGGGTACTAACGTGATTGAAAATTGTCTTTCAGAGGTAATTGTGATCTTACAACAGGTGGCGGTGAATGCTAGTTCCAGCCAACAGAGAGTCCTCAACAAGGAGATAAAAGCCCTGATGAGACGGCAGCAGGTAGAACTGTCTGGTGGTGAGATCGGTAGCGTAAGACTGAGTGACCCATTCCCCATTTCCATGCCTCCCAAAAGTGAAATGATGATCTGGTGTCGGACTGCAATCGGGTTGAGAGGTTGAGACTACCAAGCCATGGTAGAACCCGTGTACTCAGACAGCAGGCCCACCATTTTGACAGCCTGGGGGGTGGTTTATGTCCGTTATGGGAGGGTGCCAGTTCGCATTCTCAACATTGGGGAGAGGGAGGTACACTTACCAAGGTACGCTACACTCGCCAAACTGTTTGTTGTCGAACACAATGCTCTCAGGGCCGTGGAACCCTTGCCTCCATCTCCACAGGCGGAGGGTAATGGCTCCCAGAAACAAAAGGAGGACTGGTGCCAGAAACTCCACGTGGGTGCTGACTCCACTCCCCTGCACCAAAAACAAGGAGTCTACCGGGTGGTACAGGAGTACGAGAGAGTCTTTAGTAAGCACCCGCTAGACTTCGGCAGAGTAAAAGGGATAGAACACCATATCCCCACAGGGAGCCACCCACCAATAAGAGAGACACAGGCCTGTACCCCCCTGCACATTATCAGAACGCCAAGGGTATGCTAAGGGAGATGAAAGAAGCTGGGGTCATTAGAGATAGCTGTAGCCCCTGGGCAGCCCCCTTGGTTCTGGTAAAAAAAAGAAAGACGGCACCATGAGAATGTGCGTCGACTATAGACAAATCAACCGTATCACCCACAAAGACGCATATCCGCTGCCTAGAATAGAGGAGTCTTTAGCCGCACTAAAATCAGCTAACTTCTTTTCTACTTTGGACCTTACTAGCGGGTACTGGCAGGTTCCTGTGGCAGAGGCTGACAAGGAGAAGACCGCCTTCACCACCCCGATGGGACTGAGCGAGTTCAACTGTATGCCCTTCGGGCTCTGCAACGCACCAGGGACCTTCCAGCGGCTGATGGAATGCTGTCTAGGGCAACGAAACTTCGAGACGGTTCTCCTTTACCTGGACGACGTGATCGTCTATTCGAAGACCTACGAGGACCATCTAAAACACCTGGCAGAGGTGTTCGAAGCCCTGGCAGGCTACGGCCTGAAGGTGAAACCATCGAAGTGTCACCTGCTGAAACCAAAGGTCCAGTACCTAGGGCACGTAGTAAGTGCGGAAGGAGTAGCCCCCGACCCTGACAAGGTCACAGTAATCAAGAGCTGGCCAAGCCCCTCAAACATCAAAGAAGTGAGGCAATTCCTCGGGTTGGTAGGCTACTACCGAAGGTTCATCCCCGGGTTCACTAAGATGGCAGCTCCTATGCAGGACCTCCTGATAGGACAGTCTAAGTCCAGAAGCCAAAAGCCACCCTTCAAGTGGGACAAGCCGGAAGAGGAGTCCTTCCGCCAGTTGAAGATGGCCCTCACGGGGGATGAGATCCTGGCCTACCCCGATTATGGCCGGCCTTTTATCCTCCACACAGACGCCAGTAATGTGGGGCTGGGAGCTGTACTGTCACAAAACCAACAGGGCAGAGAAAGGGTGATCGCGTACGCCAGCCGGAAGCTGAGGCCCACCGAGAGGAACCCGGAGAATTACAGCTCCTTTAAGCTAGAATTCTTGGCAGTGGTGTGGGCCGTCACAGAACGGTTTAAGCATTACCTGGCCTCCGCAAAGTTCACCGTGTACACGGACAACAACCCGTTAACACACCTGGACAATGCAAGACTAGGTGCCCTAGAACAGCGATGGATGGCCCGGCTATCCAATTATGACTTCACGATCAAGTACCGGACAGGCTGAACCAACGCCAACGCAGACGTCCTATCAAGAATGCCCCACCTACCCGAAGGAGAAGACGACTCGGAAGAGCTGGAGGAAATAGAGCTCCCTGCGTTCCACCGGTATGGAGCCGCTCAATACTCCCACCGCGTGAAGGAGGAAGACTTAACAACCGTCATGATCAATCCCCTACCTCACCACAGCTGAGCCGAGACCCAAGATAGTGACCCTGCAATCTGCATGGTGAAAGACCTGTTGACCCGAGAAGACGCCCGTCTAGATCCGGATGCCCCAGAGGAAGACAAGCAGCTGTGGAAAGAGAAGAGCAAGCTGTTCCTCTATGAAGGTAAGCTGTGCAGAAGACTCGTCAACCACCGGACGCACGAGCTGACCTGGCAAGTCATGCTTCCAAGGCGAGATGCTGCTATGGTCCTGGGGGCTTACCATGACAGGGCTGGGCACTTTGGCTGGAGGAAACTGGAGTTCCTGATAAGAGGCTGGTTCTTCTGGATCGGCATGAGAGGGGCTGTAGAGAAGTGGTGCAGAGACTGTGGCCCTTGTAATCTAAGGAGGAAGGACCGCACCAGCCAGAAGACACCCTTGAGGCCCATCGTCACCCAGCAGCCTCTTGAGCTGGTAGCTCTGGACCTAGTGGTGGTCCCTGTAAAAGACTTGACAGCTCAAACGGCGGCCAGAGCCTTCCAGCAATACTTCTGCCGTCCACACGGGTATCCGGAACAGGTCCTGACAGACCAGGGTCCAGCGTTCGAGGCTGAAATCTTCCAAGAGTTCTGCAACCTCTATGGCTGTAAGAAGATTCGGACAACGCCTTACCATCCACAAACCAACGGGATGTGTGAGAAAATGAACAATATAGTCATTGATCTCTTCTTCAAAGTAGCCACCTTTTGCTTTGATGACTGCTTTGCACACTCTTGGCATTCTCTTGATGAGCTTCAAGAGGTAGTCACCGGAAATGGTCTTCCAACAATCTTGAAGGAGTTCCCAGAGATGCTTAGCACTTGTTGGCCCTTTTGCCTTCACTCTGCGGTCCAGCTCACCCCAAACCATCTCGATTGGGTTCAGGTCTGGTGACTGTGGAGGCCAGGTCATCTGGCGTAGCCCCCCATCACTCTCCTTCTTGGTCAAATAGCCCTTACACAGCCTGGAGGTGAGTTTGGGGTCATTGTCCTGTTGAAAAATAAATGATGGTCCAACTAAACGCAAACCGGATGGAATAGCATGCCGCTGCAAGATGCTGTGGTAACCATGCTGGTTCAGTATGCCTTCAATTTTTAATAAATCCCCAACAGTGTCACCAGCAAAGCACCCCCACACCATCACACCTCCTCCTCCATGCTTCATGGTGGGAACCAGGCATGTAGAGTCCATCCGTTCACCTTTTCTGCGTCGCACAAAGACACGGTGGTTGGAACCAAAGATCTCAAATTTGGACTCATCAGACCAAAGCACAGATTTCCACTGGTCTAATGTCCATTCCTTGTGTTCTTTAGCCCAAACAAGTCTCTTCTGCTTGTTGCCTGTCCTTAGCAGTGGTTTCCTAGCAGCTATTTTACCATGAAGGCCTGCTGCACAAAGTCTCCTCTTAACAGTTGTTGTAGAGATGTGTCTGCTGCTAGAACTCTGTGTGGCATTGACCTGGTCTCTAATCTGAGCTGCTGTTAACCTGCGATTTCTGAGGCTGGTGACTCGGATAAACTTATCCTCAGAAGCAGAGGTGACTCTTGGTCTTCCTTTCCTGGGGCGGTCCCCATGTGAGCCAGTTTCTTTGCAGCGCTTGATGGTTTTTGCAACTGCACTTGGGGACACTTTCAAAGTTTGCCCAATTTTTCGCACTGACTGACCTTCATTTCTTAAAGTAATGATGGCCACTCGTTTTTCTTTACTTAGCTGCTTTTTTCTTGCCATAATACAAATTCTAACAGTCTATTCAGTAGGACTATCAGCTGTGTATCCACCTGACTTCTGCACAACATAACTGATGGTCCCAACCCCATTTATAAGGCAAGAAATCCCACTTATTAAACCTGACAGGGCACACCTGTGAAGTGAAGACCATTTCCGGTGACTACCTCTTGAAGCTCATCAAGAGAATGCCAAGAGTGTGCAAAGCAGTCATCAAAGCAAACGGTGGCTACTTTGAAGAACCTAGAATATAAGACATATTTTCAGTTGTTTCACACTTTTTTGTTAAGTATATAATTCCACATGTGTTAATTCATAGTTTTGATGCCTTCAGTGTGAATGTACAATTTTCATAGTCATGAAAATACAGAAAAATCTTTAAATGAGAAGGTGTGTCCAAACTTTTGGTCTGTACTGTATATCTCTAGTATCGGTAATCATTTTTTTAGAATATGTATAAAAAAATATATATATATTTTTTTTTTTTACAGAAAACTAAATAGATTTTTTTTGTGTTTCCTATGTGTTGTTTAATGGCACTGCTTAATTTAATATATAATGAAACTTATCCTATAAAAATATATATTTATGTATTTATGGGGAGGGGGAAGCAAAGGAAAGTGGTAATCCTGCTCCCATTTCTCCTGAGCTCTGCTGCCATCTAGTGATCACATTATGTAAGTGTTCATTTGGAATGAGAAGTTTGTATCAAGTGGCTCCCTGGTCAACCGTGGTCCGTTGTGATGATCTGGGACTCTTGCAGTACTACTTTTTTATCATCAGGGGGCAGTATCCAATCCCTTCGAATCCGTCTGGATCTTGCATTCTGTGACTTTCTGCTTTTGTTTCTCTTTTTTCAGATATGAATGTTTCAAGAACAGAAACTCCTATAATTATTTGCTGCTCGTCCTATTAATGCTTTTCAGTGTAATAGTAACTACAGTAAGTGTGGGGGGGATAACTGTTCACCCGTGGGGGGAGGAAAAAATTGTTATGCTATTCATATTTCTTCTGTTTGCGCCGACATTGCGGTGAATGATAGTGTGCAGATGGCGCCCTCTAGTGGCTTATGGCATGAATTGCACTGATTAAATTATGGGTAGTTGGGATAAAGCGTTTTCATTGGGTCCCCATTTGGGCCTCATTCAGTTACATTAATATCCTGCTATGTGTAGCTGGCTGAGCTCTGCTACATGTGTATAGTATAGGACTGGGATGACATCCGGCGCATACATCAATAATGCCTGTTTTTCTTTTTTCTATGTCAGGTTTACTTACTATGGAAGGAGCCAGTGTTTCATCAGGTAGGATTACTATTAGTATCTGTTAAAGTGATCGTCACTTCACGCAGCAGGGAACTTGTGCTGACGCATGACAGGCAATCTGGACAAGCGGAGCTGCAGTGTAAAGCATGGCGAGGGATACTGCAGTAGAGGAAGCCTCTGATGAGGCAATAGGTTATATTACAGACTATCCCTGACTTCAACTGACGTTACTTCCTAAGAGGCATGTTCATGATTGTTGTGCCCTAATAGAGTAGAACTGTAGTGTAAAGCATGGTGGAGAGTCAGCAGTAGCCTGTGCTTGTGATAAGACAAATCAGGATCCTAATACTGCGACCTTTGAGTCAACATATAAATCCTTTAAAACCAATAATTTTATTAGATTCTCTAAAACAAAAAAATGAGATATAGCTAACTATGAATGCTATATGACCCAAAAGAGGATTGTTACTGTGAAGGACGGACTTAAAATCGCCCTGATAAGCCCTTCAAAAGTCCTTATCGCGGGGGTTGGCACCCTAAAAAGCAAATTTGGCACCCCCACTCCACGGCGGCTGCCCCTAACTATCCCTGTAATGCCCTACGTAAGTGAGCTATAACAGAAGGATAAGGTGACTGCCTAATCTGATACAACCGTTTTCCTAGCATAGGTATAATGGCAATATTATAATAAATTGATAGGACTTATCTCTGATTATGCAATCGCCCCGACGCGTTTCCCCAGAATCAGGTTGATCAGGAGGCTGATACAAAAAGCTACGCAGGGGATCACTCCAGATACAGGAGGGCTGGCCGCAACGTGCCGCCAATGGCCTAGGGTTAAATAGACTCAGCCACGCAAACATACGCCCTTCCTTAAAAAGCGGCACCTGATTACCATAGGACTCCTTTGTCCCCACAAATGCTACTGCGCATGTCTACCTCTAAAGACGCTGGAGGACGCTCATCGTCACCATGAGCATAAGCGCCGAATACAAGCTCCAGAACATACGGGGAGAATGATGTATGCTCGATTCAGCGCAACCGGAAGTGACATACTGCGTCACTTCCGGGTCCAAGCACAACAGATACGGTCAGAGGAAAGCCCACTGAACAGACATAAGCGCATAATCTCGACTCCCACAGACAATGTAATTAAAGTGGTAATATAGGCAGATACAGGTAGGATCCTAAGGTACGGCAATATTGTTACTGCTATCATCTGAGTATTGACTCCTTATCAAACTACATTTAAGTAGTAACCTTAATAAATATTAATATAATTATGGGGATAATAGATTTACTCATATGTATGTGTGCTGGAGGAGGACGGTGTCATACATAAAGAAACCCTTATACAAACTATATACTCAGACCCCCAATGATGAGGTGCCCATGAGCTATGTATAGGACAGAGATCCAAAAAATGGTCCAAGGACTGATAATATGGCCCAAATTGTATGGGCCTACACATCAAACCATCAATCGGAGGACCGCCGCCATTCAGATGGTACTCAGCAAGGCAATTTTGGGCTAGTTAAATCCCTTTTCAAGAAATGATTGGTTCAGGCCAATTCAGGGAAGTGGAGGAAGAGGGAAAGACCACGAGGGAAACATTCACAAGAAGCAGATCTAGGACAGCTGTTCATGTCATGATTGTGCCCTAATAGAGTAGAACTGTAGTGTAAAGCATGGTGGCTAGTCAGCAGTAGTCTGTGCTTCTGATAAGACAAATCAGATTCCTAATACCGCGACCTTTGATAGACAATTCAGCTAAGAAGCTGTCACCGATCATGACCGTGCCCTAATGGAGTGGAACTGTAGTGTAAAGCATGGTAGAGGGACAGCCTCTGTTAGTACAGAGGGCAGATAGGCGATTACCTTTGACTTTAATAGACTGTTCAGCTAAGAAGATGTGACTGATCATGGCTTTGTCCTATTGGACCAGAGCTGTAGTGTAAAGCATGGTGGAGAGACAGCCTGAAGCTCAGGTGGAGCCACTTATCATAGCTGTAGTGTAAAGCATGGTGGAGAGACAGAGCCACTTATCTTATACTTGCATGATAAGAGCAGCAAACTCTGGAGGAAATGACTGCCGGATATGGATTATCCAGCATTACAAAGACCTACACAAAAGAGGCTAAACCTCCCAGTGACCTCTTATTTCTCACAGCTGAGTGTTTGCTGCAGTGTTTCCGGCCTCCCCTTCCCCAAAAAAAATCACAAATGCCCCCTCCTGTCCTGAGTGTTTGTTACAGTGTGTCAGCCTGAAGTCTTCTGCTACGTTTAGCAATATGAGCATTGCCAACACTGATACACTGCAACGGAGCCTTCAGCTGTAATAGGACTTGGTTATGGTGGCGGGGGAAGGGTTAAGCCTTATTGTAACCTTTGAATGATCTCATTCACTGACAGCAAGCAGACCTCCTGAAAATGGTAAGGAATTATCAAAAAAAACATTGACCAAAAACTCCCATCTGTCTGCAGCCGGAGCGTCCCCCACTGCTCTGTCTATAGATGAGCCGCCGGAGCTTCCCTCACTGCTCTGTCTATAGATGAGCCGCCGGAGCGTCCCCCACTGCTCTGTCTATAGATGAGCCGCCGGAGCGTCCCCCACTGCTCTGTCTATAGATGAGCCGCCGGCGCGTCCCCCACTGCTCTGTCTATAGATGAGCCGCCGGCGCGTCCCCCACTGCTCTGTCTATAGATGAGCCGCCGGAGCGTCCCCCACTGCTCTGTCCATAGATGAGCCGCCGGAGCGTCCCTCACTGCTCTGTCTATAGATGAGCCGCCGGAGCGTCCCCCACTGCTGTGTCTATAGATGAGCCGCCGGCGCGTCCCCCACTGCTCTGTCTATAGATGAGCCGCCGGAGCGTCCCCCACTGCTCTGTCCATAGATGAGCCGCCGGAGCGTCCCCCACTGCTCTGTCCATAGATGAGCCGCCGGAGCGTCCCCCACTGCTGTGTCTATAGATGAGCTGCCGGAGCGTCCCCCACTGCTGTGTCTATAGATGAGCCGCCGGAGCGTCCCCCACTGCTGTGTCTATAGATGAGCCGCCGGAGCGTCCCCCACTGCTGTGTCTATAGATGAGCCGCCGGAGCGTCCCCCACTGCTCTGTCTATAGATGAGCCGCCGGAGCGTCCCCCACTGCTGTCTATAGATGAGCCGCCGGAGCTTCCCCCACTGCTCTGTCTATAGATGAGCCGCCGGAGCGTCCCCCACTGCTGTCTATAGATGAGCCGCCGGAGCTTCCCCCACTGCTGTGTCTATAGATGAGCTGCCGGAGCGTCCCCCACTGCTGTGTCTATAGATGAGCCGCCGGAGCGTCCCCCACTGCTGTGTCTATAGATGAGCCGCCGGAGCGTCCCCCACTGCTCTGTCTATAGATGAGCCGCCGGAGCGTCCCCCACTGCTCTGTCTATAGATGAGCCGCCGGAGCGTCCCCCACTGCTCTGTCTATAGATGAGCCGGCATGCGGAGGCCGCCCCTCCATCTTATAGTGACGTGAAGTTATTTCCTTTATGTATTCTCCCTCCGCAGGTGATGTACGGCGTGCTGGTGGGCTTCCTCGTCCTCCGATCTGTGTATATAGTTACATGGTAAGGCCTGACACGTTGTTGTTTTTAATGTTGTTGTTCTTCTTTTTTTTTTTTTTTTTTTTTTTATTAAACATCCTATTTGGACTACTTTACAATATTAACCCTCCTCCCCTCCATATGTCCTTTATTGGTGCCAGATTTTGCAAATGGGACGCCCCTTTAATCTCTTCCCGATGGCAAATTTTAATGTTTTTTTTGCAATTTTATTTTTTTCCTCCCCTTGTTCCAAAAGTCATAAGTTTTATAAAAAAAAATGTCCCCATCGGCATCGCTTCACAAGGTCTCCCCCCCCCCCCCCCCGACTCCCCCACTCCCCCAGGATGAGTTCTAGTTTTGAATGAATCCTCTTTTACTATATAATGTACTAGTGGAAAAAAAAAATGCAGCCATTTTTAATGTATTTTTTGGAGGGGGTGAAGTGTACAGTGTGGCAAAAGTGACCGAGTGGCTGGTTAAGGCCCAAATAGTCCTAATAAGGGTCTAGAACGCATTATACAAGAGGGGAGCAAAAAAGAAAATAGAAGAACCCTGCTTCAGAGGCCAGATCAGTAGTCAGTGGCCACTGGTCCAGTGTTGTGAGAAACGACACCTACCTGCCGGCGTTCCCGGCGCCTTTTCTGATTAGAAAGCCCGACGAGCATGGTGTGTCAGGACTGTCGATGAGAAGGGGTGCCAGGTATGCCGGCAGGTAGGAGGAAGATCTGGTCTGATGGCCACTGACTACCAATGTGGCCACTGGACCAGGGCCCTGTGACTTTTTGCTTACCTCTACATTATACCCTTTGCTATGATTGACACATTACTCACATAATGGTAGACAAAGGGTGAAATAAAAATGTAAATGTCAGTGTTTTCTTCAGTTTGGCTGGTCATCCAGGGCAGGGAAAAAGCTCTCCCCTTTTTCTGGTGCGCTGGCTCTCCCCCTTTTTCTGGTGCGCTGGCTCTCCCCCTTTTTCTGGTGCGCTGGCTCTCCCCCTTTTTCTGGTGCGCTGGCTCTCCCCCTTTTTCTGGTGCGCTGGCTCTCCCCCTTTTTCTGGTGCGCTGGCTCTCCCCCTTTTTCTGGTGCGCTGGCTCTCCCCCTTTTTCTGGTGCGCTGGCTCTCCCCCTTTTTCTGGTGCGCTGGCTCTCCCCCTTTTTCTGGTGCGCTGGCTCTCCCCCTTTTTCTGGTGCGCTGGCTCTCCCCTTTTTTCTGGTGCGCTGGCTCTCCCCCTTTTTCTGGTGCGCTGGCTCTCCCCCTTTTTCTGGTGCGCTGGCTCTCCCCCTTTTTCCGGTGCGCTGGCTCTCCCCCTTTTTCCGGTGCGCTGACTCTCCCCCTTTTTCCGGTGCGCTGGCTCTCCCCCTTTTTCCGGTGCGCTGGCTCTCCCCCTTTTTCCGGTGCGCTGGCTCTCCCCCTTTTTCCGGTGCGCTGGCTCTCCCCCTTTTTCCGGTGCGCTGGCTCTCCCCCTTTTTCTGGTGCGCTGGCTCTCCCCCTTTTTCTGGTGCGCTGGCTCTCCCCCTTTTTCTGGTGCGCTGGCTCTCCCCCTTTTTCTGGTGCGCTGGCTCTCCCCCTTTTTCTGGTGCGCTGGCTCTCCCCCTTTTTCTGGTGCGCTGGCTCTCCCCCTTTTTCTGGTGCGCTGGCTCTCCCCCTTTTTCTGGTGCGCTGGCTCTCCCCCTTTTTCTGGTGCGCTGGCTCTCCCCCTTTTTCTGGTGCGCTGGCTCTCCCCCTTTTTCCGGTGCGCTGGCTCTCCCCCTTTTTCCGGTGCGCTGGCTCTCCCCCTTTTTCCGGTGCGCTGGCTCTCCCCCTTTTTCCGGTGCGCTGGCTCTCCCCCTTTTTCCGGTGCGCTGGCTCTCCCCCTTTTTCCGGTGCGCTGGCTCTCCCCTTTTTCTTCCTCCCTGCCGTTTGCTGACTGCCCATTATCTTGTTGCAGGGTGTACCCGTGGCTGAGGGGCCTGGCTTACACCTCGTTAGGAGTGTTTTTAATTGGATTTTTGCTCTGGAACGTGGACAACATTTTCTGCGACACCTGGAGGTAAGAATTGTTTAGGCGGCTGTGCGGGGTGACGCATCACATCGGTCACAAACGTTGAGCTGACAACCTTCAATGTAGCTGCTGATCACCCAGATATCACACGGGCGGCTGCAGGTATACGTGCCGCACTGCCCGGGCACATATAGAAGTGTCATGTGTCTGTTGCAGGGACGTCAGACAGAAGATGCCTCCAGTCCTGGGGGCAGTGACGCAGTTCCATGCTTGGTGGCACATACTGACCGGACTGGGCTCCTACCTGCACATCTTGTTTAGGTAATTGATCAGCTTTTTTTTTTTTTTATTATTATTTATTTGATTTTTGCCTTTTTTCATAACTACTCCTTTTAAGTATTTTATAGGTTCATGTGGGTGTTTTTTATTGCCATAACATTATTTTAAACAACTTTGCAGATATTCAATATCTCCTGATGGTTTTTTTTTTTGTGTACACAGCACTTATGCATGCCAATGCGGTATTTGTGCGCTGATGCAGGTTTTCAGCTCCGTTTCTGCACAAGAAAATTAAAGCGCAATATATACGTGGATGGGTCTTTAACCCTTTCCCACCTCAGCCAATTTTCATTTGTTACGCTCACATTTTTTTTTTTCCCCTCCCCCTTCTTCCGAGAGATATAATTATTTCTTTATTTTTTATCTCGCCTGTTGACTCTTGTTTTTACCAAGAGTTTTGAATAATTTCCATCAGGATCAATAAAGTGGTGTGGTATGACACAATTTTTCATTATATAAATTACTGAAAAAATGGAAAACAAATTCCAAGTGCAGTGAAATTGTGGAAAAAAAAAAATAAAACCCACAAATCACTTTTTTTTTTTTTGTTCCCCACCCATCTCCCCTTACAAAAAAAAAAAAAAAAACACGTAGTTTTTGTTTTTCCTTAAAAGAAGACACTGATTTGTGTTTGTTTTTTACAATTTAACTGCACTTGGATTTTTTTTTTTTTCCATTTTTCAGGACATTTTTATATAATGAAAAATATTAATATTCAAAACTACCGACTTGTCCCATAAGAAAACAAGCCTAAGGCTATGTTCACACATCATGTTTTTTTTGGGTTTTTTTTGCATCACAAATCTGCAGCAAAAGTTTATCTTCAGGGGCATTTTGTTCAGTATTTTTCTTGCAGTTTTTGGTGCTTTTTTTTTTTATGCATTTTTCAGCAAGGCACAAAATCCTGAACCAAAAAAATAAAAACATGAGAATTCTGGTTTCTCATAGACTTTGCTGGTAGTGCAAAAAAGGCAGCTGAAAATTAGCATAAAAATCTGCAGCAAAAAAAAAAAAACACTGAAAAAACCATGATGTGTGAACATACATACCTTTAAAATTGTTAATTTTTCGGGGGAACTCTGCAGATTGAGTCTGTAAATTCCTTGTAAAAATCTGCAACAAATCCAGAAAGGAATTAATGCAAAGTTGGTATTTATAGAATAAAATGGTCAGCGCCATCTGCTGCAGATTTATTGCAGATTTGCCGTAGGATCCACTGTGAATAAGTTGGTTTTGGTATCTAATGCTCCAGGTGTGTGCCGCGGCTCTGCTCTAACTGGATCTCGCTTGGTCTCTTTTTAGCTTGTATACGCGGACTCTTTACCTTAAGTATCGGCCCAAGGTGAAGGTAAGTACCTGCTTAGTGCAGTACCACAGACCACCTGTTGGCAGGTGTGGCGCTGGTGATACCCCGTATTGATTCCCGTCTCTGGTCTTCTTCTGAGCAGTTCCTGTACGGGATGTGGCCGGTGATTATGGTGGAATCTTCCAAGAGGCAATGACTGAACGAGAGGAGACGGAAAGACAAAACATTCCAAGGACTCCCGACAGTCTATGCAGCATCTCGGACTACAACTCTACTTATTTCTATATTCCAAGTACCCGCTGAGAGTGCCTGTGCGTGACGGCGCCCCCCTTTATACAGAGCCGTGGAGTACGCAGCCTCGCCGACGGGACATGGCTGTCACATCGCTCCACTGGCGACTGAACGGGTGGAGTGACCAACACTCCCATCATCTTTCCTATTAAATGTGACTTTTGACTAATTTTTATTATATTATTGCCTTTCCGGGATCAAGTATTTCTGCCTCATCCTCCGACGCGGGGATATTCTTAGCGCACAATCTGTGGGTTTTCGTTGGGTCCGAGCCACAGCAAATAAAAACGCGCGTCGGGTGTGTGGAGCGTCGTCCCGTGAAAATAGCACAGGATACACCGGGATATAATCTATAGGGGGTCACTTATTAAAATAATGTAACACAAGCAGGAGGTGTAAATTACTGAAGAGCGAACTGTTCTGGTGGATTCGGTACCTCTAAAAAGTATTCACGCCCCCTCGCCATCATTGAATCAGTGTTTTTTTTAGTCCAGTGCCGAAAAAGCCAATCTCAAATTTTCTGAGCTGCCAATTAACACAAGAATAGTCCAGTGCATAAGTATTCACCCCCTCCCAACCCTCACAGCTTTGAGTGTGTTCAGATTTGCCATAACTGTCTTTACAGGTGTAGAAATCAGAGTTTCTTTAATTTGCTGTTTAGGGTCAGTCCAAAAATGACGGACTTGTTGCAAAAGTTTCTGCAAGGTCCTGTTCACATGAATAGAAGTCACTGGAATTTCTGAAAGAAATCAGCTGCATCCACCATAAAGTTCTTAAGTGCTGCAGATCTCTTATGGACGGCAGCAGGTTTTCCACCAGATCTCATTAGTTGCTGTAGATCTCTTATGGACTGCAGCAGCTTTTCTACCAGATCTCTCTAGTTGCTGTAGATCTCTTATGGACTGCAGCAGCTTTTCCACCAGATCTCTCTAGTTGCTGCAGATCTCTTGTGGACGGCAGCAGCTTTTCCACCAGATCTCTCTAGTTGCTGCAGATCTCTTATGGACTGCAGCAGCTTTTCCACCAGATCTCTCTAGTTGCTGTAGATCTCTTATGGACTGCAGCAGCTTTTCCACCAGATCTCTCTAGTTGCTGCAGATCTCTTATGGACGGCAGCAGGTTTTCCACCAGATCTCATTAGTTGCTGTAGATCTCTTATGGACTGCAGCAGCTTTTCCACCAGATCTCTCTAGTTGCTGTAGATCTCTTATGGACTGCAGCAGCTTTTCCACCAGATCTCTCTAGTTGCTGCAGATCTCTTATGGACTGCAGCAGCTTTTCCACCAGATCTCTCTAGTTGCTGCCGATCTCTTATGGACTGCAGCAGCTTTTCTACCAGATCTCTCTAGTTGCTGCAGATCTCTTATGGACTGCAGCAGCTTTTCCACCAGATCTCTCTAGTTGCTGCAGATCTCTTATGGACTGCAGCAGCTTTTCCACCAGATCTCTCTAGTTGCTGCAGATCTCTTGTGGACGGCAGCAGCTTTTCCACCAGATCTCTCTAGTTGCTGCAGATCTCTTGTGGACGGCAGCAGCTTTTCCACCAGATCTCTCTAGTTGCTGCCGATCTCTTATGGACGGCAGCAGCTTTTCCACCAGATCTCTCTAGTTGCTGCCGATCTCTTATGGACTGCAGCAGCTTTTCCACCAGATCGCTCTGCTTGCACATTGATTATCCATCTTTAGTTTCCTCCCAGCGTCTGCTGCCTAGAAATGTCTCAAGCCCCATTCACATGAATCTGACAGTCAGAGAAATCTATCCTAATCCTGGATTCGCACATCTGTTTCGTTTTGCAGATCTCCTGGCTCAATCTCCTAATGTATGCCTGTGAGGCCGTTAAGGTCGGGAGACCCATGGCCGTTCTAGAAATCGCGGCCCTTGTATACGGATTGTATAATGCAGCCGGTGGCTCCTCGGTGCTGACGTTCCCTTGCGGACTGCAGCAGGTTTCTACACCCATTTGCCTTCCATGTTTTGATTCCTTCCCGTGTGTTCTGCCTAGAAGTGAAGAAGCCATCACCACTAGAGATGAGCGGTGTTCAACTAGAACTGTTCGCCAATCTCAAATTCGAGCTGTTTTGGGCGGTGTTCGAGTCGTTCGACGAACGCGAACGATTTGCAAAAAATTCGGCTGTTCGAGGTTATGTTCGATAACTGTTCGTGCACCAAAAGCGTGTCCTGCATGTCTGGCGCTATTTAGAGCACCAATCATGCAGGGATTGTCTGCCACTCACTGTAATGCCGCAGCCATGGTGGTTGTGGCATTACAGTGATTGCCCAAATCGATGGGAACAGTGCCAACAGTGAAACATGAAAAGCCGGCAATTCAGCAGCGGCATACACCGGTACCCGACAATTTATAACAGAAAGAATAGAGCTTCACACATAGATTAGATAGATATAAACATGTCAGCCACATATATATGAAGTACAGGGACAGTGCTGCTTACTGTACTTGTCATTTAGTGTTAAAATAAAGGATTCATTAAAAAAAAAAATTGGCGTGGGGTTCCCCGTAATTTTAGGCTCTAGCGGAGGTTAAGCAGACGGCTGGGGCAAATGTTTGAAGCCTGGGAAGGGGGTAATACCCACGGAGCTTCCCAGGCTACTAATATCAGCCCCCAGCTGAATACCTAGCCTTTACTACCTATTAAAATGGGGGACCCCCCTATTTTAATAGCTAGCAAAGGCTAGGCAGTCAGCTGGGGGCTGATATTAATAGCCCAGGAAGGGAGCCATGAATATTGGCCCCCTCCCAGGCTAGAAACACCAGCCGTCAGCCGCCCCAGAAATGGCGCATCCATAGGATGCGCCAACTCTGGCACTTAGCCTCGCTCTTCCCACTGCCCAGTAGCGGTGGCAGTGGGGTAATAGGGCTGGGGTTGATGTCAGCTTATAATGCCAGCTGACATCAAGCCCAGGTTAGTAATGGAGAGGCGTCTATAAGACACCCCCATTACTAACCCCATAGTCAAAGTTAAAAAAAAACAGAAACACCCAGAATAAAGTCCTTTAATTGAAATAAACACACAATTCTTTATTGTTCTAAATTAAACCATACTTACAATCACGCCCATTCCAATGAAGCCAACGATCTCCTGCAATAAAAGTAAAATATTAAACCAACATCATCCTTACCTTTCCATGGTTCCCAGGACAGCTCCAGCTCTGCTACATTCACATGACAGGCTGGACCGCAGCAGAAAGCTGCCATCCAGCCTGTCATCCCGCAGACACTGAGAAGCGCAGGCATGCTTGTGCTCCTCAGTGTCAGGCTGTGACGGCATCCAGATGAGTCTAGTTCATGTCCAATGAACTCAGTTCACCTCATGCACGTCACTGACAGCGTGGGAAAATTCTCCTGCGCATGCGGTGAGTGCAGGAGAATTCTCCCACGCTGTCAGTGACGTGCATGAGGTGAACTGAGTTCATTGGACATGACCTCGGCTCATCTTTATGCCGTCACAGCGAGACACTGAGGAGCACAAGCATGCCTGCGCTTCTCAGTGTCTGCGGGATGACAGGCTGGATTGCAGCTTTCGGCTGCGATCCAGCCTGTCATCTCGATGTAGCAGAGCTGGAGCTGTCCTGGGAACCATGGAAAGGTAAGGATGAGGTTGGTTTATTATTTTTCTTTTATTGCAGGAGATCATTGGCTTCAGCTGGAATGGGCGTGATGGTAAGTCTGGTTTAATTTAGAACAATAAAGAATTGTGTGTTTATTTCAATTAAAGGACTTTATTCTGGGTGTTTGTGGGTTTTTTTTTTAACTTTGACTATGGGGTTAGTAATGGGGGTGTCTTATAGACGCCTCTCCATTACTAACCTGGGCTTGCTGTCAGCTGGCATTATAAGCGGACATCAACCCCAGCCCTATTACCCCACTGCCACCGCTACAGGGCAGTGGGAAGAGCGAGGCTAAGTGCCAGAATTGGTGCATCCTATGGATGCGCCATTTCTGGGGCGGCTGACGGCTGGTGCTTCTAGCCTGGGAGGGGGCCAATATTCATGGCACTCTTCCTGGGCTATTAATATCAGCCCCCAGCTGACTGCCTAGCCTTTGCTACCTATTAAAATAGGGGGGACCCCACATCATTTTTTGGGTGGGGTCCCCCATTTTAATAGGTAGTAAAGGCTAGTTATTCAGCTGGGGGCTGATATTAGTAGCCTGGGAAGCTCCGTGGGTATTACCCCCTTCCCAGACTTCAAACATCTGCCCCAGCCGTCTGCTTAACCTCCGCTAGAGACTAAAATTACGGGGAACCCCACGCCAATTTTTTTTTAATAAATCCTTTATTTTAACACTAAATGACAAGTACAGTAATCAACACTGTCACTGTACTTATTATATATGTGACTGACATGTTTATATCTATCTAATCTATGTGTGATGCTCTATTCTTTCTGTTCTAAATTGTCGGGTACCGGTGTATGCCGCTGCTGAATTGCCGGCTTTATTAAAGAGAGTGTCTTCTGAGCAGTTTGTCAGCTTTTGGACACCTTTGAAGGTGTTTTCTATGTGTTTCTATGTGTTTTTGTTTACCTGCCATTGGTTTTAACGGTGTTCGACGAACCGAACCCGAACACTATGGGGGTGGCTCAACACTAATCACCACCACTGCTATATTTGATGGCACGTCATTTCTTTTATGCCAAATTTTAATTTTGTAATTACTTTTTTTTTTTTTTCCCTCCCAAGAAAGGTTTTCCATTCTTTTAGTCGCTGCTCGGTCTTATCTGTGATGAAGCCTCTCCTCCTGAGTTGTCAGATCTATTCTCTGCCTCTCGCTAGTTTCCTCATTTTTAAAAACATTATGCTATTAAATGCACTGTGGTTTTCTGTTTTTACATGTACAATACACTAAAAAAAAAAGAAAAAAGTGTGGTTGGGGGCGCTAATACTTTTTATAGGCACTTTATATGCAATGTATACCTAGAAGCAGTGCCTAACTTATTTTCTTAATACATTTTTGTGCCCATCCTTTGTGTGTTTTGTTTGTTTTCTAAGGTTTTTAGGATGTTTAGGCTGCTGTATGAAGCAGTTACCACAAGAGGGCAGCATCACATTTTTCTCAACTTTAATAGGCAACAGATAAAACTTATATATATTTTATTATTTATAATCCCACTGCTCAAAAAACTAAAGGGATCACTAAATACCACATCCTAGGTACCGCTGAATGAAATATTCCTGTTGCAAATCCTTATTCATTATATAGTGGAATGCATTGAGAACAATAAAACATAAAAATGATCAATATAAATCAGAATTAATCTCCCATGGAGGCCTGGATTTGGAATGATACTCAAAATTAAGTCAAATTACAGGCTGATCCAACTTTGATGTAATGTCCTTAAAACAAGTCAAAATGAGGCTCAGTATTGTGTGTGGCCTCCACGTGCCTGTATGACCTCCCTACAACGCTTGGGCATGCTCCTGATGAGGCTGAGTATTGTGTGTGGCCTCCACGTGCCTGCATGACCTCCCTACAACGCCTGGGCATGCTCCTGATGAGGCTGAGTATTGTGTGTGGCCTCCACGTGCCTGTATGACCTCCCTACAACGCCTGGGCATGCTCCTGATGAGGCTGAGTATTGTGTGTGGCCTCCACGTGCCTGTATGACCTCCCTACAACGCCTGGGCATGCTCCTGATGAGGCTGAGTATTGTGTGTGGCCTCCACGTGCCTGTATGACCTCCCTACAACGCCTGGGCATGCTCCTGATGAGGCTGAGTATTGTGTGTGGCATCCACGTGCCTGTATGACCTCCCTACAACGCCTGGGCATGCTCCTGATGAGGCTGAGTATTGTGTGTGGCCTCCACGTGCCTGTATGACCTCCCTACAACGCCTGGGCATGCTCCTGATGAGGCTGAGTATTGTGTGTGGCCTCCACGTGCCTGTATGACCTCCCTACAACGCCTGGGCATGCTCCTGATGAGGCTGAGTATTGTGAGTGACCTCCACGTGCCTGTATGACCTCCCTACAACGCCTGGGCATGCTCCTGATGAGGCTGAGTATTGTGTGTGGCCTCCACGTGCCTGTATGACCTCCCTACAACGCCTGGGCATGCTCCTGATGAGGTTGAGTATTGTGTGTGGCCTTCACGTGCCTGTATGACCTCCCTACAACGCCTGGGCATGCTCCTGATGAGGCTGAGTATTGTGTGTGGCCTCCACGTGCCTGTATGACCTCCCTACAACGCCTGGGCATGCTCCTGATGAGGCTGAGCATTGTGTGTGGCCTCCACGTGCCTGTATGACCTCCCTACAATGCCTGGGCATGCTCCTGATGAGGCCGAGTATTGTGTGTGGCCTCCACGTGCCTGTATGACCTCTCTACAACGCCTGGGCATGCTCCTGATGAGGCTGAGTATTGTGTGTGGCCTCCACGTGCCTGTATGACCTCCCTACAACGCCTGGGCATGCTCCTGATGAGGTTGCGGATGGTCTCCTGTGGGATCTCCTCCCAGACCTGGACTAAAGCATCCGCCAACTCCTGGACAGTCTGTGGTGCAACGTGACGTTGGTGGATGGAGCGAGACATGATGTCCCAGATGTGCTCAATCGGATTCAGGTCTGGGGAACGGGCGGCCAGTCCATAGCTTCAATGCCTTCATCTTGCAGGAACTGCAACCCAGGGCCAACCGCACCAGCATATGGTCTCACAAGGGGTCTGAGGATCTCATCTCGGTACCTAATGGCTGTCAGGCTACCTCTGGTGAGCACATGGAGGGCTGTGCGGCCCTCCAAAGAAATGCCACCCCACACCATTACTGACCCACTGCCAAACCGGTCATGCTGAAGGATGTTGCAGGCAGCAGATCGCTCTCCACAGCATCTCCAGACTCTGTCACGTCTGTCACGTGCTCAGTGTGAACCTACTTTCATCTGTGAAGAGCACAGGGCGCCAATGTGAAATCTGCCAATCTTGGTTTTCTCTGGCAAATGCCAAGCGTCCTACACGGTGTTGGGCTGTGAGCACAGCACCTACTTGTGGACGTCGGGCCCTCATACCACCCTCATGAGTCTTTCTGACTGTTTGAGCAGACACATGGATGTTAGTGGCCTGCATTTTGCAGGGCTCTGGTAGTGCTCCTCCTGCTCCTTGCACAAAGGCGGAGGTAGCGGTCCTGCTGCTGGGTTGTTGCCCTCCTACGGCCCCCTCCACGTCTCCTGGTGTACTGGCCTGTCTCCTGGTATCTCCTCCATGTTCTGGACACTGTGCTGACAGACACAGCTTCCCTTCATCCTGGATGAGCTGCACTTCTGTGGGTTGTAGACACCGCCTCATGCTACTGTACCTCTAGGGGTGAGAACAATGACAAAATGCAAAAGTGACCAAAACAGCAGCCAAAAAGGATGAGAACAGATAAATGGTCTGTGGTCACCACCTGCAGGAAATCTTCAGTTTCTTGGCAATTTCTCGCATGGAATAGCCTTCATTTCTAAGAACAAGAATAGACTGTCGAGTTTCACATGAAAGTTCTCTTTTTCTGGCCATTTTGAGAGTTTCATAGAACAAACAAATGTAATGCTCCAGATTCTCAACTAGCTCAAAGGAAGGTCAATTTTATAGCTTCTCAAATCAGCCAAACCGTTTTCAGCTGGGCTCACATACTTGTGCAAGAAGAAAAAAAAGCCATCTAACCTATACCTCTCGGCGTTTCTGGAGCACGAAATCTCAAGGGACCGCAAACAAGAATTAGAAAAACATTCCAGCTTCCATCGTGGATAAAAAAGAGTTTTTTTATTTAAGTAATGGCAATTCCATATAAAAATATTTAGCCATAGCAACGCGTTTCGAGTGCAATGTGAGTCCTTTGTCAAAGCTATACGACTAATGAACAGACGTGATTAAATACAAAAAATACACCAATCCAATGAAAGATAAAAATCACATGATTAGCTGTCAATCAGAGCAGCGAAAATCCCATGATTGAAGCATACAAAATGGAATCTAATATGACATACAAAAAGGATTATAAAAATAATTACATAGAAAAAACACACATGTAGGTGAGCCTACAGGAGGAAAATAGAAAAAAAAAAAAGCACAAAATGTGATCATGATGTCCTGTTAAGGGGGAAGGGGGTCTGTTGCTGACACTGTTATAGGTGTAAGGTCCCCCAATTCTGTTAATATCCCCCATCCTGGTATATATGGCTCCCTCCTTCCTTTTATACGTGGCCCTCATCCCCATCCTGGTATGCATGGCCCCCCTCATGCCTCTTCCTGGTATGGATTGTACCCTTCATCCTGGTATATATGGCCCCCTTCATCCTGGCATGCATGGTCCCCTTCATCCCTCATCCTAGTATGTATGGCCTCCCTCATCCCTCTTCCTGGTATGTATTGCACACTTCATCCTGGTATGTATGGCCTCCTTCATCCCCATCCTGGTATGTATGGCCCCCCTCATCATCATCCTGGTATTTATGGCACCCTTCATCCCTCATCCTGGTATGTATGATCCCCCTCATCCCTCTCCCTGGTTATGTATGGCACCCGTCATCCCTCTTCCTGGTATGTATGGGCCCCCTCATCCCTCTCTCTGATATGTATGGCACCCCTCATCCTGGTATGTATGGCACCCTTCATCCCTCTTCCTGGTATGTATGGCACCCCTCTTCCAGGTATGTATGGTACCCCTCACCCCTCTTCCTAGTATGAGTGGCACCCTTCATCCCTCATCCTGGTATGTATATGGCCCCCCTCATCCCTCTCTCTGATATGTATGGCACCCCTCATCCTGGTATGTATGGCCCCCCTTCCTCCTGGTATGTCTGGCACCCCTCATCCCTCTTCCTGGCATGCATGGCACCCCTCTTCCTGGTATGTATGGCACCCTTCATCCCTCATCCTGGTATGTATCGAAGTCCTTTTTATATTTTTATAGCCCATTCATTAATTCTCCAAACATAACTCTCCACCAAACTCTACCGCACCCAAAAGCACCAGATATTGGCTGGTGATGAGCTCATGCAGCCTTTATCTATCCCTCATCACCTCAAGATGGCTGGCATTGTAAATAAGCCACTGTACTTTGTGTCACCCCCACCTCATTGTAGAATATAAGCTCTTACGAGCAGGGTCGTCATTATTTTAGCTTTAATTATTGTATTATCTTTAGCTATGTTACTTATGACTGTTGTATATGAACCTCTGAATTGTAAAGCGCTGCGGAATATATTGGCGCTATATAAACATTATGTATGGCCCCCCTCCTCCCTCTTCCTGGTATGTATGACCCCATTCATCCCTCTTCCTGCTATGTATGGTACCCCTCATCCCTCTTCCTAGTATGTATGGCATCGCTCATCCTGGTATGTATATGGCCCCCCTCATCCCTCTTCCTATGCTTGGCATCGCTCATCTTGGTATGCTTGGCACCCCCTGATCCCCATCACGCTGCACACAAAAAAAATAATTATACTCACCTCCTCTCTGCTCCACCGCTGCATCCTGCTCTGCTGCTGACAGGGATCTCACTATGTGAGCCGGTCATGGCGTAACTGCCATGCGCCGTCACACTGAGATGCAGTGCCGGAATAGTCACTGCTCACCACGCCGTGACAGTGTACGTGGGGAGCAGTGACCATTCACTCTCCTTAATAGCACTCACACTGCACCCGCAGTGCGGCTCCTGCTGCAGCAGGTGGTCACGTGTGTCTGCTATTAAAGATCATAAATATTCACTACAACCCACTCCCATGGGAGTGGATTGCAGTGAATATTCATGGTCTCTAATAGCGGGCACACCGATCGCACTGCGGGTACAGTGTGCGTGCTATTAAGGAGAGTGAATGGTCACTGCTTCCCACGCACACTGTCCCGGTGTGGGGAGCAGTGACTATTCCGGCACAGCATCTCAGTGTGAGGGCTCATGGCAGTTAAGACATGCGTGGCTCACACAGTGAGAGCCCTGTCAGCAGCAGAGCTGGACGCAGTGGTGGAGCAGAGAGGAAGTGAGTATCATTTTTTTTTGCGTGCAGCATGATGGGGATCAGGGAGTGACAAGCATACCAGGAAGAGGGATGAGGGGGGCCATACATACCAGGAGCGGCGCTGCAAGTACAGTGTGCGCACTATTAAGGAAAATGAATATTCACTGCTCCAGCAGTGAATATTAATTTTATTTAGCAGTGGGCGCAGTGTAGAGTGCAGCAGCGGGCTACTGCCTCCTGTTCCCCACTCCTCCGCCGCCGCAACTCCCCCCCCCCCACAGTGTGTATGTATGTATGTTCAAAAGTTTACATATCCCAGCAGAATTTTTCCTTTCTTGGCCTTGTTTTATGAATGATAAAAAAAACTTTTTCTCCACTCATGGTTATTAGTTGGGTGAAGCCATTTATTGTCAAACTACTGTGTTTTCTCTTTTTAAATCTTAATGACAACCAAAAATATCCAAATGAACCTGATCAAAAGTTCACATACCCTGGTGATTTTGGCCTGGTAATGTGCACAGAATCTGACAGAAATGGGTTTGAATGGCTACTAAAGGTAACATCCTCACAGTAGCATCGGCGTCTCTGCCTCCTGCTAGGCAGAGACGCCGTCCCTCTCACTTTCCTGTTCAGCGCACGGCGTCCTCCAGCGCTCCTTCCCTCGCTGCTGCCGGCACACGCTCCTTCCCGGGCACTGTGCTTAGGGCGCGCGCGCACTCCCCCTCTCTTAAAGTGACCATATATAAGACACATCCTCCAAAATGGAAGTGCCCGAGCAAAGTTGTTGCAAAGCATACTCACCTCTGCTTCAGCCCTCAGGTCCCGTTGCCAGCCTGACTACCAGTCCTGTCTGCCTGCTTGTCTGCTCTTCAGCCCGACAGTCTGTCTCCTGCATCTGCCAGTCTGTCTATGGGCAAGTCCACTTGCGGACCAGGAAGCACCTGCCAGTTACCTGCCTGCTACCTGCCGTACCTGCTAGCCCGCTCACCTGGGAGCACTCACCTGCTACCCGCCTGCTAGCCTACCTGGAGGCTCCGCCGTCACTTGCCGTGACCGCCTGCCTGCCAGCCAAGAGACTCTTACCCGCTCAACCATCACTTGCCGTGACCTCCTGCCTGCCAGCCAAGAGACTCCTACCCTGTTAGCCGTCACTTGCCGTGACCACCTGCCTGCCTTAGAGACTCTTACCTGCTCTTCCGTCACTTCCCGTGATCACCCGCCTACTCACCCAGAGACTGCTACCTACCTGTTGTGTCCACCCGCTACTTCGGTCAGTCCCAGCTACCTGACCCGTGGGAGCCACCTGCTCTATTACAAGGTCGTCCCCAGTATAACACCTGCCCCTCGGGGTCCCTCCTTGTTCCAAGGCACAGAGGTTCCACCACCCGGCCCCGTTACAGTTTGCTCGGGCCATGGCACCCGGTGGCACCCAAGCTCCCTCGCTCTCTGACCTGTTCCACGAAGTCTCCCGTCAAAGATCCCAACAGGAATCCATCCTGAACCACCTGCGTAATGTCAACTCCCGCCTGGACACACTGACTGCTCCACCTGGACCTGCCTCCAGTCGTACGACTCACGCCCCGACAGCGCCGCTGCCCATCAATGCCATGGTACCCGGTCTGGGTCCCTGGCTCTCTGCACCGCCTCGTTTTGGTGGAGATCCCGCCTTGGCTCGAGGCTTCATTAACCAGTGCACCCTGCACTTTGAACTCTTGGCACATCACTTTGCCACCGACCGGGCCAAAGTGGCCTTCATCATGTCCCATCTCACTGGGGAAGCACTGGCTTGGCTAAATCCCCTGTGGGAGAGAGGGGATCCCCTGGTATCCAACTTGTCAGCTTTCCTCACTGCTTTCTGGAAAGTCTTCGATGAACCGGGACGAAAGACCTCGTCAGCCTCCTCTCTGCTACGTCTCCGCCAAGGGAGTCTCACCGTAGGCCAATATGCCATACGGTTCCGTACCCTCGCTTCTGAGCTTGCCTGGGATAACGAGGCCTTGCTGTCCATCTTCTGGGAGGGTCTTTCTGGTCGGATTAAAGATGAACTTGCCGGTCGGGACATCCCTACCACCCTGGACGACCTGGTGTCACTTGCTACCCGGATTGACATCCGGTTCCAGGAACGTACCAAGGAAACTACCCGTGAGAGAAGGTTTCCCCGCCTTGCTCCTAACTTCCAGATACCTGTCTCTTCTTCAGTCACTCCCCGGGTGCACTCACCCGAGCCCATGCAGGTCGACCAGACCAAGTTGGTCAAATCCCGCCAGGAGTCACGCCGGGCCGAGGGGAGCTGTTTCTATTGTGGCAGCAAGGAGCACCTGATCCGTTTCTGCCCTGAGAGGCCGGGAAACGCCGGTGTCTAGGATCGCTCGGAGAGGTTGTCCAAGACAAAAGTAAGTCCTCTCCCTCCCTGACTTTGTCTGTCTCTTTCTCCTGGGGAGAGGATCGGCACTTTGAAATCGCCCACCTGGACTCTGGAGCTGCTGGGAACCTCATCTCCCAGTCCTTGGTAGAGCCTCTAACTGAACCTTTGTCAGTTGCCTCCGTGGATGGTAGACTCCTTCCAGTGCCCATCCTGCTCGTCACTGAACCCTTAACTCTTCAGGTGGGAATGCTGCACTCCGAGAAGATCTCCTTCCATGTGCTATCCGGACTCTCTCACTCCCTGTTGCTAGGTCTACCTTGGCTCCAGACACATGAACCCGTATTGAACTGGCGATCCGGTGAAGTACTCCGGTGGGGTCCAGACTGCTATAAGACCTGCTTGGTTCCGGTTCGCCCAGCTCGCCCTCCGCCTACTCCAGCTAATCTACCCGGTCTCCCGGCTCCATACTGGCCCTATGCGGACGTCTTCGGTAAAAAGGAAGCAGAGATGTTGCCACCCCATAGGCCATATGACTGCCCGATCGACCTGGTACCTGGCGCCACTCCTCCCCGTGGGCGAATTTACCCGTTGTCTGCAGCCGAAACCCGGGCCATGTCTGAAAACATTGAAGAAAATCTGGCTAGGGGATTTATCCGAAAATCTACCTCCCCGGCTGGAGCCGGATTCTAATTTGTCAAAAAGAAAGAAGGCTCGCTACGTCCCTGTATTGACTACAGAGGACTCAATCTAATCACTGTAAAAAACAAATACCCCCTGCCGCTCATCTCCGAATTGTTTGACCATCTCAAGGGCGCCAGGATCTTCTCCAAGCTGGATCTACGAGGAGCATATAACCTGGTCCGTATCCATCAAGGAGACGAGTGGAAGACAGCATTCAATACCCGGGACGGTCACTATGAGTACCTCGTGATGCCCTTTGGTCTCTGTAATGCCCCCGCTGTCTTTCAAGAGCTGGTCAACGACATCTTCCGTGACCTCCTGTACTCCTGCGTAGTGGTATACCTGGACGATATCTTGGTCTTCTCTCTGGATCTCCCCACACACCGGAGGGATGTTCGTCAGGTCCTGCTTAGGCTTCGGCAGAACCACCTCTATGCCAAATACGAGAAGTGCCTCTTCGACCAGACCTCCCTTCCATTCTTGGGCTATGTTATCTCCCAGACTTGTCTGCAAATGGATCCCGAGAAGCTCACTACCGTCCTAAAATGGCCCCGTCCAGAGGGATTGAAGGCGATACAGCGATTCCTGGGCTTCCCCAATTACTATCGTCTTTTCATCCCACACTTCTCGTCCCGGACTGCTCCCATATCTGCGCTTACCTGTAAGGGGGCAAATCCCAAGGTATGGTCGCCTGAAGCCGAGGAGGCTTTCCTTTCCTTAAAGAGAGCCTTCGCCTCTGCCCCCATCCTGCATCGTCCGGACTGCAATAAACAATTCTACCTGGAGGTTGATGCCTCCTCCTCCGGAGCCGGAACGGTACTCACCCAAAAATCTTCTACCGGGAGAATGGTAACCTGCGGCTTCTTCTCCAAAATCTTCACCTCGTCTGAGCGCAACTACTACATAGGAGACCGTGAATTGCTAGCCGTCAAATTGGCACTGGAGGAGTGGCGCTATCTGCTTGAAGGGGCTCTTTACCCGGTGATCATCTACAGGGATCACAAAAACCTGGCATATCTCCAAAATGCCCAGAGACTTAATCCTCGCCAGGCCCGGTGGTCGTTGTTTTTTGCCCGCTTCGACTTCATACTTCATTTCCGCCCGGCGGACAAGAACGTCAAAGCTGATGCCTTGTCCCGATCCTTCCTGTCCTCCGACCAAGAGGAGGAGCCTATGCACATCATTGACCCCTCCAAGGTGATGAATGTGGCCCCCTTGGATCTGACTCGTCTTCCACCCGGTAAGACGTTTGTAGCAGTACCAGATCGGGAGAGGGTTCTTCGCTGGGGACACTCTTCTAAACTAGCTGGCCATGCTGGCCAAAAGAAGACCTTCCAGCTCATTACCCGGCATTACTGGTGGCCTACCCTGCGTAAGGACGTTGTAGACTTCGTCGCGGCCTGTTCATCCTGTGCCCGTAACAAAGTTCCCAGACATCTACCAGCTGGCCATTACCTGCCCCTTCCCGTACCTGCTGCTCCATGGCAGCACATTGCTATGAACTTTATCACCGATCTTCCTGTTTCTGCCGGTTGTACAGTCATTTGGGTGGTTGCTGACCGCTTTTCTAAAATGGCCCACTTCATTCCCCTGCCTGGTCTCCCATCTGCACCCGAGCTGGCTAAAGACTTTATCCGCCACATTTTCCATCTCCATGGCCTACCCCTCCACATCGTGTCTCATCGTGGGGTTCAGTTCACCTCACGCTTCTGGAGAGCCACATGTAAGCTGCTAGACGTCACCCTGGATTTCTCCTCCGCTTACCACCCACAGTCCAATGGTCAAGTGGAGCGGATCAATCAGATCCTGACCAGCTACCTCCGGCACTTTGTTAATGCCCACCATTCGGATTGGGTGGATCTCCTACCATGGGCCGAATTCTCTTATAATAACCATGAGCGAATCCTCTTCCAAATCCCCGTTCTTTATAGTCGGTGGCCAACATCCCCGGATTCCAGTTCCTGTCTCCGCTTCTGTGGACAGCCCTGCCGTGGAGTCTCTTGTCAGCAAATTTTCTACCATTTGGGAGAGTACCAGGTCCGCTCTTCTGTCCTCCGAGCGGATGAAGAGATATGCTGATAAGAGACGTCTGGATCCGCCTCAATTCCGTCCGGGCGACAAGGTTTGGCTCTCTTCCAAACATGTGCGGCTCAAAGTACCCTCCTACAAGTTGGGTCCTCGATTCATCGGACCCTTCGAAGTCCTCAGGCAAATTAACCCAGTGGCCTACAAATTAAAACTCCCGGCCACCCTACGCATTCCCAA